>NW_004955419.1:4242822-4428198 GCF_000276665.1 Chinchilla lanigera | reverse complement strand
ACTTTGTAGCCCAGGCTGGTCTCGAACTCGCAACGATCCTCCTGCCTCAGCCTCCCAAGTGCTGGGATTACAGGTGTGCGCCACCACGCCCGGCTTCATTCTTTTTATATTTTCCATTTCTCCCATTTAGTTCAAGTCTTCTTTAAATCCAGGGACGTTATTTATAATCTTTTCTAATATCTGTTTTTTGGAGGGGAAGTACTAGGAATCAAACTCAGGACCTTGCACTTGCCAGGCAAGTGCTATGCAGTGAGCCATATTTCTGGTCCTTACTATCTGTTTTAAGGTCCTTGTCTGTTAGGTTTTTTGATTTTTTGTTTTTGTAAGACAGGGCCTCACTATATAGTTCAGGCTGGCCTTGAACTCACTATATAGCTGAGAGTACAGTGTTTCTCCTGCCTCAGCCCCCTGAGGCCAGGGATTATAGGTGTGAACCACTACATAGTTCCAGTAAAATAGAAGAATTCAACTCCCTTCCTCCCCCTCCCTCCCTTCTTGTTTTCTTTTAAACATGGTTGAAGCCGATTTTGAGGACAGGTTAAATTCCTTGCACATCAAAGTCAATATTTTCAAGTCTTTAGAATCTTAAAAGTTTGTTTAAAATTTCTTACTGAAGTTCAACAGATATACACAAAAATGCACTTACTATAATTTTAAAAATTATGACCAACTTGAATTCCTCACTATGTAATTGGCATTTGGATCAAAAGGCACCACATTAGTAGCATTCCTAAAGGCCTCTCCTACTATATTTCTCAAGGCTTGATTTTATGCTTTATTAGGACAGACATAAAGTACTTTTACAGCTAACTCATACCTAGTATTAAGTCATGACATCCTGGGGTCTTTAGTGACTGTCCTTAGTGATCAACCCAGGGTCTCTACTGTGGGTAGTCAGAATCTGAATGATCCCTAGGTCGCTGTGAGTTTTGGGAACTGTTCATCTTGTAGATCCCTATCAGGAGTCTGACCCTACACATCCGCAGACTAGTCTTCAGCAGGCTGACCAATTCAGACTTCTGGAGCTCTTTTGCTCATTACTCTTGTCTAGTATTCTCACTTGTAAACTTAAACCATTTCTGTGTCACACTCAGATCTCTAACTTTTCAGCTCATTAAGATTGTTGCTTTGCTTTGCTTTGCTTTGCTTTGCTTTGCTCTGCTTTGCTGGAGACACCATTCTTGTGCCTGTGTCTGGAAAATGCCTCAAGGTTGAGAGCCTAGGCCTCATCTCACTTGTTTCCTCTCACCAAGAGCTCATACCCTCGTACTGCTTGTTATCCAATCTGTGAAAACAATTATTTTCATATTTGACTGGAGTTTTAATAGTTAGTGGTTAGAAGGTTAATCCAGTTCCAATTATTACATCGTGGCTAGAAGTAAAACCAAGGTTTCCTTTAACAAAATTTCTAGCATGGATACCATATTTTATAAGATTTCATCTACCAGAATAACCCAACCCACGTGTGCCTCCTGTCCTTCCATCTATCTATTCACTGGTTGCTAGATCTTTGGGAAACACAGATGAATAAATGGTTCCTACCCTCAAGAACTCATGAAGAAATCTAGGCTTAGAGAGCTTACGTAATTTTGCCCAAAATCAAGTGACTATGGGACTGACACGCTACCTGCTGCGCTAACGAGGCCCCTTAAAATCATGTGACTGTAAGTGAGGAAGCCAGAATTTAAATACAGCGAAGTCTATAGATTCCAAAGCTAACAAAATAAACTTGCCTTGATCTATAGACAATGGGGAGTTATGGAAGTATTTTTTGTCTTTAGAGGATTTTTTTTTTTCCGATACCGGCAATCAAACACAAGACCTAACGCTTGCCAGGCAGGCGCTGTGCCACTGAGTTAAATCCCCAGCCCCAATTTAGAAGATTTTTAAGGTTTATTAACAGACCCAGTTTTAAGTTTGGGGGAAATATAGTTTATTACTATTATTTTTTAAAGGTCACTCTGGTGTATGAAGAAAGGCTGGAAGGGGGAGCCTGGGTCAGATGAACCAGTTTGGAGGCTGCTGCAAATAGTGCAGGAAGGAAACAGGGGCTTGGAGTAGCTGACGCTTAGGAGAGATAGAGAAGAGGATGTGGGCTAGCAAAATGTTTAAGAAGCAGAATCAGCAGCTCTGGTAAAGGGAGAGATTTTAAGGTCAACTGTGGACCAGATGATACATTCAAAGTCTGAGGACTTGTGCCAAAGGCAGGGGACACAAAGAGGAGCAGGACAGGATTTTTCCTCCTGAGAACCTGTAACTCACATAGCATGACAGAATTAATTCTCTGAATTTAGTGAAATATAGTACTCTCTGATCATATTCACTCCCCGTTACTATGGTTGAGGAAAGGGCCCCACGTGGACACCGCTGCTGTGGAACACTCTCAACACTCCTACAAACCGGTGTGCGTGCAGGAGGTCCCAGCTGCCCAGGCTGAGACCCTCAGGACACGGAGGGTATTAATGGTCCCCTGGCTTTGTCATTATCAACAGCAATTTTGTGAAAAGCAAAAACAAAGGCGGGTACCTTTACCGAACACTGACAACACTCAAGCACTGTGCCAAGCACTGGATGAACATCACCATTATTATCTACCCCAGTAATCTGAAGAGCAGTCCTAGCACTCTCTTTTAAAGTGAGAAACCAAAGGTCTGAGAGGAAAAATAACTTCTCCATGTGATTGCTTTCCTGCCTCACTGTTATTTAGAAGGCATCTTGGATTTTACCACCTTCTGGAGGTCACCACTGTCTGCCTCTACTTTGGTACTCTCTCCTGGGCCCTCCTATGCATGATTCCTATTCCTCTGTGGTCCTATTATGCTGTGCTGTGAGACATGTGCAATTTGCCTGTCTGATTCCCCTACCGGATTGTCCTCTGTGAACATCTGCCTCTTCTTCACTGCTCACTACCAGCACAGAGTCAGAGCACTGCACTCCATGCTTGCTTCTGAACTGCCATGGCTTACCCTGGGCTGCCCCAGGGCCTCAGGCATTCATTAGACCTGAGGTCCCTCAGGTTCATGTCCCACATTCATGTGAAGTTGCAAAGTTCCCGCCAGAGATACCTATGGCTTGCAGAGGAACTTGACCAGGCAAAGGGAAGAGGAAAGAAACCTCACAAATTGTGGCCTGCAGGCCTGAGATGCTGACCATGTTCCTGGATCTGATTTACTGTCCTCATCCCTGTATGGCACTCTGATTTTTCCTGAGTTCTCTGCTGTTTCATGCTCAGCGGGAGGCAGTGTACAGGAGTAGAGGCAGCGCAGGCTTTAGTGAAATGCAGACTCCCCAGTCTAATCTGAGCACTGCTTTGTAGCAAGGCATGTACTTTCTGAGTCCTTTTCCCCCTGTAAAAAGCAGAGAAGGCTGACTCCATTGGGCAACAATGCTCCTCAATGGACACCTGGGTGCAGAAGGCACCTGGCAGGTGGTGAGGCTGGGGCTCTGTGTAGCCAAGAGTCATCTTCACCTCCCTCCAGCTCTATGGGTACCGTAGGAGAAAGGAAGAGCCCTGAGAGTGGCATGAAGACTATATGAAAGGTCAAGAACAAGGGTTTGGTTCAGTCCCTAATGCTCAAAAGTCTATGTAATGCTTGAGATCTAGAATGTTACCCAAAAGCTTCACGTGTTCCAAGGCTGGGCTTTGGGAAGGTGAGTGGATCAGATCATGGGGGTGCTACACTCAGCTGTGAATTAATCCACTGAATTCAGAGCTGAATGTGCCGTTAGGAGGTGGGGTCTAGTCAAAAGAGGTGTGTCACAGGGGGCGTGACCCGGAAGGTATATCTCCGCCCCTGCCTCCTTCCTCTCTGCTTCTGGGCCACCATGATGTAAGCAGCTTTTCTCCACCCAGGCTCTCCCCTGTCACTTTTGCTTTGGAGCCAGCCAATGTAAGCCCAAATAAATCCCCCCTCCTTTAAATTATGGATGTTGGGTATTGTATCTTAGTGACAGAAAAGTGATTACACAGTGAATGATGGTAATAATTGTTTAATGATAGTAAAAACGAAGTATCTTTATAGCACCTAAATGACCTGCTCAAATCTCACAGTGAGGTAAGAGGAGAGAAGCTGGAGATCTCGTTGCAAGCCACTTATCAACAAACAGCAATTGCTTCTGAACAGCACAGTGCTGCTGGGGTTCCTGGCAGTAACAGAGCAATGCTGCCCATCAGGTCAAACGTTCTCCTTGCTAGACCCCACCCAGCACCACACAGTCCCATACCAGCACCACAAGGCTAAAAACAACATAGGCTTCTTGCAATCTGGAAGCTACAAGACCTTTGTGGATCTGCTTGCCCACAGAGCCATGGAGGGCAAACCAGAAACACCAAGAACACCCAGTTACTTTAGGCTCAAAGGAACCCACATTCTGTCCAGATCTGAGGTAATCAAGAGAGAGAGTCAGGGGACACACAGCCACATTCAGGGCACTGGCAGCAGATATCTACTGTGAGGGAAAACGCTCATGCTTCCTGATGGTCCAGGAACAAACATCACTTTGAAGTATTCCACCATACTTAGCCTGAAAACCCTCCCAACCCGACTCTGGGTGTCACTCAGGGGATGCTGTCTCATACTCTAGACAGAATGACCCGGGAAGGGGTGGTGACCCAAGCCCTGCGCAGGCTCCCTAGACTCGGGGGCCACCTTACAGGCTTCTAGACTAAAGCTATCAGAGAGAAACAAGAGCTGAAAAAGAAACTATTTCCTAACTTTCTACATTGATACTTTCTAATACCAAGAGAAACAAACCACAGATCTTTGGCCACAGAAAAACCACAGATGTCTCCCTTCCTCCTCCACCAAGATCATATCTGTTTCTGTGATGTAAGCATGCAGGAGCCAGAACCTCAAGAGCTCAGTACTCACCACATCGTTTGGGAGGCTCTGGAGGTCATCAAAAGGAGTTTCCAGGGTGTTGGTGTCCACGTTCAGAATCACAACATCATCCAGGGCCATGTTTCTGACTTTCTGCAAGTCAACAAAGTCCAGAAAAGAAAGTCATGGAAACATCATTAAGACATGAAGATATGTCCCTCTGCCTTTCTCAAGGGAAAGGAACAGGGAAGAAAGCGACATGTGACAAAGCCTTATTTTCTGGCAGTCTCAATGTGAGGTGGTACACACTTGCCATTCCTTTAATTCTCACAAAAACCATTCTAAGCTTGCACGATCACCTCTCAAGTCCTAGGAGTTGAACTGCATTTTCACAGGGGCTAGGTAGCATGTCCCTGGCCACACAGCTAGGAAGTAAGAGAGATTTTACACCCATCATTGTCTTTTTCCTGTTTTTCTTTTCTCTCCTTTCTTTGTATCAACAGAAGTTAAGGCCTACAGCTCTGGTCCCAGGAATTCTGACATACAGGAGGCTCCTATGACACATTCAACTCGTTCCCCTCATTTACCAAAGGCTACCTGCCAATCTCTCTTTCAGATCTTGTCATCCTGGGGTATGGAATATGGGGGTATGGCCTAGTGCAAATGTGTTAACATTTCCCTTGAGCATTAAGTAGGAAGGTTACACTTTCAGTCTGGCTCCATTTCCCACAGAAAGCCAGCTAGTATTGGCACTGGCCATGAGCCATTTTTCTGTTGGTACAGTAACAGAAGGGATGAAGGAGACTCATGCCTTTGAGATATTTGTGCACGGCAGAGGGAGGGAAATGACAGGACATTATGGGGTCCCCTATTGGCAGCAGCTTTCCAAAGTCTGTATCACTGTACAACAGTGGATAGTCAGAGTTTTTAATGTTCAATGCCATTGTTTATCCACTGCCAGAATCCATGCTCATTTTCTCCTGCCCAACCACCTCCCCTGATCCCATTCAGTGCTCCTCCCATCATATGTCAAACTTAGTCCTTGTAGGCACTAATTCCAAAATTGTCCTCTTTGGTTTATTTTGCCCTCTCAAAGTGGAGAGACTCTGTCATTTGTTGTCCAAGCTAGGAAACTTGTGGCAGTGGAAGAAGGCATGTTACACCAGGACAATAAGCATAAAATGGACATATGGTCACCCTATACAGAAGGGACCGCTTTCATTATTAGTTACCCTCTGAACACACTGCACATCAATGTGCAGCTTATATAACTGCCCAAAGGTGCTGACCAGCAAGTCTGGGCTGAAATCTTAAAGTGCCCGCTGGGAAGCACCAGTTGAGGTGGGTGGGAGATGCCTTTACCTAATAACACCAAAGACTGCCATATGGGCCAGTAATGCAGCTAGATACCTGATGGCTGTGAATGCCCACATTCGCCAATGCCCTGGAAACGGACATTTACAACGTACTGAAAGCCTGTAAATTTCTGCTCTGTGCTTTACTTACTTTATCTCATTTAATTTTTATCAACACTGCAAAATTGATGTCCTATCTTGATGGTATGTCATCTGAGGAGGTAAGACAGAGGTAAGGTAACTGGCCACCTTCACAGCTCATAGTCTTTGCATTGTACCATTTATTGTCAGATAAATCGTTAGCCTGAGACTGACCTCAGCATGCCTTGCCTAGTCCCGGCACCCCAGTGTGCCCCTCTGCTGAGGTATAGGTCCCTCCTGCAGCCCATCTGTCTGGCTCACCACTGTATAATAACTAGTCCCTGGCAGAGTATGGTGGCACATGCCTACAAGCCCAGCGCTCAGGAAACTGAGGCAGGAGGATTGCCACAAACTTGAGACCAATGTGGGCTATATAGTGAGTTCAAGGCCAGCTGGAACTACATAGTAAGACCCTGTCTCAAAAAACTAAAAACCAGTGCCTAACAAAATGATCAATACTTGGCAAGTGTTCGCTGACACTAGTTGATGTTCAAACTTCAGTCTCTAGAACTTGGTAACAAATTAACATGTCAAGATTCTTCCCAGAAAGAGGGTCGAACCATGTTGGTCAGAAGCCTCCTAGATTTGAAAACCTCTCCCAGGCAGCAGAAGTTTGGAACCCTTCCACTTAGGACCAGATATTCTAACTGTTTCTGCTACTAACTTCTCCAGGCACTGGGGCCAGTCCAAATCCCATCCATCAGCTCAAAAACATTAAGGGCTCACCATGAGCTGAGAACCAGAGGGGTGACTGGATCACCACCTGACAAGTTCATTTTCCCCCTCATGCCCCAGCACTGATAGTGATAGCTGCCTTATTCATAGGGTAAATGGCTATCAGCAATGGTGAAGGAGTTGGTAATAAACACCAAAAGTTGAACAGTACCTTCATCTTACAAAGCACAATCCCCGTTTCACAGAGGAGAACTCTAAGACTGGTAGGGAATCCTCCTATCTCCTTAGCTGCTTCACTGAGCTTGGTGTCTGAATAAACATCATGAACAGCATGGACAACCACGTGTGTCTCATTTCCAAGCTTGCAAAGCACGTCTACCCAGACTTTTAATTTCTACTAGTGGAGCTGGAGGTGAGATATCACTATTCTCATTTCAGAGATGAGAGCCTGAGGTTGCAAGCAGTGAAGTGGTTTGTCTAAGGCTATGTGTCTACTAATTGGCTTCTTAACCTGTGAAATTGGAATAGCTTGACCATCACTTTCTCCCACTTTCTCCGGCCTGCCAGGAAGACTAGAGAACTTAATAAACAGTGGCTATTATTAATACTTTTCATACACACAATAGCTACAGCCAGTTAGAAAAGCTGCAGTGGCAGTGGCCTATGAGCAGAAATCTTGCTAGTTCCTTGGTGGTAACTGCTTAGCTCTCACTTTGAAGGCTGAGGACAGTCACAGGAAGCAAAATCAAAGTGACAACAAGGATGCCAGCCTCAAGGATGGCACTAAGGGCGGCTGCACCTCAGCATCATCTACTTTGCCTCATTTGACCTTCCAAACAGAAGAGGGCAGGAGGCCATGGCCACTGGAGAGAAGCCTCAGGGGTTGACAGGCCCCATGAGTGGATGTTGATTCTGGACCAGAATTAGGCCTTGTTTCTGTGTCCGCAGCACACAGCCCAGGCCTTGTGGGCTCTCCACGGCTAGGCTGGAACAGGCTTTTGATTTTTTACCACTCCTGGCTGGAGGACTTGCCAGTTAAGCTGTGTGGAGTGTTTACTTTTTCAACAATGGCAGCAGGCTGAAGAAGAGGGAAAATCCTGGCCCTTTCTCCTGACTTACAGGCCAGGGTCCCCTTAGTAACCAAAATGCCCCTAGCACCAGGCTCCAGGCAGGAGCTGGGTTAGCACAGTTTCCTCTTGGAGGACAATGCTGCCCTCCTGGTGGCAAGGCCTCTTCCAAAGGGGCTGGCACAGGCTCAAGGGCCTTCCTGAAGCTCAGTGTTCCCAAGGAAAGAATTGGAGGCTGGCTTGGCCGGATGGTTCCCTACCCCTGAAAGGCTCAAGGAAACAATGAATGAAGAAAGGCAAGAAAAGCTCACATTTGGGCTGCAGGGCTGGAAGTGCTGGTGAAGAAGGAAGCTGGACGTTACTGGGGGCCATCCCATTTAATCTTAACTAGACATGAGGGAGATACTAGTGTAGCCATGGTAAAAAGGTGGAGCTAGCGGCTCAGGGGTTAACAAACTGCTCAAGGCCACACAGCTACAGAGTGGCAGCAGACCTGGCTCTTGAACACAGTTTGAAGACATCAAAAATCCATGTTCTCATGTGTGGAGTACACGTGTGGTCATATCAATGCCCTCACAGCTTGCTTTCTCTTATACAAAACAACACTTGTTTTTTGTATAAGCATTATATATGCCTATTATAGAGAAATGAGAAAGAAAGGTTCAAAAAGGAAAATTAACGTTACCCCAGCCCCTCCGTTTGGAGATGATGTTTTGGTATAATTCCTTCCCTAGCCCTCCTTCGCTACATGTTAAAACACAGTTAAAGTCACCCTCAATGCTTCTTTTTGATTTTCTCACTGATTACAATATAAGCAATGCTCCACGTCATTAGAAGTTTTGCAAATTTCATTACTAATTGCTACAGAGTGCTGCATTATATGCAAACGAACTCCACCAACCTCCTTTAGTTATTTCCAGGTTTTAAGAAATTATTAAATATAATATTGTCATGAAATGTGTAGGCATCAAGCTTTGTGCTGTAGGATGAATTCCTAGAAGTGGAATCTAGTTTCCACTTCTTAAAGTGTCCCTCTCCAATTCGACTTTTGAGAGAGATATCTTTACTTCCAATTATTTTAAAGTCATTTTATCCACAGCTTGTGTTTCCTACTCTAAGTGAAGAAAAATCAGCAAAGACACGAGCAGATGTCAAAATAGTCCTCCAAAAATCCTACCCAATTAAAACACTTACTAGTACCGCAGCACACCGAGACAGCTCTCCGGTAGCTTGTCCCACCAACACATTCCCTCTCTTTTTAGTTACAACATATGCCAAAGCTCCTGCCAGCTGCAAACCCTTCCCCCACCAGACTCTATAGGCTTTTTCTCAGAATGAAAAAAAAAAAAAAAACAAAACAACTGACACGCACACCGGGCTTTCCAAATGGCATTTCTTACATAGAGAAACACACAAAAATGGCATCTTCCCGTCAATATTGTTAATAAAAATGTCTTTCCCTATATACGCTTTGTCACAGGCAATCTTAGCTTGACCCATGCCTTTCAGACCAGGAAAGGGACAACTCATAGAAAGGGAGGTGCTCAGGGCAGGTGAAAGGACTCTAGTTCTAATGTATGAGTCATCTCCGGCTTGCCCTTACCTGGTGGGTAGCTTTAGATAGTGTACCAACCTTACAAGTCCTCTAGGTTTTCATCTGTGAAACAGGAATTCAGCTCACAGAGTTGTGAGGTTTAGATAAGCGAATGCATCTAAAAGATTTCAGTATGGTTCCAGAACACCCACAAGTACTCAAGGAATGGTGGCGCTCTCTTGCCTGTCTGTCCTTTCTTCTTTGACTGACTTCCTAGAACTCAGTCCCTGGGGCTTACCTCACTCCAGAGAGCCAGATGTGGTGGGTCTTCCCTGACCTATGCTCTCTGATGACTCACTCACACAACTAGATAACCCATCCATCTATCTGGAGTTACTTATATAGCTATCCAATTCTTTCACTAGTGCCTGGGTTTCTTGGGGGTCAAGGAGCTAGATCTTTGTACTTCTAGCTCTTACCCCCAATATTTGGTCCAGAGCAGGGAATGAATGAATGAGTGAATGGCAGCAGAACCTGGAAGTGAAGGGCATATATGGAGAAGCAATCCATCTGCATTTTAGTTAATCTCTTCCACTTACTAGCTGTGCCAACTTGGGCAAGTCACTTAATCTTTCTATGGCTCATTTTCCTCTTTAGTAAACTAGGGACGACAAGTGAACCTACCTCACAAGCTTCTTAGGAGGGTCAAATGAGTTAATATCTCTAAAGTACTTGCAGTAGGGCTTGGCACATGGGAAATACCAATAAAGATAAGTGCTTGTCAAATAAAAACAAAAGATCTTTTGGGGACAATAGGAATATTCTATACCATTACTGTGATGGTGGTGGTAGTTTCAGGGGTGACTCAAACTGGCCAAATTATTAGAACCATACACTTTAAATACATGGTTTGCTGTATGTAAGTTATACTCAGTGAAGTTGAAAAACACATTAGTGCAGAACTATATCCAGAACACAGAATAAATAGACCTGAATGTAACAGTGAATATACCTAAAGATAACAGTGCCTGAGTGATGGTGAAGGAATAGCACGCAACAAGATAAAGTCCCCTAGGGCCAAAGCCTGCAGTGCATTCTGAGGGGCGGATGGGCTTCACTCCTGGCCCCTCTTCCTCGTCTAGCCTAGGATTTTTCTTCTAGTTTTGTTTTTCATCTTATGTGCTCTTAGGACAAACATAAAAATCCAACGTCCCTAGAGTTTCTGATACACTTCCTTATAAAATGTGGGGTATCTGTGAGAATCACTCTACTTTAGGTGTCACTTCTTACTAAGAAGATTTTTATACAGCTTTATTTTCTAAAATTGGTTGTATGAAAACAATGGAGTTTTCTCCTTATAATATAAATAATATCAGTTACATTCAAATTATCTGCCCCCTGCCCTGCCACCAGGGTGGGGTGGGGGGTAACTCTGCCTGTCCAGGGCAGGGATTGGGCAGCTAGTGACAAAGGGCAGGACTTGGAGCCAGGCCATAAGATAAAGGGCAGGGGCTGGCCTGGTGATGCAGGGGCCTGGTGAGTGCTGGGAGGTGGGGTGATGCTAGACTGGGCAGCTGGGACTGGATGCTAGGAGCAGTGGCCTGGCTTCACTCCTGCCTTTCCCAATAGACTCTGTGGCCAAGGACAGGGATCCCTAATGAGGACAGAAGTTCTGGAGGTCGGTGAGGTGACAGGCATGGGATGAATGAGCCACCACCCACTGAATCTTTCCTGCTGTTCTTACACCAGGGCCACGTTCAGGGTGGAGCTGTGTGCTACTTGTCTCCAGGGCCCAGCACAGAGCCCGACACAAGGCACATGCTCATTAGCTGGAGAACAAGTGAGCCAGGCTGGATCCACTCTACTGGGAGGCAGGCCTTGCAGCAGATGTCAGCATCAGCCCGGACGGACAACGGGAGTCCAACGTAAGCAAACCGGAGTCTGCTCAAGGAAGTGCAAGGGGAATAACAATAATGATGGCAATGATAACAATCATGTAAAATTATCATGATTAATTAGTGTAGAATTAATTCACAGTGGACATGAGCCATTAATGTGGTGATTAAGACTGTGAGTTCTGGAATGAGAAAGCCAGACTCAAGCCTTGCCTCTGCGCTATGTAACCTCCAGCAATTCTTTCCTGCTGCACCTCAGTTTTCTTATCTACAAAATGGGGATAATAGTGCACAGCTGTTTATGAGGATTTAGAGAGGTGATATGTGTGTGAAGAATTTACACAATTCCTGATTACACTAAGTGATCAATAAATTTCAGACTACCTTCAACCTACTGTTCTTTTCCTGGTTATATCTTATATGAGCATAAGCTTTGGACCGATGTTGCCTGAGCCTGAATCCCAACTCTGCCTCAGGGGCAAATCACTAAGCCTTCCCGGGCCTCAGTTTCCTTATGCATAATGAGATGAAAACAAGACTGACACCCAGTATCCACAGGTTGGAGGAAGAATAACTAGAATGGGGCAGAAGAGGGTTTCACGGGGGGCTGGTAATATTTTGTTTCTTGATCTGGATGGTGGTTACATGGGAGTGATCACTTCTCTATAACTATCATACTTCATACTATGAAAGTAAATAATACAGACCTCACTGGCTTGTTTTGGCAATTAAACGAATGGTGCCTGGTATATAATTGTGTCTGGTATATAATTAGCACTAGGTATTAGCTATTATAATTGAGTAGTTAATACAGCACTACTTCTACTAACAAAAATGATTCCATCTAGAATACACTTTATTGTCAGAAAATGTGTTTGCAGTGGTAGATACTTGTAGGCCATGCACTGCTTCTTCAGTCTGTCCTGTCTCTCTCCATTGGGGAGCGAGACAGGACGTTATCAAGGTCCTTCTGAGATGCTTTGTAGTCCTGGGTCTCCCTGCTGTGGGTGGGCGGAGGGACTGAGGAGGACAGGTAGGACTCAGAGAGGCTAGGCTTCATCTTCTTGAAGTCCTAGATACCAGAGTCAGGGAAAGTTATTTAAATTTAGCTGAGCCTCAGTTTTCTCATCTATCAAATAAGTCTATGACTGCTTCCTGCATAGGGTTGTGAGAGGATTAAGCAAAAAGGAAAATAAATAGAAACATTTGTTTTGTACCTAGTGGCATATTCCCACCTAACCCCAGTGCCAGGAGCCGTGCAACCTCTCACTGAACTCACAACAGCCACTCATTGCTGTGCTCCCCCTGACCCTCAGCATGCATCATTTATCCTAATCCTGCAGACAAAGAGGGACACTGGGGGTCAGAGAGGTAAAAACAATTTGTCCAAAGTCACCTGGCTACGCTACAATGGGGTAAGCATGGGGCCCAGTTGAGCAGCAAGCCCTCTGTACTTCCATTACATTATTTGTTCCAGCTCACTGTTTCAATCAGCAAATATAATAGCCTTTCTGTGAGGCACATACTAGATGAATCAAGCCCAGGAGCAGTTTGATGCCTGGCTCAGACACCATGAAAATTCCCAAGGAAAAGAGGGTTTCTTTTAGTACATCACACCCATTCGATGGATGAGGAAACTGAGGCTAAAAAGATGAAATAATCTGTCCATGCTGTTAGAACTGGTATGTGTCAGAGAAAGGATCTGAATCTGGGTTGCGCGAGCCAGTGTTCTTTCCATCATACAGCACATATAAAATGCGCTCAAATGCATGCGCATAAATATGAGTACCTAACAAAGAACAGCTTGGGGAGATGGTGGCCTCCTTGGAGGAAAGGAAAAAGAAATCAGAGGGAAAGGCTGGGAGGAGGAAAGGCAAGCATCCGGGGATTCTAAACTCTTTATTCCCTCCTGAAATCTTGGGTACATACAGACGAAGGGTGACATTTTCCTTCCCTTCCTCAGCCCCAAAGGTCACTGAGCTGCCAACCAGTTGATAAACGTAGTGGCTTTGCTTTGGAGTCAGGAGTCACTGATTTGCTCCTTCCTGCTCCACAAAATTAAAAATCTAAGCCCGACAGTTCAGAGGAGCCCTGAGAACACCGCTGGAATTTCCCAGTGCGCCTTAAACAGAAACAGAAGCTTGGCAGGGGAGGGAAGTGGGGTACGTGCCTCCCAGGCCAGGCCAAATCCACTCTCCACAAGGTAATAAGCGCTGACGCTCATTAACACGTCTGATCCTCAAGCCAGATCAACAAGGGCCTTTTTCTCCAATGGCTCCTTTTCTGAGGCACCATCTAGTAGGTAGTCATTCATTCAGCTCATGCATCAGTCACTCACTCATGTCAACTTTAGGCTATGTCTCAAGGTCACAGGGATGATTAAACCATGGTCCCTGAAGTCAAGGAGCATACCAGCCTCCTTGTGGGTGGGGTGAAGATAAACCTGAGAAAGGGCACAGAGGTATGTAGCAGAAGGGCCCTCACTCCTCCAGAGCACCTCCATACACACTGCCTCCACGCACCCGGAGCACCTCCACACGCACATATTGCTCAATTCCCTCTCTGGGATAGTCTTGGGCCCAGGGTCTGAGGGTTGCAAGGTTGGCATCCTGGCTTTTCATTTTCTAAGCAGGCAGCTTCAGGCAAGGCTGCAAGTGGCCTTTAACACTGGTCTCTATCTCTACGGCTAGGTAGCGGTCATAATCTTACTTTCAGGATTGTTGAAAAGACCAGCAAAGCCACTAGACTGTATGTTTCCTCTAGAGCTGGCCATCAGCTAAAGGCTTCCTCTGTGAGCTGGATTCCACCAGTATTCCTGGTGTCCCCTCTGCAAGTCTACCCAAAACGACGCCCTCCATCCAGCCGGGGTGGTGGGTGAGCCCATTTATGCCTCTGACTCTGCCAATGTTTTTCCTCAAACTGCAGATGGCTGCTTACTGCTGGGAACTCAGGGTGCAGCACCATCCCTTTCCCCAAAGCACATGAGGGATGGGATGGTTAAGTACTCTGTGAGATGTGAAGCATGACACAGATGTGGTTTTTCATGAGTCCTCTGGCCTGCCATCTCCCCTGCTCTGGTGACGAAGGGCCACCTCTGAGTCCTATGCCAAATTCAGTGGATATGGTATGGTAGCTCTCAACTGAAACCTGTTCAGTGAGGTTTTCCATCATTATACGTGTGCCGACGCTTTCTACTCAAAGGAACTGCCTTAACCCCCTGTTCTCACATACTCTTCAGTAACACCACTGTCACCTGGAAAGCACTGTAGAGTTTTAAAACATACCGTATTTTAAAACACAGTATTTAAACATTCTCAAAACAACCTCAAGGAGTATGCATCATTATTCACATTTTATAGAACTACAAACTGAAGCCCCAAGAACCAAAGTAACTTGCCTCAGATCCCAAAGTGGCAACAGAGCAATGATTTGAGTTTAGGACTCTTCTCCCCCAAAGTCTGGGGCCCTTCTTCTCCCTGAGTGAATCAGAACTGGTGCTGTACACATGTATTTTGTGACCTTTATGTGTAGACCTAAGTAAATATGTAATAGCAAGCAGACTCCCAAAGAAAGGCCTGTATATTTTTCCATTTGTGGACACTAAAACACTTCACACAAAAATAAAATTACTGGGTACGAATCCTGGTCCTGCTCCTTATTAGCTGTAGGACTTTGGACCAGCTACTTAACCTCTCTGTGCCAAAATTTCATCAACTGTGGAGCAGGGCCACCACTACCAGAGCACTGACTTGTGGAAGTTAAACAATGAATGTAAAGCACTTAGTTCAAAATAGTATCCATCCAATCTGAAACAACGAGACTTGCATTTCAGAGCTTCACTGGGAGCTTAAGGGGATGTGGATTCCCTAGCCCAGAATGGTTTGGGGTCACCCTATCATAAAAATAGGGCCTCACTCCTCCCATACAACTGCCACTTGCTATCATTCATTCATCACTAAGCACAGCAAACCCCAACTCCCATCTCCACCTGTCTTTTATTTGAAATGTCAATTTTTAAAGAGTGGAGAGGTTGGAGACCCAATTTAACAAGCATGCTGAAACATTGTTTATTGCCCCCATAAACATGGCTTAGTGAGAATTACGGACTTAATCAGAGTGAACTTATCTCCCGGTGAAAAGGAACACTTTAAATTTCAGAAATGGCACCTTCACTGTGAAAATCTCTTAACTTTTCAAACAAACTACAGGGGGTCTTAAACATATGGGCAGTAAAGGGGCAGCCATTACTGTGATTTGTCCTGCCTGGGAGCTCAGGTGCCCTAAAGGTCCATAACATGTTAAGATCTAGGAAAAACATTTGGAAAATCATATTCAGGAGACATGTCTGTAGAAGTACCTGAAGGGTCTGCCACATGGGAGCATGAAGCTGCCTGGATGCAGGAGGCTACCCAGGACAGACCCCAGAGTCATAAGAACGGGCTGTTTAACAAGCTGCACCACAGGCTGAGCTCGCCTCATCTGCCTCCTGTGCGTACCAGGAAGCAGTCAGCAAGGGAAGGGTCCAGGGACTTGATTTTTCAGAGCAGAGGTACTCTATGAATCCTGTGGCTGCTAAATGGTTCATGTGGCTGCTTTTCTTTTTTAAAGAAACCATTTCCAGAGGATGGGCTCCTTTTAACTCCAATTTCCCAATCTGAGGTTTCATCAGCACTGCTCTGATCATTCCAGGAAAGGCCTTCATGAGACACCCCCATCTTGCACAAAACGTATCAGCCTGGCTGCCAGAGGCAGGAAAGGCAGCAGATATAAAATTTTATTATTCCAATGCCCCAGTAGCAGTCAGGAGGACTTAATGAAATTGCCAAGATTTACAATCTGAAACAGCTATTGCACAGACAGATATGGTTAAGGGAGCTGCGCCCTCTGACCTTTCAACCCTTTGATCCTCACACGGCAGGTGGCCTGGAGCCCCCTCCTGGGCATCTTCCCTCTCTTCCGACACTGCCGAGAACCTTGATGTGCAATAAGCCTGACCCTACACAGGTGACTCTCACACTGCTGCTCACCAGCAGCTGCTGCTAATGGAACAGCCAAAACCACTCAGCCTCGAGATTCTGGCTCAGAGGTGCGGGGAGAGGAATATGCAGTGTCCAAATGGTGCTGAAGTGAGGCTCAAAGACTGGGCCCCAAGTGCAGTTGCTCAGCAGTGTGTAATGATGTCACTACCAGGAACTGTCCTTAGAAATGGAATGCTCTTCTGTGATTTATACTTTGAGTTGGCAAAAACAAATTTTTTTCAAATCACCTTTTAAAACTCAATCACAAATCTAAAAAAAAAGAAAAAAATCAACCCCAACTCCTAAATGTATCTTTCAGAACTTCCCCAAAACCATGTGCAGCAAATTTATACCAACGAAAATCAAAACAATTTTTGGAAACCTAAAATTGACTGTTTTCAGTTCCATGAAATTTCATTTAAAAAACCCCATATGCCAAAATGTCCAAATTCTCTTATTTTTAAAAAGTGGGATGACTTCCAAAAATCATAGCTATCTTTTTCTTTCTTTCTTTCCTTCTTTTTTTTTTTCTCTTCTGAAGTGAGGGATGGGTAATGTGCATATGTACCCATCAAGCTTCATAATTTAACCCATTCGGTCAGTAAAAACATTTGCAGTCAAATCCTGAACAGGGAGGATATAAATTTATGGGTACCAGCCACTTCAAAACAATTGACTCCTAGGCACTGAGGTTTAACAGATCTTATATTTGGCTAAGGAAACACCCAAGCATCTAGGGAGCCCCAGTCCATCATACCTTTTAGCTTTGGTCAGACAGTTGGCTTAGGAAGGGAAGGATTTTAGGCAAGAGACTTCAGGGTTCTGGTAACTTCTCATCCAAAGAAAACTTTAAAGCCACTGTTGATCATTTTTAAGACGTTGAGTCAATGCCTACTTTTTTAAAGTGCCTATTATTTCTAAAGATAGAAATACCTATAAAGGCCTGAGCTTAGATCATGAATGTCTGACAGGGCAAAGAAAAAAAAAATCTATTCCTTTTATGGCCTAAATGACATAAAATCTTAACATTTGACTTTTGATATCAGCTGAGAATTAAACAGTATGTAAAGAAAGGTTTACTGATGCCACTTAATCACATTTTTCTTTATGGATGTTTAGTTTTAGCATTAAAAGTGGTTTATGGAGAAAGCAGTTTAGCAAGGAAAAAAGGTATAGTTACTGCATCACAGTTTGACTACCTTGTACAAGTTTATTAAGCTATGTTCTTGAGATGCCTATCAGAGATATTTTATTCATCATAAGAAGCAGCACTGAGTAAGGGCCTATTAATGTGTATGGCACTTTAGCCATGTTCCGTCTGTCTCCCCTTTAGGTAGCTGCCCCCATTCTGCTGACAGGGATGTTAAGGCTCATATACACCACAGCTCAATGACTTGCCCAAGAGACAACTGGTAGAGCTGGTATTCAGACTTAGGTTCCTGCCTGCTCCAAAAGCCCATGATCCATGCACATTTCCCCCAGTAAAAGCAGAACACAAACAAACAAAACAACAGTATGCAGTAATTTGTGCAGAAAATGCCGGATTTCAACTTGCTTACACATTGCCTTGACCCATTTAAAGGCCTTCCGAATCAATTATTTTAGGTCATTAAGAGGAAGTTTAATTTGGTTGACAAACACCCCTACTGTGGTGACCTTGCATATCAACAGCAAATGCCTGATGGTCACAAACTGGCACCATGAGTCGCTGAGCATGGTGTTAAACAAAACCACATGTGCCCAGATCCCAAGTGGGATTTGCCTGGGCCAAGGGTACCTCTCTTCAATCATCGCTGCTGGTCTCTGAGCTCCCACAAAGACCCCACCTTTAGTCGCTTGTAAGGAGTTTATGAAAAGAAGTCACCAGTCCCACGTGGCTGAGCTCAGTTAAAAGTGGCTTTAAGCGAACAGTGATTTAGAAAAAGTCAATCATTATAAAATAAAAACAGAAGCTGAAGAGGATGGAGTCAATCTCATGCTAATGTGTCTTGTAGCTCTTCTGAAGAAGAGTACTCCAGTACTACACCCATACAATATTGCTAATCATTTCCCTTCTGGCACCTACCACATGATGGGCACCAATATGGGTGTTTGCATGCAATTTTTCACTTGCTTCTCATTAAAAATTCTTATGGAATGGGGAATATACTTATCTTACAAGCAAGGAGTGTGGTGAGGCTCAACAGGCTACATTAACACACCCGTCTACAAGACAGGGGCCCCTTCCTGAGGTGGGGACCGTGGGCTGAAATGCCATGGACACGAGTAGATCCTCACCCAGTACCTGAGATCATTGTTTACATGTGTTTCCAACAGGCATCTCTGAATAGGCTGGTGTGTAAGAAGAGTTTTCTACAAAGTGGACACCCTGTGATGAAGTAGCCATAGCTTTGCTCCTGCTAAACTGATTTCTCCTTCACACCAAGGAGCTAGTTTGAGAGACCCAAGCCATGGAGGAGCTACAAATTGAACCTAAGGCTGCAGGACTCAGAGGAACGGCTCCTTGCACTCTGCTGCAGGCCTTCTGCACGATGCTCCTTACCTTCATCTGATAGGAATTTGATTCAGTTAAGCAATGTTAGTTAACAGTTTGTAAACTTGGATTTTCTCTACAATCAATTTTGATATTGCTAAATGGTACTTATGTCTAGTGACAGGCTCATTGATGAGGGGAAAACTGGGAAACAAAAGCATCAACAATGGCCTCACGTGGTTCACTGGGATTCCTCTCAGAATTACTCAGGTTCTCTGATGTGTGTTCAAAGTCTAGCATGTTTCACAAGAGAATGCTTCAACCACAACGAATTAGACCGAAAATGGATAGACTCAGCCTGAAGTACTTGTTCTCCTTAGTTATATAAATTACTCCTAGGGCTTTAAATTGTTTTACATTAACTAATCTCAACATCAGGGTAAGATATTTAAGAAATCGTACTCATTTTGAAAGCAGATGCCAATGTGAAGAGGAGAAAGAGCTTCCAGGGCAATCTGTCACTAAATGCAGGGCCTTCTTCAGGGCCTGAGGGCAATATAGCCTGCTGCCCTTGTGCTCTGAATCCTCCCGATGTGGCAGAGGCTCCTATGTGACAACCATGCTGATGGTATGGAGCATGCAATGGAAAGTAGCAGCCCTAGACACTGGTATACTCAGAGCTGGTTCCTGGAGGAATCTGGGATTGCCAGAAAGAGCCATTCTTTCCCCATCCTGTGGTCCTCTGTACATAGCACCGAAGGAAAAGCTCAGGTACAGGTAGGGGCCTCTGCCCAGCATAGAGGTAGGGTCAGACATACTCCACACAGCTGCAGGGGACAGTACACAGAGCAGAGGCTGACCCAGAGGAGGGACTGGGTGTAAGTGATTTTACCTCTCAGCTCCTCAGCATGCCCATCTGTAAGTGTGGGTATCTTTTGCTTTGCATAGTCTGAACAATGTTCCCAAGTTAAAGCAGGTAAAGGCCCCTGCAGAGTGTGTGACTCAGATGATGACAGGCTCCTCCCAACCATCTCCCTTTCTCACTAAAGTTCTCCCCATGAACCTATGACTGCAATCACCACGAAGTAGATGTGTGTGTGTGTGTGTGTGTGTGTGTGTGTGTGTGCGTATCACCTTCTTATAAAGCAAGGATATGGGTTACTTACCCCAACATATAAATCTCACACGGAATCCCTCTATCTTGCGCAGACACACACAAATCACTATTTATCCCTGAATATGTTCATACCTCAGAGTTTTGCGTTAGGTGAGCATTAACAAATGTAAATGACATCTCACTTCTGTCTACATGTGTGTCCTGTGCAGAGGCAAAATGATGCACCGGTAAATGAGAAACACCCTTTTTCACTCATTATAGAACTGTTTAAAAATAAATATCCAGGGGGTAAAAAGAACAAAGGATTGAAGACTTTCTATGCCAGTGAAAAAAAATGAAAAGGAAAAAAAAAAAAACTAGCTAAAATAGCACTACTCAATTGACAGAAATTCAGGTTCTTTGAAATGCAAAAAAAAAAAAAGTCTTACTTTTCTTGTCTATAAATAAATGAATCTTGTTATTTTGTTAAAAGCTCCATAGTTAAAACCAGGAACCCTACTGCAGACACAGACAAATGTGGCCTCTTCATCCCACAGACCAAGATGAGCTTTGGCACCTGGATGTTGTCCTTGGAATGGTGGCTCAGTGCTGCTCCAAGCAGTCGGAATATTTGCAAAATCAGACCTCTAGGAGCCCATGGTGAAGCCTTCCTAGATAAATGATGGTGAGAAAGGACTGCCGGGAGGCCAGCCTATCTCCCAAAGCGCCCATCACAGGCCTCTTGTGATTGCACCGGTGGGGAGAGCAAGCAGGGGGTCTGCACTTTGCTACCAGCATCTCACTGGCCCTCTTCCCACTGCCTGGAACTACTGCTTAGTGTGCATGTCATATCAGTTTACACTTTTAAACTGGGCTGGAGAAAGAATATTTGATGTACTAGAGTACTTGAAAACAGAGATGAGAAGATAACATCTAGTAAAAGTGGTGCCTAAAACCTCAAAGGAAGTTGTGACTACAAGTATCTTGGCCATAGCTTGGCAGCAAAGGAACCATTCAGAAGCTTGGGTTGGGGACTCTAACACATCTGAATTTTATATACATGGTTTTGGTGTGTAATTTCCTTAAGAATTACCTTGATCTTTACAAATACAATTTACTTTATTAACATGGTTAAGCAGTTTCCAAGTATTTTATATGGAAGGACTGTGTTTCTAATGGCCCACAAGGAGAAGGCCTGACCATGTCCTTCCCTATTTACACCCTTCAATGGCTCTCTGATGCCCTATAAAGTTCATACTCTTTAATGCGGCTTACAAGGCCCTGGATGGCCTGGCCCCTCCTGCCTACCTCAGCACACTCCTCTCCCTCCAGCTTCACGCTCTTAGCAGACATGGAACTCCTGAGACTTCCTGGGAAGCCTCCTGGTCTCTATATCAAGGCTCCGCAGAAGTTGTCCCCTGTTCTCCTGGTCTTTCTATTTCTTATCTATTCGGATTCAGTATAGTCATTCTCCTCCCACGAGAAGCAAAGTCCTCAGCCCTCAGCCTAGGGATGATGTCATTCCTTTCAGAGAACACAACTCAAATTCACCACAGTTAACTTTTTACTTGTGTGAATTTGCTTCAGACAAAACTCAGGGAAGGTAGACAATATGTTGCAGTCACGAAATTCCTGGTATAATGTAGTGTCTGGACACAAGACACCCAACACATTGCTTTAGGAAGTATTGTGTACTGTATCCTTACCACATGCCAGGTACTAGGATATGCTGGACCTCTGTAGGACTCAGCCATTGTGGATGAAGACAGTATGATCCAGAGAGGCAACGTTCATGACTGAGGTTAACACAACAAGGAAATGGTCAGGTAGAGGCTTGGAAGTACAATTATCAAGTCTTACAATTCCAACCCTGGTATAGTGTCTCCTGCAATGCAAACCAGGACAAAATAGGGCAGGCACAAACCAATTGTACTGAAACTCTCTTTCCCTAGGGAATGAAGATGGTGGCCCTTGGAAGCTCAGAGTTCTTAAAGCACCTTTCAAAGCCATTTGTTTAACAAGGTAAATGGCTTTAAAGCCACTGAAGAAACAGAAACAACAATGACAGCTGATTTTGTGGAACTCTTTATGAGCACTGTGCTAGGCATCTAACAAGCCAGTGCTTGTCACTGGATCCTCACAAGGATCCAATAAAGACAACTGGTCTTTGTGAGAAAGGTGAGAAAACAGAGGTACAGTGAACAATTACCTTGCCTGAGACTGTGTGAATGGAAATAGTAAAGCCAGACTCCAGGGCCCATGTTCTAGATGCCACACTTCACTACCTCTGGGTACATGTGACACTTCATTTACAAGCTAGCCGGAACCTCTCTTTGGAACTATGTTACTGCTTTTGCCTTTCCTTCTTCCTTACTGGCCATCCTACCACCAGGAACAATATAAAATGCCTTCTGGATACTTCTCTCATGTCACTCTGAAGTCTGTACACAAAGCACTATTTGTGAAGCTTGGAAGGAAGGTCATCATTTATCAAATAGAGAAGCATCATCTACTAGACAAGATCTGGCACCTGCTACCAGATATGGCACAGAAGAGGGACTGCATAAATGTCGCTTGTACTAAATTGAGATTAGTTGAATGAAAGGAAATAGTCACTGTGTAATCTGGCCATGTTTTGGGATTTCCTAGCTGCCAACTAACATGATCATTCTCTCCAAGAAGAAGCTAGGTCTATGCCAATACCGTTGGCTATTCTGCTAACTTGCCACTAGCCTCGAATTGCTTAAATGAGAGAAAGAATATCAAAAGGCAGAAGGAGAGAGTAGAATGATGATCAGCTATAGACTTGTCACTTAAGGAAACCGGACTCTTTATGGTAACAAGGTTACCATTTAACAAACAGCAACAACATTCTGTTCAAGCTTTAAGACTAGAATTAGGTCTTAGCCCAAAATAACCTTTTTCAAATGAGAATACTAGGTTATAATTTATATTTCTTTTTGTGCAACAAATTTGAGTGTCATAAAAATGGTTAAAAAGTCTTCCTATGGTAGCTTTTTCTAAACTTTTATGAACATCTGCCACATTCATTTGAAGTTTAAAAAATTCTGGCACATATGCAAAGGCATAATAAGGTGCCTATAGCTTTCAAGAAAAAATAACAAGACAGTCAAAAATAAGCCTTTTGCTGAATTGCCAGTAAGAAAACTAGTGTAGTGAGAGAAGATAGGCCTCCCCACATTCCTTCCTTAAAGAGAGCTCCTTTGGCTACAGGTCTGCACTCCTCCCAAGGCATTAAGGCCCATGGGGAAGTGTTTCTAGTGTCTCAAATAAACACTATTGGCAAGCACAAATCAGGCCCTCCAAATCTAAGGTGAAACCCGGGGCAAGAGATCAGAAATTCCAACATTTGGTAGTTCATGGCTGCCCAATGCGCCCAGCCAACACTGGCTTCAAGGGTACAGCATCTACCATATTTGTTTTTCTTTGGGGCTGACCACAGAGGAGTCTGGCAGAGCAAACTCCTCCTCAGTCATAGTCAGTCAACAAGGCCAGTATCTACTCTGATTAGTACTTGCTGAATCTTCTCATTTACAACCCCATAAAGGCTGGACAGAACAGATTTGCGCCCATTCACCTATGTGCAAAACTCTGCTTGAAGTTACAGCTTCAAACGTATGCATATTTTACACTGCATGTTATACTACAAAGGGCCTTATTTTAAGTTACTTATAATCATACACATAGTAAAATATTAACCTCCCTTGTTTTTACATAAAATCATGTCACTGGGTTGCCTGCAAACAGTGATGTCTACTGGAGAACTGTGAATGCGCTCCTAATTACAGTCCCTAAGCACTCAGCCAGTACCACCCGCTTGGCATCTTGCTAAAGCGGCTGAGGCCGCCACAATGAATGATGCACACGTCTTTCCCCAAAAGCATTCATGCTTTGGGGAATGTTAAAGAGGGAGAAGGAAGCAAAGAGCTACCATTCAGAGCAAGAGGCTTGATATGTGAAAAAAGATAAGATGGAAGACTTCATGAAGAGTTGGACAAGGGCAAGGCTTCTCCAGGCGGAAGTGTGGGGATGAGGATCCATTTAGGGATCAGCTAGGGTGCCAGCTAACAAGTGCTCTGCAGTGATCAGCAAAAGGCTTGACAGCAGCAGAAAACCCATGCAGAATGCAGGGGCAGTGCAGAGGGAAAGTGGAAGGTGGGACACCCGAAGCAGTGACCAGGTGGAAGGGAACCCAATCCATACAGGGACTACGGAATGAATTTTACATTCACTTTTATACCTCTACGACCTAGCACAATGCCTGGAACATAAGAGGCTCTCTTTTTGCTTATTAAATGCATGAATTAGGCTTTGCAAGAATCCATGAAAGCAAAGAAAAAGTGTCAATGGAGGAACAGAGGAAGGAGTGAGAAAAAGGCATTTCAGAGATTATGTGAGCATTAAAGAAGAATGAATGAGGAAGAGGAACATTCAGCCATGCTCACCACGTCCCACTTTGGTGTCTCTGCAGACAATGGTCTCACTCCCGGGAAGACACTGGAAGAGGGGCAGAGCGGCTGAGTGTGTGTGCCTGTGTGTGTGGGCTTATGTGTGTGCACAGCCAAGTGCAGGCAAGAAATTGGGCAAGACTGAGGGAGACATCCAGGTGAACGCAACTGGTACTTGAAACTTTGGAACTGACGTTCAGAGAGGCAGAACAGTGTTAGAATCACAGCTTTGACTTAAGTTGGTAGCTGAGGCAAAAACCCTTAAACAAGGTGACTAGAAGATGCGTACAGAAGAAAAGCAAGCCAAGGCTAGGCACTCGAAGAACTCCAAAGGCACTGGGACACAAAAAGGCCTAAAAAAGCCTATGCTGGAGTAGATTGGGAGGCAGGGGAAAGGTAGAAGGGAACTGTAGGCTCTCATAGACCAAGTCATCTTTAGATTAGCATTTCAAACTCTATAGGAATTGGCACACAAGTTCTATTAGAAAATATTCGCCTTTAATTTTTCATATGGAAGCTTTGAGTAAACCCTTCCAAACTTATCAAACAAAGGTAAAACAGAGAAGAAATCTCTTTAATCTGATCTAAATACATCATCCAAGATAGACCATAAACTGTGTACTGTATGTGCTTAGGGCTGGGTGATGACAGGGAGGGACTGTTAACAGAATGTAGGAGCCACATGGCCGTCCTGTCAAATTAGAAATTTGAGCAGATTTCTGTGGTCTATTTTGATCAAGATTCTCAATGTCAAACAAACAGGTTTTTCGATAACCAACTTGTTTCATTTTCGTAAGCACAATAGCACAGCGTGCAACAGTTAGTGGCGAAGCAGGTGGTCCTCGTCGACGTGAAATGAAGGGAACAGAAGAAGAGAAGTAGCACTTCCTTTAAGACATGCAAAGTACCGTCACAGACGGACATGGTTGTAGAGTCCCTCTTGAGAGCTTATCTCCTGTGCCATACAGGCAGCCACCCCCACCCCCACCCCCGTTCTGCTCTAGTACAATGTCTGCTCTCTCCTGAGGAAGAAGAGGCTTGGGGTTCATGGCTACAGATTAACGGCACTTACAAAAGCACAGAGAAGTCCTTTAAAAGAACTATCTAATTGGTACAGCCATACAGAAGGCAATCTGGCATCAAATTCATAGCTTTGACCAAGCATTTCTACTTTAGGGATTCTATGCTCAGGAAATAAGTCAAAATGCAGATAAAGCCTTATGCATAAAGATGTTCACTGAAATGCTATTTATAATAGTGAAAAAAATGATAAACAATTTAAATGTCCAGCAGTAGGAAAATGCCTAAGTTATGGGATATCCAAATAATGACAATGACAGGTAATACATTGAAAACTATTATTAAGAGTAGATACAAAAACATAGAAATGCTCATGCCATAATGTTAAGTGAAATAAAGACACAAACTATATGTATTTATCACATATCAATTATGCACATTTATGTAAAATGCATATCTACAGAATAAAGACTGGAAGAACAGTAAAATGCTAACAGTGGTTCAGCTTGGAATAATGGTCTTGTGGGTAATTTTAACATTCTTCTTACTTCTATATACTGTACCGCATTTATGCGACATATATTTATGTCACATTTCCTACAATGAAGAAAATGTAATATTGTTATAGTGATTTAGAATAAATACCAAGATGAAAAATGAACCACTTGTCTTCACTCATTTAAATCCTCATAGAACAGTTTCCTCCTGCTTTCCTGACCCTCACTCCCTCACCCATGAAAATCCACAATTTCTAAGCAAAGTGGAAAAGCCCTGCAATTAATAGCCAGTGGAAAGGGTCTAAGCAGAACATTCAGCTCTGTACACCTAGGAGCGAACACACATGAGCTGATGCTTTAACCCACTCCCACATGCAGAGCTGTGCATCCTGACACTGTATCTTTCCACTGCACAAAGCAAAACACAAGTCGAGGGATTGGGGAGGAAAGAAGCCAACTTACCTCCATTAAACTTAAATGGATTCCTATGAGGTAGGGCATGGGAGCACTGCGAAAAGAAACAGAGACACACAGCTGCTTTAATGTCTGTTGCTTTTGACAGAAAATTACAGATGGTTCACTATTTGGAGAAAAACTGTTTTAATAAACGTATGCACAGTTACATTTCCTTTCACAACAAAAATCCTAATATGACATTTTGTTCCCAAGCCTAGAAACTTCTGAAGAATTTAAAAATGCAGTAGCACTGCAAGCAGTATGGCTAGCGGTGAGACCATCAACTTTGGTACTAGTTCCTAAACAGCAGCGATGTGAAACCACACAGCCTCAGTCACTTTATCTTTAAAATGGACGACTGGACTTGACCTGGCATGTTATTATTAGAACAAGAGGAAATACACACACTACAAGCGACTAGCAGGGTTTGCAATAAAAATGGGAACTATGATTGTCATGATGGTAATGGGAAATACAGTTGAGGTCACACAGAGGGTATAATGGGGTTCAAAGAAGGATGATTACTTTTTTTATTTGATATTTCTTTCTACCATCAAGAGACAGGACCCAACTATTCATTCTAGTTAAACTAGGTCTTTGGAGAGCTGCCAGGAATCTTCTCCACCCCAGTGGCACATACGCCATGTGATGACACAATTCATACAGCCTCTGCTAACTTCTTGACTCACAGACCAACAGGTTCCCAAGTCAGTGACTAACCAAGAGGATGAGAATCCAACTCCAGCAGTTTTAAAGCCTGGGCACTTTGGGTTTGACCGATGCTTCTTTTGTTTTCATGACCACTTATGACATTACCTATCAATGATAAATGTGCTAGTCGTTATATGAAGACCTTTAAATTCACCTTTGCTAATCCATATAACAACCTTTCAAGGTAGGTGTAACTTTTATTTTACAGAGAAGGAAATAGACTAGAGAGGTTAAATTACTTATCTAAAGGCATAAAACCAAGTAAGTGGTAAATCTGGGCTTTCACTCTACAGTGTATGCATTTTTTCCTTGGTGTCACGCTGAGTCTGAGACATGAAATCAACAATTCTAAGGCCCTCCTTCCACGCCATGTCTTTCCTTGCGGGGGAGGGAGGGAAGTCATGGAATAGGAAAAAAATGGAAATAACCGGCAACTTTTCCATTTGTCTCTCCAATACATGGTATATCCTATGAAATGTACAGAGGGTATTTTTCATGAACTTAGGAAAGACACACACTCAGACTGGGGCAACCAGATATTTTTCCTCTGGACCAGGTGGGGTTGTCCAAATAAATGCACAAGGATGTCTCTTTGGGAACTCGGTCAGGGAAACAACGAGAACTGAGTAATGAGGCAGGAGAAGTTTGTTTGTAATGCAATGTAGTACCAAAGAAGGCAATGGCCATGTAAAGAAGATTTTAAACATCAGATGTACATTTTACAATTGCACAAACATTTAAAAATAAGAAAGGACACAATTTCCTCATTACCATTCAATAAATAAAATTCCTCAAGCAAAATCTTTCCCCAGAATATAAAATGTTCTCTTTTCCACAGATCTCAGCAGTTATAGATTTCAAGAGCCTATGAAACAGACTTACTATTAGCAGCACAGTTTGGGAACTATTCTTCTAAAAGACTTGCACTTTTGGTATTTGATAACAGCCAAAGAAAGAACTACACATATAACTGCAGTGAAAGTGGAATTATCCTTTCTTTTCTTCTCCTTTCTCTCTTTTTTAAGGTATCTGCTAGCCATGTTCAGCTCTTTGCTTCTGGGGTATAAGAAATACCCTATAGTATTTTTTCCCCTTAAACTGTAAACCAGTTTAGCTGCCAGCTACACAAATGCTTCAACTTCCAAGTGTGCCTGGCTTTGCTGTCCAAGCTTTTTCCAATGTACACTGAAATGAATGTGTTTCTAATTAAGTAGCTTCAGGGACACGACAGCTTCAATGTCAAAAATACAAAGTCTGAACCCCGGCAGGAAGTCTTAAGACTGCAAATGTCTCATCTAGTGGAACCTTGCCTAATGTAATGAAAGGAAGCAGTAAGAGCACAGAATTCCAGAAAAAAATGGCCACTTATTAATGTATCCAGGAGCACAGCCTAACACATAGGAGGGAGAAAAGCTCAGATTGGTAATATTTGATTAAATTGCATCAACTTTTCCAGCTCTTACATTTAATCATGCATTAACTAGTGACCATCAGTTTTAATTAGAATTTTAGACCTGAAATTCCAATAAATAAGCTGACATATGGAAAAAGACATTCAAACCACTGTGAGAAAAAGGTAAAAGTAATACCCATGGCCAAAGCCCTTTGTACAACCTAACCATAGGCTCCTATATGAAAAAGAAATATCTTCTAGAATTTTAAATATGCAGGTTTTAATGCCATGCCCTTTTGTCCTGCAACAAAAATCAACAATACCCTCAAGAAAAAAAAGGGGGCGCCTTACAGAATTGGCTGCAAATATAAGAAGGGACAAAGTAGAACTCATTCTTTGGGCATCTTTAGGTAGGCAGTTTTTTTTAAACCCAATAATTTTTCAAAGAGTAATTATGGCCTATCATAGAAATGTAGTTTCTTAGCCAAGTATTGTTAGGACTGCAACAGCTCTGTATTTAGAAAATATTTAAAACACATTTATTCTAAAATCATAGCAGCTCCATGTTTTGTATGAATGCAAATTTGGACAAATACCTTTTATATTATCATCATTTGCTTACAAAGCCTCTAAAACTTCCCAGAGTTGAAAGCATTTTTGTTCTGAAAATACATAATTACAAATTCTAAGAGGGGGGAGGGAGAGGAAAGAAAAAGAAACCAACAGCCTCCTTAACATCTCAGTGTGGCAAGCATGCGACTGCGTAATTCTAGGTATGTTCTGAAAACAATTTATATTCTTAATATACCCCAATAATTACTGTAGCTACTGATTCTTTTTCTTGGAAACCTCTCCTGTTTTATTTTCCTTTTTATTATAAAAAGACAATTTGGGGGGCAATGTACTTAAGATTATATCACCTTAACACAACCACTTTTATTTTTGCATTATTCTTGTCTAACATTGGCCCATACTAAGAACCAATTCTATATCTTTGAAAGAAACTATACACATTTTATTGTTTTCGTATCATCCCCCATTAACATTTTCCATTTTTCTCTACATCCTTTGTGATTATCATTTTAAAGACTGCACAATATTGCAGCAAGTTTGGATGTACAATTTATTGAACTCTATTCTGACAGTAAGTCTCTTCCAACTTTTCTCTAAGTACCACTGTAATGACAGTGAACAGCTTCATGTATGAATTCCCAGACACTGAATTACTAAGTCAAAGGACAGGACAGTTTTTGTTTTTGTTTTACTTAGGTTTTGGGTTTTTAAAAATGTCTTTTGTTATATGCTGGGGCCAAGTGTTTCCCAAAAGGGAAGTGCCTGTCCAGTTGAGAGCTTTCACAACTGTGCCAGGGACTGGAGCAAACCCGTGAGGTGCCTTAGCACAGAAGCAGCACCTGGTAGCACTTGGTAAGTTGACCGTCAAGTTCCAGTAGGTTCTCTCCAAGCCCCTGGCAAGGGTGGCACCATCAGATCCACTCTCTTTTCTCTCAGAGAATGGGTGCTTGCTCCAGTCATGGTTGTGAAAGATTCCTGACAAACCACTGATGAGGATGGTCAAAACCCCCTGCTGGAGAGATGTGTGACATGCATCATTTCTATTCGCGGGTTTCTAACCCGTAAGCCAACTCTCTTGTCACCTATACATTCCCTGAGTTCAGCAGAGTCACAGGTCATTTTCTTGCAAAGGGTATCTTTCCTCTTTATTTTAATGTATTACGAAAGAAACAATGATTTGTTGCTTTCTGACCACTCAGAATGACAAATTTTAGAAATGTTTTTTCTCTCTCGGGGATACATTAAAAAGAAAATATGGCAAAATAATCTGGATATGCTACTCCTAAAAACTTCACATTAATAGACTGACTCATTGGAATAATTTTCTGATACAGATCATCAACGTCCACACTTTTCTAAAGGTGAATCAGTAACAAAACAATGAAAATTCATCTACCAGAACACTATCTTCCTCTTTTAGGTTTTAGAAAGAAGTTGTCTGTTGCTCTTTCAGAAACTATGAATGCAAATACACTTGCTTTACTAAAAGCAAATGTGTACCCAGCTTCTCTGCTTGGTGCCTTTCAGCATTCATAGTGACTTTACATTTCAATGCTGAATCATAGTGCATTTTTGAAAACATTTTAAACGGCAATTAAATACAACTCAGGCAGAACCAACAACACACATAATTAAATTAAAGCAGTAATAATACTAACAGCTATGACCAAATTCACGCATAAGCCGACCATGACAACTGTGTCATAACCGCTGTGTGGCTAACAGCAATTGCAGGATGCCATTGTATATCTCTGAATAGCAGAATACTTCCTCCAAGGCCTTGGTAGTAGGAAGTATTGCAATATCTGACTATCTCAGTGACATCTTGGGAGAGTCAAGGAAAAGGCTTGAAAAGGTTCCTCGCAAAGGAAAGGGTTTCTTTTGCTGGTATCAAGGTAGTGACAAGATAATGACATTTATCTGACAGCCATCTTTATTTTGAATCCAAACAGGCAAAAGAAACTAATATTACTCAGTGACTCAATCACTTTTATGCATTTGACACCTAATTTTAGAATTGACTTTGCAAAGTAGTGGTATTATCCACATTTTCAGGTGAGGAAACAGTCCCAGAAAAGTGAAGTAACTTGCCCAAGGTCACACAGCTAGCCAGTGGAGAAGCAAAAGAATGGGAGAAAAGCAAGAACTTCAAACTCAGGGCTGCTGGTTTATGAGCTTAGTTTGCCTATGATGCCACATGGCACATAATCAGTAGGAAGCCAAAAGGAAGAGTGCTGGCGTCCTAGAGGGGCCCTTCAGTGAACCCTGGTTTGTCCTCCAGAGTTGTGATACACAGTACTTCTCATATAGGTTAGGTCCTACAGCCTGAGCTCACTGCTAGCAAGGAACAGGCATGAATATGGCTCCTGCAGATGTATTAATGGTTTTGTAGTCCCTGTTCATTACCACTGCACTTCCACCATTTGTTTAATTCCTTTCCCCCAGATAACTAGAGTCCTCTTAATTATGTTCCCCTGAGGTGAGCTGCTACTAATTGGAAATGAGTCAGGTGAAATAAAAGAACACTGGCTGCTCAAATACATAAAACACAGCTTCCTAAGACAAAAGGGAAGGGGAGAGGAGAGAGTAGGTGGGGAGCAGGGCGCACCTCCAGGTAAACAAGCTCTCTCTGACCTTAGGGAGGAACACGGTGGGGAATGGCCCAGGAATTTGGAAAGTTTACCTTTTGTTTTCTGTTCCTTCATGTAAAAGGACAGTTAACATTACTGTTTACACTTGGCAGTGCCCACTTTACTAGGGTGCACCACCTTCTTACCCAAGCACCCTTCACAGGAAAAGGGGACTCCTCGAGTCGTTCCTCAGTTCACTATATTTAAAGGCAAGAAAAACTGAAAGAGACCTTATTTCCTTGAGTTTTCTTCTTTCTTGTTTTTGAAAAGAAACAAAAGTTTAAACATAGCTTACCTTACAGTTTTAAATTTTGCTCTAAATAACCAGGCCTGGTTTTGCTAGAGAGGTTAAAAGACAAAAGAATGGGAGAAAGAATAAGAACAAAGACCACCCAACACATCTTGTTGGAGAACACAAATCAACAGAGCTCAGCCCTCACTGACAGCAACTGATATATGTCCTTCAGGCTAACACGGCGGCCAGTGTGCCTAGGCGGCCACCAGCAGACCACTGCTGACTGCATATGTGCCAGGAGCCGGTGCGAGGCGGAGGCCTGACAGGCATGTTCTCACTGGGACCTTGTGGCAACGCTATGAGATAGATGCTGCTGGGTCCACCATTTCAGAGATGGAGAAACTACAGATTGGGGCACTACTCATCCCAGGTCACACGGTGAGACCAGAAAGCAGGTCCCCCGTACTGAGGTAAAACAAGCCATTCTTCTCCCACAAGACCAGTGCCTGCATAGCCTGGGAAGGAGGCATGGGCAGAGGGAGATCAGGACTTCTCCAGCCTGCTTCTTGGAGGTCCACAGGTGGCCTGGCCAAGTCCCAAGACTCTCTACAATATGTCTGAGCACCCTCTCCACTGTCTGGGTTCAAACTGTTCCGACTTCTCAGTCACATAGTATCCTGTCCCACTATGCTTTACGACCTACTGGGCCCTTGTTGCCTATTTCCGATTGTCCCGGCGGTTGCTCACACTTCCCTTCGAGGCTTTGGTCTGAGTCACCATAGGGCATAAAGCACATTCTAATTAGAATGGTTATTCTTAATTGTCAGTCACAGAGCAGAGTTCTAGTTGCTATCTCCCAGAGCCTACCATGGTGCTCTGAACAGAGCAGGGAGAATAAAGACAGTGATGCTGCTTCATGCTGAGCACATACCACATACCAAGACTTGTGTGGAGCCTCTATTACCTTATCTCTTTCCTCCTCAAATAATCCAATGGATACCATTCATTTTATAATCAATCAAAGTAAGTATGTATCAGGCAGCACTCTGGGCCGGGGATGAGATAAGGTATTCTTAGAAATGTGCCACAATCAGCCCGCTAGCACTGATTCCAGCCCACATCCTTCTCTCTTTATTGCTTTTATTTGATAGTGACTTCTCTTAACCAATATGCTACATTTAACAAGAAGAGCTTATTTAATAATTATACTAAAAATAAAATAGCAAGTATATTTGTGTCTAAAATAAGACTGTTTTACTAGCTGGACTTGACTGATGCACTTTTTTGTTCTAAATGGGATACAGTATAAAGCAATTTGTATGAAACTGTTCAGTTAAGTTACAAAAGTAGGAAAGATCTAGGGAAAAAGGTCTGGGATAGTTAATAGCTGTGTTTCATGCTGTGACCCCCAACTTCCATGGCCATAGGATGGGTTCTAAGCACTCTGGCTGCCAACATAAAGACAGAACCAAGTCATAAGGTGACTTCTGGTGTCTACACACACACACATACACACACACACACACACACACACACACACACAAACCCCAAAAACAACAGAGTGAGCTTTCAAATCCACAGGTTCTACATCTAAGGATTCAACCAATTGTAGATCAAAAATATTCTAAACACAAATCTCCAGAAAGTTCAAAAGAGCAAAATGTGAATTTGCTCCATATTAAACACTGGCCTGAATCCATGTGAATGAAGTGATTTGCAGCACGCCCTACTGTGGCCTCCACAGATCCTCCGTGTCTCTCCAGCACTCACAGTTTCACCAATGTGTGCCTGGTACCTTGCACACCTTGCACACCTTGTTCATGTGCTATGTACATAGTCAGGCCAGAGATCTATTACTTTTTCTTGTTGTTATTCCTTAAACAATGCTAAGTAACAACTATTTACACAGCCTTGACTCTGTATGAGGTATTATAAGTAATCTAGAGCTGATTTAAAGAATAGGGGAGGACATGTACAGAGACACATAAATGCAAACACTACACTATATTATATAGGAGATTATGGATCTGTGGATTTTGGTATCTGGGAATTCTGAGCTGAAGGAGATACTATTTACTCAGGAGCTTGAATTTTAAAAAGGGTCCTAGGGAGGGGAAAGAGAAAACCACCACCTGATGGTGCATTTACTATATGCTCAGTATTATCTATATGGTGGTCCATCAGTCACCAAATATTACCACGGATCAGGCATCATACTGGGCTGGGGAGAAAGGAAAGTGGAATAAGTTTGGTCTCTGCCTATCTAGAGCTTACAGCTAACAACAGATTAAATAAGCAAAATATTGTATGTGCACAAACTGCTGCAAAGAGACTCAAAGGTGCTGTGGGGTACACAACTGGGAAGCCTAAGGCGACTGCGTTTTATCTTTGCAGCAACCTTGAAAGGCTGATCTCCATAACTTACAGAAAAAGCTATGGCTCAAAGAAGTTAAGTGACTTGATAAAGGTCACAGAAGGTGCAAGGCAGAGAATACAGCTTAAAATCACAACTTGGAGGAACACCATGAGTTAAACAAGCATCTCTTCCCTGGTTTCCAACCCAGGTAACCTCATTCATAAGCAATCACAGTGATCAGGAAAACCAGGAACAATTCTAGATTTGGGGAGGAGGCAGAGACTGCCTCGTTTCCATTTTCGGTGTCTGCAGCCAGAGTACAAGCATCCCAGTGGTGGAGGTGGGCTCAGTGCCAGCTGGTCCTTCACACTGGGGCAACTGGAGATGGTTTCCTAATGCAAAACACATGTACATCATGGTGCTGATGAGCGAATGGGGAAGAGAGAAGTGACGAGGCCCTTCAGAGACTGGCTCTGCAGCTTTGTGGGGTAACTTACAGGGGCAGAGGGAGTACAGATATTTTCTAGAGCTCTAAGCCACTAGACTCAACTGAAACGAACAGGAGTTACAAAGATAACATCTGGATGAAAACCTGGAAAAGTCAACGTCAAAGCCTGGACTTGTCCACCCTTGTGCACCTTCTCAGTCTACTGGAAGAAACATCAGGAATGGTTCCATGGCTGATACCATGGCGGTAGGAGAAGTTAATCACTGAGGAAGGGTCAGGAGTAGGGCTCTCTGTTGCTACAGAGAATTCAATGAGAATCATTATGGCTAGAGCCTGCCGCAAAAAAGGAAGTCTCTGGTTATGAGTCACCAGCAGCCCATGAGGTCCTCACAGATTGCAATAATAAATGAGGTATAACACACATGAGAAGAAAACAAAGAAGAGGTTTATGGAGAAATAGTGTTTAAAAAAATCAATGCAACAGTATAACAGGAAAACCTTTTTTCTTTTTCTAGGACTAAGATACCTCTTTTTTTAAGATGTGCAGCATCCCCACACCTTGTTAGCCTAGCTACCCAGTGTTTCCAATGTTTAAGGGAAAGACAGACCCATAATTTTTTTCAAATGGTAGACCCACATTTATGGAGAGAGATTCAAAGCCTAGCATCATGTTGGAGCTTCATGTATTTTCCTTGGTGCCAAACACTGAGAGAAGAACACTTATTCCAAGCCCTGCCATGAGGTGACTTGTTCCACGCTGAGCTGTTCCGGGGCCCTGATGTTCCATGGTCTGTGACGTCTGCCTTGTTATGACCTGTAGCTCCCAGAAACAGCTAGAATATCTTTGCTGTAGGGACACTAAACCGTGTCCCTCAGAAGTTCCAGGTCAGGGAGTAGGAATTACATACAGAATGTGTTATGAGAATGGAAAGCCAGGCTGGGCTTGGAAGGGTAAGCCCAAGTCTGAGCCAGCTACATCAGTAACTGGGGTTGGGGAGGCAAGCTGTTGCTCCTTATCACATGAGGAAAGGTTTGGGAAGCTAAGACTGACAGAGCAGGTCAAGAAGCTCAGATACAGCAGCAAGGAGGTAGGAACTACTAGGTTGGAGGCGCTGAAGTTAGGAGAGCACCTCAAAGGGTGAGTGGGGCTAGCCAGTCAGCACCCAACCTGGAGAGGGTCATTTCCATGTTAAGGAGACGCTGTCTTCTCTAACTGTGTGCTATGATTTGAAGATGCTTGTGCCCACAGAGCTCACACTGAGGTTTAGAGGTGGGGTCTACTGGGAGTGTTAGGATGGTGAGAGTGGAACCCTCATGTATAAATTAATGCTATCTCTTGGGAGTGAGTTCTTGCTCTCACAAGACTGGATTAGTTACCTCGAGAGCAGGTTAACATAAGGCAACATTTGCCGGTCACGCTTTCTCGTTTGCTATGTGACCGGTTTTGGGAACACAACGGCTTGCCATTCAGCTTTCCCACTTTCTAGCACAAGGTGCTCACCAGAGGCCAAGCAGATAACAGTGCCTTACTCTTGCACTTCTGGAATTGTGAGTTAAAATAAATGTCTTTCCTCTATAAATTGCCCAGTCTCAGTAATTCCTGATTTTTTAATTTTTTTTTTAATTTTAAAGAGAAAACAATAAAACAAAATTCCAAAACAATAGAAGGGTTAACAATGGTTAATACATTGCATAATCTTATCTTTAAATTAGTTACTCAGAGTACAAGATATAGGCATTTAATTGTCCAAACAATATTAGCACAAACCTTTCTTTTCAATGAACTGAGAGAAATTAGTAGTATAGTGATCTTAACTACCTTGTGTGTATAAACATATTTATATATATATATATATATATATATATATATATAGAGAGAGAGAGAGAGAGAGAGAGAGAGAGAGAGAGAACACTTTTCCCTTCCTTCTTTTCTCCTTTCCCCCATCTGAGTTTCTCTTTCCTTTTGAACAGTTTCTTCCCATTTCCCCATATCTATTTTATATTCTGGATCTTAATTTCTCTTTCAGTTTCTCACACTAGGGAGGCAATACGATGTTTGCATATGTGCATCTGACTTATTTTACTTAATAGCATGGTCTCGAGTTGCATCCATTTACCTACAAAGGTCTCCAGTTTATCCTTTTTTATGGCTGGGCAGTACTCCATGGTCTAAAAAGACTACATCTTTTTTATCCATTCCTTGGTTGATGGGCATTTGGGTTGTTTCTAAGACCTAGCTATTACAAATTGTGCTACTATAAACATGGGTGCACATATATTGCTATGGTAAGATGTTTTTAATTCTTTGGGAAAGATACCCAGAAGGGGAAGACCTGGGTCAAATGGGACCTCTAATCCTAGTTTTTTGAGGAACCTCCACCCTTGATTTCCATGGTGGATGCCCTAGTCTACACTCCTACCAACAGTGGAGAAGCGTTCCATTTTCCTCCCAGCCCCATCAGCATTTGTTAGGTTGATTTATTGATGAAAGCCATTCTCTCCGGGGTGAGACAGAATCTCAGTGTTGTTTTAATTTGCATCTCTCAAATGATAGTGATGTTGAACATTTTTTGATATATTTATTTGCTGTTTGTATTTCTTCATCTGAGAAGCGTGGATTCATCTCAGAAGGCGTTCCTGTTTTGCAAGAGAAAAAGGAATAAGACACCTTGCACATCTCAGTAATATCTGGGGGATGCTGCTGCTGAGGCCGGATGAGAGCTGTTCTGCTATATTCCTGGTATCTGCAGCTTCTGGAGCACTGTGCAGGGCCGGAGTAAACATTAGACGCCAACCACTTATGTACACTACTCACTTTTGTACACCATTTGCTTTCTGCTGTATATAATTTTTGAAAGGTTAAACATTTTTTATGATAAGGATATGTACAACAATAAACCTAATGGTTCAGGAATGAGTGGTGATATTATGCTAGTGAGTCTAAATATCTCACATATTAGACATATTATTAGATAAGACAGTTGGAATACACTAAAAACCACTGCATTTTAAAAGGATGAGTGTTGTGATACGTGAATTATATTTCAAAAAAATCAATGGAAAAAAGACCATTTTCCTGTAGAGTTTAAATTCTTACAGCATTTGTAGCATAGACAATGCACAGAACCTAGTCTGTTCTCTTTCTTACTTCTATCCAGCAGTTTACTCAGAAATTGCCCAAAGCTTTCTCTAAAGCCTCCTGACACAGTGCTGAGTACTGCTAAGGCAAATGAAAGTCCATCTCAACACAGCGCTCAGTAGCTATCATCATCTAAGAAGCTTTTAGTTGCTTTCTTTTTTTTTTTTTTTTTTTTTGTTTTTTCTCCGGTACCGGGAACCGAACTCACGACCTTGCGCTTGTCAGGCAGGCGCTTTTGCCACTGAGCTAAACCCCCAGCCCCTTTAGTTGCTTTCTTGCTACCAGGCTTTTCATAGACAATAATAATTTTAACTGTATTCCTAGCAATAATTTTGCAGATAAGGAAACTGAGGCTCTGAGAGGTTATGTGACTCACCAAGTCACATATTCAGCAGGACAAGAGCCAGTATTTGAAACCAGAAGTTTGACTTCCATGTCTGAACTCTTTCCCATCACTTGCCCTTTCTGTTCAAACTTCAGCCAAACTGTTAAGGATTTACTTAGCAATCTATAATTTCCCTTTGCTTAACCAACACACACATTTGTATTTGTGTATGTGTGTGTGTGTGTGTGTGTGTGTGTGTGTGTGTGTGTGTGTGTACTTCCTGGCCATCAGGCCCACTAGTGATCCAGCTTCTTGTCTTTTGTCTGAAACTGAAATCCTGATCCTCATTCCCTCACAACGCCCCCAGGTGAACTCCTGTCACAATGGTACCAACTCTGGAGCAATGGAACACTCTTAGACCCCTGCTTCATAGCCAAAAAAACCCTTCCCAAAACACAAAATAGCGGTTTTCCCAATCTTGCCTGGATGCTGGAGTTCTGTTGTCTCATTTTTCTATGCCTGGTGCCAGGAACATAATACATACGCGTAACTACTTGCTTCAACATGGAAAAGACATATAGCTTTGTGTGCCTGTTGTAATTCAATCTTTAAGAAAACCTACATAGGCCAGGATTGGGTAGGTAGAATTTTAGCCACACCTGTCCATCTAATCCTCTTCCATCCAACCTGGGTATTGTGAATGTCAACTAGATTTACACACACACACATACTCTCTCTCTCTCTCTCTCTCTCTCTCTCTCTCTCTCGCCCCCGCCACCCAAATATATATAGTCATGAATAAAATAAAGGTAGAATCTACTATTTTTGGAGCACCTGATTTGTGTCAACAGTAAATTCTATTTACCTTAGAAGAGAATTCAAAGGTAGTAAATGGGAAAGCCATGTCAAAGCCAGGTTTTCCTTTTCTACCAAATCGCATTTTCATTTGATTTCTGTCTCCGTCACCAACAATATTAAAAATTCCATTTAATTTAGCACTGATTTATTACCTATGCAAATTTTTCTGATATTGAAGACAGTGATTAGAACCACTCCAGCTTTGACTAACTGGATGTCTCTTCACAGCTGTGTCCAGTCTGATGCCCCATCACCTTACACGGACTGTGTGCTCTGTCGTCAGATGTATTTCAAATTTGGGGCTGAAAATCCTAAATGGAGTACATAATGCAGCGTGTGAGGGTTGGTTCAGAGCCCTACATGGAGCACAGCCAGCCTAGAACTTATATCTCACAGAGTCTGAGCAATCTCATGCTGAGAGGAAGAACAGCTTCTACAATGCCAAGAAAGAATGCATTTTACAAACTCAAATCAAAATCTACGTCTTAATTTTATGTATCCTATTTAACTTTTTGGTTCAATCCTGGTAACAAAAAGCATCAGGAGTTAGCTACTAACCTGACTTTTGACCTGGTTGGCCGTTAGGGGAACACATGAACTTGTGATCTGCTTTGAAAATATTTTTCAACACAAATATTGTATCCTAAATATACAACTTGGGAACTAATTTGTGGTACTTCTTTAGATTTACTTCTGAAGGAGGAAAGAGAAAAAAGAATTTACATGGGCAATACCATATGGCTTCCACTGGATCCTTTTATTAGCAAAATTTAATTAGCATGGTACCTGGTACATCATAAATATTCTATAAATATTTGTTGAGAGAATGTATAATTAATGAATGACAACATACATCTATAATAAGTAAGACATTAAGAAGACTTATGGAGAACTTTTTTCAGAAAATGTTGGCATGGGTATAACTCTAATATTCTAGAGGATATTACTAAGAAAAGCTTTAACATCAGGTGTCGTTGGATTCCAAGCCCAAGGTCCATTATTTCTTAGCTGTGTGACAGTGGATAAATCACTAAACCTCTCTGAGCTTCACTTTCCTAACATATACTACAAGGAAACTGTTAATTTACTTTAAAGCTTGATCTGGCAGATTTGTGATAATGTTTATAGAGAACTTCCCCCTGCCCCACAGTAACCCATTGATGGTGATTGTTACTATGAAATGAAATGTTGATGCTCATCAGCAAGTTAATTCTTTTGTCCCAGAAATGGAAAAGCTTTCCCAGCACTGGTCAAGGTCAGAAATGCTGTCAGCTAAGGTAGGGAACATTCTCGTTTTCACTTTCAAAGTCAAGGGAATGGCACAGATCTAAAGTAGAAAGGAACCAGCAGCACATGTTTTTAAATATTCATAAGGGCTGGAAATGTCTTACTCCTTTCGTTTTCTCTGCCATCTGCTTTTGTTTCTTTTCTTTTCATTCTTATGCCACAGCTGCAAATGAAAACAACCATACAATAACTCAAGTTAAATAAAAAAAAATCAAAATAAAAACAATCTGAGGGGTAAAAAGAGATGAATTATGAAGTCTTCCCTGAGCTCACAAAGCAGCAGAAGCAAGAATAACATTTGATGTGAGTTAAACCTTCTCAAAACCCAAACTCATAACCCAATTTTCTAGTAATAATGGTTAAGGGCAATCACCACGAACTAAGTTGTGCCTTGGTACTACTTGATGACTCATATACCATTGATCTTGCAGCCACTTCTTAAAGTAGGTAAATTAGACCCATTTTACAGAAAAAGACACTGAAATTCAGAGAGGTGAAGCAGATTTTTGACAGTCACACAACTGCTAAGAGATGGAAATTGAGATTTGAATGCACGTTTGTCTGAATCCAAACCCAACCACTTTCCACTTTTACCAGGCTCTCCCAAAGTGGGAAGGGACAGGAGAAAATTAATTTGGGAAATATTTAAGGCCAGCCATTTGTACCAAACTTGATTTATTCAGATAATTAAAAACTGTGATTATAGCTCTAATTAAAGCTAACTCAGATAATTGGTTGTTGTATTTGTGAATGTGCAATTAGAGTCTTCCACATAATTGCAGGGTTTTCGGCATCATACTTTCCATTTATTAACCGCATGCAAACTGAAGCTCTGCTGCACTGTCCCCTGGTCTATCTAAGGCTGTAATATAGTTTCTGGGGTCCCTGGGTCCAAGAACCATGACCTATGATAACAACAGCAGTGGCTGTGCTCGGCCCCATTTAACATGTCTTTGTCCAGAGGTCAATGAACACCTCATCTTCAAGTGCAAGGTGAAAAGCTCTTGTGGCCTACACTGTTGTCCTGAAAACTCCTAGCAGCATGTACCTGAAGAAAAACTGGCAGCAGTGGTCCTCATGTGTTAATTACACTTGTGAAGTCTATTATGCATAGAAAGGGCACCTGCTGGCAGTGAAAATGACTAGAATCCGCCCTTCCTGTGCAGTGAGTAAATTGAGAGTTCATTTCTACAGGAGATAATAGTTTTCAGATTCCATTTTGTGCGTCCCCTGCATGGGGATGTACTTAACATTTAAATCATCGGCAGAGGAACAAACCTCCCTCAAATTTACATGTTTCAGGATCCTAGCACTTTACTTAAAATGCTAGTTTTCCCTGCTGCTTCTTACTACCAAGGATTACACTTAATGGTGGTGAAAGTCACTGAGCACAGTAGAAGGAAGTTATTAGCATTGACTCAAATTGCATGATATTTGTAGTTTCTGACCAGAGCGGTGGCAGCAGGCTCAAGGTGATCAAATTAAGCCTTGATTGGAGGACTTGGTTTTTTCTTCTTTCTCTTGGGGTCTATCATTTCATCATTCTTACAGTTTACAATTAACAAAGAGACAGCGATCCTCACTGGCCTGGAATCATCCTTTGGTCAGAGGTTAAAAAGTGTTTTGGAAAAAGAGCCTAAGAGAGGGACTGCTTTTATACAAACGCAGAAACTTTCAAGACGAAACCTCATCACAGAACCCACTCAGCCACCAATGCAAGTCTGAACTGTGCATCTCTGGAATGGAAGTTTGGGGAGACAAGGGCTCCTTCCAGCACCTTCCTTGCCAAGTCTTTCCATTGAAGTTGTACCTGCTGACATCACTGCCCTCGGTTAGACTGGGGACCCAGTTCTCCTGGTGAAAAAGAGGATCTACATCAACATTGCTAGGAAAGTGTAAAATAACTAATACATCCTTTAAGCAAGTAAAATGGGAAAGATGGTGGCTGGAAAGAACAACTGGCTAGAATGAAAACTAATTTTTCGAAAGAAAGCTTTCAAAATTATAAAGACCTTGTTTGTTTTTTGCAGCAATATACGATGATTAAATAAAAAGCCTGCTAGAATCTGCTCTTCCCCATCACATCACTATTAAATATTTTGGTGTATTTCTTTTCAGATTGCTGCCTCTCTATATGTATACATACAGGTACATCTAGTTTTTGTGTCATGTATAGTCATAATTCTTGTTTTTTATAAGGATGGAACAGACAATACAGTATCTGTATTGAGGCAAATTACTGAACCTCTTTGGCCCCTGGTTTACTGATCTGTGAAATGGAACTAACAGCAAATGTCTTGGTTACTTTTCTCTCATTGCTGGGACAAAATACTTTATGCCCAAAATTAAGGAAGGAAAGGTTTATTTCGCTTACAGTTTGTGGAGTTTTCAGTCCATACTTGGCAGGTTACAAGGCAGAGTGGCACATGGCAGAGGGCTACAGCTCATGGTGGCAGAACACAGCCAAAGCAACAACCCAAAAGGGAGGAATAGGGGAGGAATGGCCATAAGCAGCCTCTTCCTCTTCCTTACATATGCAAACTATCCACCCCAGGGCGGGTGTAGCTCTCACACCCATAATCAATCAAACTCTAAAAGCCTGCCCCATGACCGCATGAGGCTTTGGGGGGACACCCAGACACAAACCATAACAGCAAGTAAGCAAAGGTCTAGTTTGAGGAATGGGCCATCAGAGCACATTTGCAGGGAGAGGAGGGAAGGTAGGGGAATTTAATGATACCAGGAAGACCAGAATTTGTAAAGCATCCCAGACCATCCTCAGGGGAGGGAACCCTGGCCCAGGTGAGGTCATTGGTTTTGGAAAGATGGTTCTTCCTTTCTCATGGATCGTAGGAAAGGAGGAGGAGAGAAGGCATAGGAACAGGCCCTAGACAGGGGAGAAAACAGTGGTGGCAATACAAGCAGAACAAGGAGAAGCCCAGGCTGGAGCCTGATGCATGGCAGGTGTGAGGATTTGGGGCCAACTGCAGAGCAGCAGAACACATGAGGACAGGTGAAACCACTTTCCACTGGATCTTCTATGCAATGGCTTCCCGCCTTTCTCTAGCAGAATCTGCCAGTATTTCCAGATAGAAAGATGCCAGAGGGCTGAGTGACAGTGGCAAAGTCAGGGCAGCCAAATCCTATAAAGAATTGGTAGCGAACCCTGAATAGCTCCCCTCTCATGCATCTTAGCAGTTTAGGTGTACAGGATATGTCTGTGTACCTTTCTTGTACACCCAACTGTTTGAGCCCCTCTTGATGGAAACTCATTCTCATGTTTGTCCACATTTAGCACAATGCCTGAGACATGGCATGCATTAGTAAATATCTGCTGCACTGAAAAAGGCCCAGAGTAAGCAGGAAGACAACAAAACCCAAAGAGGGTTAGTAAAGGGGCAGAACAGAGAGGAAGCAACAAGGAGGTGAGGGAAAAGGAAAGAGGTGGTAAAGACAGATAGAACGGGTATTGGGAGGACAGGGAACAGGTGCAGGAGCTGAGGAAAGAAGTCAATCAGAGGGGAAAACGCAAAGGCCAGAGATATGGAATCAAGGGAGTTTTAAATGAGTAAATGACACCAAGTGTGTTACCCTGCTGAGTAGCTGATAGTACTTTTCAGTCTATCAAGTGCTTTTGCATATAAAATTGTTTTGAAACAATATAAGAAGTTCTAGCATTTTTATCCTGCTATCGATAAGGGCCAAGATTCAGAAAAGCTACCTACTTTAAGCTATAGCACTGGGAGGTAAAGTAAGACAAGGGCTCAGCTCTTCTCAGCTCCATCCATGTGTGCACTATTTCTCGGCCTCTCTGAGGGAGAGAAAGAACCTGTGGACAGGCCAGTGTGAGCTCCATAGGATAGGGGAGGCCAATGGTGTGGCCTGTGAAGTCACTGAGGACAGCAGGAAGAGATGGACAGGAGATCTAGACAAGTAAGTAGTGAAGACCTGGGGACAAGGCGATGACACTGATGGGGTGGTCAAGAAGGCTCCCAGGCACTGTGCTGGAAGTCAAAGGACAGAGTAGAGCTTGCACCAAGCCATGGCAGGGGACAGGAGTCTGATGACCTTTACTTTAACCTGGGAGCAGAAGGGGCAGCTACTACTGAAGAGAGTTCAGTACTCCATGGAGTTCCCAGTGGAGGGGAGAAGATAGAGAATGTGGATGGGTTGGGGCTCCAGAGGGATCTTGAATTTTAAAAACATTCCCTAAAGAGGAAATACAACTATCTAATGGTGAACAAACTGAATTTATTATGAGGGATTTACATTCTCATCCTTTCCATCTGCAAAAACTGGAATTCTTCTTACCTGCTCCAAAAAGGGAGGAAAAATAAAACCGAGACTAGCAGTACCTAGAAGGCATTGACTGAAAATAATTTCCAAAATAAGCCAAGATATAAAAAGACACAGTGAACAAAATGTGTAGCCCAGCCATGTGATAAATCAAGAAGAAATTTTAAATGAGCCAAGATAAGCCAGGTGTGGTGGCTTACACCTCTGATTTGAAAACTCTGGGAGACTGAAGCAGAAGAGTCAAAAGTTCAATTCCAGCCTGGTCAACTTCATGACTTAGCAAGAGCCTGTCTCAAAATAAAGTATATCTCATTTCTCTTTCTCTTTTTTTTTTTTTTCCCGGTACTGGAAATCGAACTCACAACCTTGTGCTTGCTGGGCAGGTGCTGTGCTGTTGAGCTAAATCCCCAGCCCCCTCAAAATAAAGTATAAACTAAGGGCTGGAGATGTATCTCATTGTGAAGGCCCTGGGTTCAATCACTACTGCAAAACAAAAAACAACAACAACAAAAAAACCAAGAGCTAGGATTATATCTTCCACATGGTAGGAAACATACAGCCCCTTTATCTCATAAGTCGTAAAAGAAAGGCATGGAAGACCAATCTTAGTAAGAAAGGAATATGATAAAAATATGAGCCAATTCATCTGTGTTATTCTCAAGGGAGGGCTCTGATTTTTATCTACCGGCCATGAGCGAAATCTTTGTTATACATGTGGTTCCTCGGGAGGAGGGTGAGCCAAATACTTTCAAATTAGGGGAACACTAAACAAAATAACAACAGTATTCCTCCCAGAACTAGAAAAAATAATACTAAAATTCAAGTGGAACAAGGAGAGACCCAGAAGAGGAAAAGCAATCTTGGATAACAAAAGCAAAGCAGGAAGTGTCACAATCTCAGACTTGAAATTACATTACAAAGCTACAGTGCTAAAAAACCAGCATGGCACAAGCACAGAAACAGACATGTGAACCAATGGAACAGAATAAGAGGATGAAGAATGGACTCCAGGCACATTCAGCTATCTGATCTTTGACAAAGGGGCTAAAAACATACACAGCAGGGAAAGACAGATTCTTTAACAAATGGTGCTAGGAAAACTGGCTATCCATATGCAGAAGATTGAACCTAGACTGGTAACCCTCATCTGTATTAGACTAAATCAAAGTGGACCAAAGATCTAAATGTTAAAACAGAAAGACAATCTGTTGGAAGGGAAAATAGGTAAAACTCTTGAAGACATAGGTGTAGGCAGGGCTTTCAGAACAGAATCCCAGTTGCAAAAGAAATATCATCAAGAATCAACAAATGGAATTATATCAAATTAAAAAGCTTCTGCACGTCAAAGGAAACAACCAACACAGTAAAGAGACAACCTACAGAATGGGAAAAAAATATTTTCCCATTATTCCTTGGAGAGAGGACTAGCATCTAGATATAAAAAAAATTAGGCCTCCCTCTAAATAAAAGACCCAATCAAAAAATCAACAACTGGAATGAATAAACTTCTCAGAAGTAGTAGTACAAATGGCCAAAAAGTACATGAAAAAAATGTTCAACGCTGCTGGCCATTAGAGAAATACAAATTAAAACAACACTGAGATGCCATTCTGCTCCAGAAAGAATGGCCATCAAGAAATCGAATAATAAGAAATGCTAGCAAGGTTACAGGAGAAAAAGGATCCCTTTATATTGTTGATGGGACTGTAAACTAGTACAATCACTACGAAAGTCAGTATGGAGATTCCTCAAAAACTGAAAATAAAAAAATTCCATTTGATCCAGCTGAATAGCATATTATAATGATAATATAATATATAATGATACATATATATCCATGTTTGTAGCAACATAACTCATAATAGCTAAGTATTGGAAGTAGCCTATATTTCCATCAACAGATGAGTACACAAAATAGAGTACTACTCTGCCATAAAGAAGGAAAGACCTGAGTCATTTGTAGGAAAAGGGCTGCACCTTGAAACTGTAATGTTAAGTCAAATATATCAGACACATAAGCTTAAATATTGCATGGTTTCTCTTATATGAAAAACCCAAAATATAAATGAAAGGGCAAAAGAGAAAAATAATAGGAAACAGGGAGATAGATCTTTTGTAAAAGGGAAGGGGACCCAGAGAGGACAGAAAGGGAAAAGAAGGGAGGGAAAGGGGATGAAAAGCAAATTAAGATGTGTTATGTACATGCACCAACTCCCCAGGATGAGTGGGGTCATGATGTACTACAAACATTTACTAAACAAAACAAAACAAACCAAACCAGGGGGAAAGTAGAATGCCTTTAAGCTCTGAGGATAATATGGCTATGTGGATGAATCTCCACAGTGAGAGGGTTGCAAAACAGCAAAAATTATGAATGGTCTGGACTCAAGTCATTCTGAACCAATGGCACATGTCCTGAATCATTTGTCTTTAAGTGATAGGGTTCTTTTGTCCAGAAGCTCTCAATTTCTGGCAAGCAGTGAATGCCTTTCCCTACATATGAATTGTGTTCCATCATCAACATCTGCTTATAAGAGTTGTTTGGAGATAATGTCTTTTTATCACATTATATTAGAGAAAAGATTCATCATAAGAAAACGGATCCAAATTGACCACACAGATTTTTGACATCATCTACTGAAGACAGGAGGAGGAGGATGCTACAGCAGAAACACTAACTACCCACCTCTGTGCCCCAGCTTTTCTACATATCTGATGTCCTTCATCTGTTATCTCCTTTCACTGATATATAATTACGTACTGCACAACTTCGTCTTGCAGATGACGAAACAAAGCCTGAGGCCAAGTGACTTGCCCAGGTCAACTCCAAAGCTTCCTCCCTTCTACTAAAATATGTTTCACTCAGCAGTGACATTCTCATCAAAAAGCTTCACAGGATTTTGAAGTCTGGCTTTTGCTCCCAGATGGCAGCTGAGAGCAAGTCTGATGCGACATGCAAGGGCATGGCTCAAACTTGAAGACCTTAGGGATCTTGAACATTCCTGTCACCAGTTTCCAATTTGTCTTCGGGGCAAAAAAGCACACAACTTCTTGGTGCTTTGGTTTCTCCAAGCTGAGAAATGGGAAAAGGATTACCTATTCTCTTGAACTCTTCAGAATGTCATGAGACATGAAAGCTGCTTAGAAAGAAAAGGGCTACGTAATCAGGTGCTCCCAAATCTGAGTCAGTGTAGACTATTTTAATTTAGAGTCCTCACTGGCATTAACAAGTTATGGATCTATCCTGCCCAGCCCATTCCTGGAAGCAGGAAAGCGGAGGGCAGGGTGCACCGCAGTCTTACCAGCAGTAGTCCAGCAGATGTGGGGGCAGCACGGGGATGTACACATGCTGCCAGTACATGGGGTAGAGCATCGCGGCCGAGCCGTGGATGCAGGCAGTCAACTGCAACAGAAGCAAAGCAGAAATTCAGAAAAATCAAGAGACTAAGCACTGTCCCTGCCTTGCAGCAATAAAATCAAATATGTACACATCAACATACTTAAAATTACAGGATGAAAAATCTGAAGAAATAACCCTAAGTTAATTTGATCATCCTAAAGCAAACTTTGTTAATTTTCAAAATATTTCTCTTCTGATTATAAATGGTAATGCAGGGCTGGGGGTATACTAGTGGCAGAGCTCTGGTCTACTGTGTGTGAGGCCCTGGGTTCCAACTGTAGTACTACAAAAGAAAAGAAAAGACAGCCAACGCACATTTAGAATAGAGTAACACATTCAGAAAATGGAGAGATACAAGAAGGTAGAAGCCCTCACTATGGGAAGATAATTTACCATTTTAGGGCATTACACACATAAGCACTTATGTTTCTTTTCCTAATAAGATGAGGATTACTATAAATACAGCGTTCTTTTTAAAATTATTTGATGCCATTTTCCCACATCTATAAATATTCTTAGGAAATATATCTTTTAATGATATTCAATGAATTTCTTATTCTGTATTTTGCTACTTTTCTATCACTAAGTTATGGAATTCCATCAGATCAAAAATTTTATATGTAGTTCCTAAGTGCAGAATTTAGGGACAAGGTTCATGAATATTTTAAGGCATTTACCAAATGTAATAACATAAATACGTTAATGTAATAAATAGCTGGATAGCAGCTGTTTATACTCCCCAGCCACTGCTATGGTGTTCATCTCACTGCCTCTCACCAGCACTGTCTATTGTAGTCAAGTCAGCACCTTTAAAATCGTATCGATCTTGCTTCTATTTTTATTTCTCTGATCAAGATTGAGGCTGAACAACTTTTGTCATGTTTCTTGACTACATTTCTTAGGTAAATGATCCGTGTTATATTCTCAGTCCACTTCTAAAATGGGGCATTAGTATTTCAACACTGATTTATAAGACAGCACTGATAACTTGAAAAGGATACCAGCCCTTTGCAATGTTTCTGAAAATGATTTATCCTTACTTTTCTTCAAATTTCTGAATGAAGAGAAGGTTTAAATAATTATGTAGACAAATTTTTTCTTTAGTGGTGATTTCCACTACTTTTATCCTGAGAAAGTCCTGAAAAATTTCTCTGAGCATTTAACTCTTTAACCCATCTGGAATCAATTTAGTTTTAAGAACTGATGTGAAAATTTATTTTTTCCACATACTTAATCAATTGTTCTGGCACCCTTTACTGGCTAATCCTTCTTCTTCCTATTCTTTTGACATGCTCCTATTTCATATTTCTTTTTTATTTTAAGAGAGATACTGTCTCATAAAAATCAGTATTTGGGACATAAAATCTAGAAAATAACAATACTAAAAATGGATACAATTGCTACAAAACTCAATACAGCAAAAAGGAAGGGGAAAAAAACCCAACCTTTGGAGATACAGCTATGAAGTGACAAAAGCCAACAACACGTGTTTCTTTCTGTGTTTTTTCTTTAATGTTTCTTTGGTTTCTGGGAAGCCTGTTCCCATGAGGACTTCGCCTCTTTTGGAAGCCGTTAACTGGCCTTTGCTGACAGAAGGACATTTACGTGGCGAAAGAGTGATGTGCCAAGGCCCAGTTAAAAGAATCCCAGAGGTTAGTGTAACATGAACAACTTTAAATTGGATATTCTGCTGATGCTTCACAGTTGTGAGTCCTGTGCATTAAAGCCAGGGTACCCCCTCTTGCTTTCAGACTCTGTTCTTTCTAACAGGTACACGCCGGGAACAGGAAACAATCCAGCAAGCACTCGAGATCTGCTTCCATCAACTGTGCCAAGGCTGCAAGGTCCAACCCACCCTTCCCAACCTATTTTTTAGGTCCCCCGATAAAGGAGCCTATCATATGTACATATATGTGACTAATCCCTTCAGGGTTTCCTAGAAATGAAAATCCTTGCTGTTGTCAAGTGAATGGAGATGAACCAACTTACTCCACTTCCACCCAGAAGTCAGACTGAAGGTTACGCTAGCTTTGGATCCCAGCTCCTTCTTTACCTAGCTGCCAGAGGGCTCCTTCTAATGTGTAGGTTCAGTCACATCACTACTTGCTCGGAAGTCACAGGGGCACGCCTGGGAAAGGATGTCTCCACCAGCTCCCATGCTACCTGTAAAGCAGCAGTTCCAACCACTGGCCTTAACTGCCTTCTCCAAGTTCTCCTTTGAAATATTTCACTTTGTAGATGAAGGAATAATTATGGACTTTCTTCCCCTCTCCCTTTTACTTATCTTCCAAACTAGACTAGATTTGTACCCCTAGCAAACATGTGTCTCACTCAGGACTCTGCACAAATACTAACCTCCTCTTTGAAGCCTTTCTTTGGCTCCCCTAGGCATATGTCCCATTATCATGCTTTGAATATGTTCACAATAGACAGTGGCTTGGCTTTCAACAATACTGTCCTACCACTTTCACGAGTTCACAGTGGGGCACACAACTCCAATTCCAAAACAGTAACAACAATTTAGACAAACAAATATACCACTTTTGGAAAATTGAGTTGAAGTACTACACAAACACAAGAATTATCACATCAATTCATTTATAATTCTCTGAAACAGTCATTTGATAGGATAGTCCTGTTTGAAATAGAACTCGATCACTTGCTTCGTTTTAGCTTAAATTGTTTTCATTCAAAATATTATCTTCAGACAATGTTTCTTCCAGGTCTTAACTTCAAAATAAGTCCACCAAGCTAAAAGTCAGGATTTTGCAATTATTCATTAAAAAAAAAAATGGTTTTAAGTTACTTGATCATTTCTAAGAGCCAGACCTCTCCAACTGGAGTAAAATGCATTCACCCATTTGATTAGGAAAACAAACAAACAAAACAGGGAACTGTTTGGCTCTATTCCAAAATACTAAATGGCACAAATTATGTGCACCGTTACTTAAGAACAGTGACTAAGCTGATTACTTTTTAAGGGAAGTCTTACTATATACCTAAGCTTAGCCAGAAATAATACATTAGGTCCTGTAAAATATCACTAGCTACTTATTTTAAAATAATTCTAACCCCCATTTCTAAAAATGAGAATCCTTAAACCATTATGCCCATTCTTTAGAGACAACAAAATTTTAGAAGACAAAATTTTAAAGTAATGAAAGTATACAATTTGAAGTGTAGTCAACAAAGGGGTATTGTGCATATTTAATTAAAGTGTAAGTTGAGGAAAATGATCCTATCAAAATCTCACTCAGTAGGAGAATAGAAAGATAGTATGTGCAAAATTTGCCCAAAGTCATTAGTCACAATGAATATTCATCAGAAGCCAATTATCAATCCCATTTAATGACACCCCAAAAGATTTTGCCCTGAAGCAGCTGAATAGTCTAAGATTCCAGACAAAACTAGACAAATTATACAGCCAACAGCCAGTCTAGCCAGGACACACATTGTAAAGTAAACCACTGGTGGGTTTTTGGCTACAGTTTAGCAAATTCTGTCCTCAATTAAAGGGGTACAAGGTCAGTTATATCTTAGAGCTTTCTATATGTTTCCATTAGTTTTCTTAGAGGCTGAGGGACAGAAAAAGAAGGCAGTTGGGGTAGAATATGAATGGCATATTATCAGGGTATAGGTGAAAATTACAAGGACATTTTTTTTTTGGTACTAGGAATCAAACTCAGGGTCTTGCATTGCCAGGCAGGCGCTGTGCTGCTGAGCTACACCCTAGCCCAAGGACACTTTTTTAAAAAAAGGTATCTCTTACAGATAATATTTAGATTGTCAAAATCTAAGATTCCACTGCTTTGGCTGGTTCCTAATAGCAGTTCTGCAACCAACATGGAATTAAATGTAAGAATGCTCTCTAGAAAAAAGAAAAAAAAAAAAACACAACAAAAATTCCCATGGTGTACGTGCCAGGTACCATGCTGGGGGCTGAGGCCTTTGCAAAGCACTCTTTTAAAGGAATGTGCGTGTAGACGTGCATGTACACTTTCACCACATTTCACAGATAAGGAAACAGTCTTGGAGGTGAAATACATCGCCCAAGGCCACACTGCTAGTGACAGAACTGGGACTCACATCCAGGTCTGTCAGACTATAATGGCCACCTTTTCCACAATGCATAAATTAACTCAGAAAGTGTGTGCCTCCCCTGTGCCATCCACGGTGCTGAGGATCCTGAAATGGGTAAGATTCTCCGGGTAGGCACTGCCCAACTATGTAGATATGCATTTGCCTTGCTGTTAGATGACCAAACATCTAGGACAAAATACGAGCAATAGGAAGAATCTTTTTTTTTAAAAAAAACAAGAAAAATAACACACAAAATTTATTACATGCCTGAGGCATGGAAGTATTAAGCTTGAAAATAATCATTTTTAAAACAAACTCACATCTGATCATTTCCTGGGGATTAGTCACATTTAAGGTGTTGCAATGTCTTTAATCCACAGGAAATTCTAGACAAGGAAGTAAGGACTGTTAGTAAGAGGGAAAGGCTTACATGCCGTCTTAAGCATATGTTATCTGAAAGTACAGTTTAAGAGTAGCTGAAAGTCTTGCTTCTGTCATGTTCCCTTTCATATACTTGTACAGAGTCACCCATTAACTCTCTTTTGGATCTAAGGAAGCCACTTCCTTACTGGGTCTTACCTTCCTCTATATGTAAAATGAGAGGGAAGACTACAAAACACTTTTTCCCCTTACCACTTAACATTTCATGATTCCAGAGGAACTGCTATCTTTGAGATGAAGAATGCTACTCTGCCTCAGTTGACCTTTATCAGCTATAATGACCATGCAGAAGTAAATCTATAGTCAGTCTTGCTTTCTCCTCTCTGCAGCAACAGGAACCCACCTCAAATTGGCGGTCTGTCTAAGAACCATCACTTTCAGCCACTCCCACCTCCACCACCAAACTGTGGAGAGCACAGCCATCTTCCGTGCCAGGCCTCTGACATGCTGAAGAGCTCAGAGGAAGGAGATGTCAGCAGAACAAGAGCACAAGACTCCAGGTACGAGCTTTGCAAAGACAGAGACCACATTCAAAGCCTCTCTTTATCTTGTCCTATGCCTGACACAGAATGGGTGCTATGTAGCTGTTTGGGGAAATGTTAGAACGCCTCCAGCTGAAATTCATGAGGAATGGTAGGCGCATTTACCAGACATTTAACAAACAGCATCTGCTTAACAGATCAGAACTAGAAATTGCAAATTCTAAAAAACTATTGAGATTCTAAGTTCTAAAGACTGGAGAGGAAAAAAATCAGGTGTTCCCAGTCATTGATCACATCCTAGAACTCAGAATGTTAAATAATCAAACTGACGCCTACTTCACAGGCTTTGGGGCATCTGAATGTCCTCTCTCAATGTAACATACGGAAACTGATTAAACAAAGACTAGAGAAAGAGCACCAGATTACCAACTTTCAAGACAGGTTATTTTAATTCTACTTATTTTAACTAAGAATCATCTTACACAGAATAGTTGTAGAAAATGCATGTCTTGGGAAAGTTGTTAGCCTTCTCAACTTGAGAATCAGATTGTTTTATTTAATTACAAACCATCTTTGTAGTCATCAGGAAATAAATGGTACTATCATTCAAACAGTGCTGTGGTCTTGGTTTTTTTGGTCTCTTTGAGACAGGGTCTCACTATGCAGTTCAGGCTGGCCTTGAGCTCACTTTGTAGCCCAGGCTGGTCTCGAACTCACAACGATCCTCCTGCCTCAGCCTCCCGAGTGCTGGGATTACAGGCATGTGCCACCATGCCCGGCTGGGCTTGGTTTTTAATTACAATTTATTCTCAGATGGAAAATCCACTGTAAAATCAGCAAAGAGTTTTAAACAAAATCCTCAGGGACCCTAAATTAACCTCAGTAACCTTCCATGGGTATGATAAAAACCTTTAGTTATAAATGGCTCAGCTATACTCCAAGTGTATATCATTTGGAGGAAGAGTGAGCTTTTAAAAACTATTGCTGATGGCTTAGCAAAGGCAACCAACTTAGAAAGTCCCAGAAATCAAAGAGCCTTCTGCTAGTTTAGATAGATGTTGAATTTATGAATGAAAAGAGGGAAAAGAGCAAAGAATATTCTACTTTTCTTAGAAGCTGAGATGAAGTGCTTATTTTCATAGGGATAAAGGAAAATCTTTTGAGTAGTTTCTCTTCTAGTCTGGTGGAACTCACCTTACCTCTTCCTTCTCCATTATTCCTTGGGAAAAGGGAAGGGCAAACAGAAACAAAGACAAGGAGCCAGGGATACAGCTAGACAGCTCAGCGGTACAAGTGCCTGCCTGGCAAGCACAAGGTCCTGAGTTCGATTCCTGGTACCAAAAAAAAGAAGAGAAACAAACACCCACCCTGGAGTCTTGCCTTCCCCCCAGAGCAGTATCATTTAGTTGTGAGGAAGTTACTCAGGCAACCACTGCCTACTTACACACACACACACACACACACACACACACACACACACACACACACACACAGAGCTACCTACTAGCTAGAGTAATTAGAGTAAGTTGTTAACCAAGGTAACAAGCTTCCCTGTCAAGATTTGACACTCCAAAACATCAGAGCAAGCAAAAGTACCAAAGAAAAGCTTTAGCTACCAAAGCAGAAACAGAAACTACAATATGATAAAATATACTGTAAAGAAGCTCACTGTACCGGGAGTGAGGAATGAGCTATCCTTTCATCTTTAAGGCAAGGTTACATGTGACCGAGACCATTTCATTTACATACAGCAACAGCAAGTATACAACTCCTCAATTTTGTGTCTGTGAGAGACATTATTGACTGTCAAGATATGGCCTAAGGACCCCTCCAGACAGGCAAACATTGTCAATGGGTCAAAGTTGGCAATCAAGAAAAAATCTGTTTGCCACCTTAAGGCTGGTATAATTGGCTCTTTACATTTTTGGGCAAATATTTCTAAGATTATAATCTATGCTTAGCTAGTGGGTTTATTATTATTACTTTCATAAAGAATCAGATTTTTTAAAAGCAAGCAAGCATAACTGACCAGGAATTTATGAATACTTAGGTCAGGTATGTATATAGAGAGAAATTTAGGAATCTAAGGAACCTTTAGGAAGTAAGTTTTCATGGGAAGGAAAGAAGGGAGGGAAGGAGGGAGGAAGGGAAGTTAGGAGGGAAGAAGGGAAGGTGGGAGGGAAGGAAGGAAGGAAGGAAGGAAGGAAGGAAGGAAGGAAGGAAGAGAAAGAAATTAAACTCCCCTAAGGAGTTCTGTTGGGGAAATCCAACCTTGCAGACTGAAGTGACAGTAACCTCAGAAAACAAAGTTGTAAAGCAGTCACTATTATAATCACTTAATTAGGATTTATTATGTGCTAAACACCATGACATATACTTAGTGCTTCACATATATTTAACCCATGTAATCTTCACAACCGCCCTATGAGGTAGGTAACATTACTGTCCCCATTTCACAGGTGAGGACACTTGCATAAGAGCTTATGGCACGAACTAAGGGAAGTGAGCCTTCTGAGTCTGTGCTCTTACCTCACATGAAACTGCCTCTATGCTCTGATCTGCGTTAATCTGACAATTACTGACTATCCACTATGTGTACACACTATGCCCTCAAGCAATTTAAAATAGAGAGAGTAAGATCAAAATGCAAACAATCAACTTCAACACGAAAGCATTTTGAAAGAGGTGCTACAACAGAGGTTCAAGAGTGTCAGGGTATAAAGAAGGAATCCTTAATTCTGCCTTGGGCAAGCATCCCAGAGACAGAGGCATCAGCGCCTCCAGAGCCTGCAGCGTGAAGGCAGAGAAGGTGCCTGTGTTCTCCTTGCTGGCAGGCCAGTCTGGTAGGACGATGGCCCAGTGAACAAGGCAGCTCCTTAGGCCACTCGGGCTTTATGTAGTGTTGTCTGTGAAGGATTGAAGAAGAAATGACCATTTGGCAATGCCTACCCAATTAGTGAGAAGTGGGCAGGTAAGTATATAAAACCTCCTGTGAGCCGTCATGACTATTCTCTGTGGCTTGGATTCATTCATCATCCACTGCCATCAGCTACACCAACGAAATCTATAGAACTTTCCCAGAATCTCTATCATCTCTGTTTCTGAAAGCCAAATTGGGGGTTACTACTGGTAAAGGCAAGATTCCTCATCAAGTGACACTTACTGAATGAGTATTACGTGCCCAGTGCTGGGCTGTCATTTTTCCTATCTATGATCACAAACTCTTTACTATTCTGTTTTTACAGGTGAGGACAGAGACTCCAAAGTTTATATGGCTAGAAAGTGGTGCAGGGAGAATTAAGTACATAGCAAAGGCTGAAATTGAACTAAACCATCCTGATCTGAAGTCTGATGCTCTTTCCCTGAGCCCTGCTGTCTTGTGGCAGGGAAGAACAGGGGAGATACTACTAGCAAGGCTGTCTGATATAGATTCTGTGTAGCCATCAAGGTAACAGAAAGGCAAAAATGTAAATTTTCGTTATGTCTGTACCAGCCCACAACTGCAATGACCTCATCTCATGTCACATTCTGCCTCCAGAAACACAGAGGAAATTATGAGCCCTTGGTCCCCATCCTAGGACATACCAGGTGCTCAGGTTTCCTTACTAAAGCCTCGGAGATGTTTGCCAAAGTGGGTATTTAGGGATTTTTGAGTAAAATAAGAGGTAAGTGATTTGAATATTACCCATTAGCATGTTTTTGCCAGAGACTTGATTCACAAGAGTCACATTAGAAATAAGCTATCAGTCCCATTGCCTTAGTTACTTTTCTGGGTGCTGAGATAAATTACCCAACACCCAAGGTTAAAGGAGGAAAGGTTTATTTAGCTCACAGTTTGTAGAGGTTTCAGTCCATAACTGGCTTGCTCCAAGGTAAGGTGGCACATGCCAGAGGGCAACTGTTTATGATGACCAAAGACAACAAAAGCAAGGAGAGGGAGAAGAGGATAACCCTCTTTCTGTCCCTTATAGTGTAGGCAGGCTACCCGCACTAGGGTGCGTGTAGCACTCACACCCTTAATCCCAGTATTAACTACAAATCAGTCACAAACTCTAGATTCAGCTACCAATCCCCATCTAAAAGTACATGAGGCTTTAAGGGAACATCTAGACATAAACCATAAAACCTACAATCTAAGGAATATACAAATTTATTTCATAAATTGCCCACATTACTAAAATAATAAAATCCTTGGTCATGTTCTTAATGTCTAAAATGAAATATCATCTCTCTAAATGTATTTACATGAATGTACATGAAGTCACACTAAGTGGACTACACTGGCATTCCCTGAGAGTTTGACTAGATTATATTTAGCAATGTCCTTCTCTAGACTAGCCAAGGCCAAAATCAAAGCACTCCCAAGGAGAAACAAAAGAAAGACAAAGAACTAGTTTGTACTCATAAATGTCTTCTAAACAAACCTAACCAGTGCCTATTATGTACTCCCAAAATGAAAATGAACCTAATGAGGCAAGACAATAACCACTACTGAATACATTTTGCTTTTTTGTCTTTGAGAACTATCTACTGGTTCCCTCTTGGTTGTGTATTAATCCTATGGGAAACCTTAAAAAATATACAATGCCTTGGTTCTATGCTAGAACTTTTGTACCAGACTGGAGGTGCTGCCCAGGAATCTGCATTTTTAGCAAGTTCTATGGATGATGCCAACAGCATTTGGGAATCCCAAACAATCTAAATCCTGTGTCTAGTCCACGGTAGGTGCTCAGTGTTTATTTACACAAAGGGAGAAGAGGCAGGGGAAAAGTAAAAACCAGAAGGAAGACCATGGCTGGTTATATCAAAGGATCGCAAATTTTATTACCGAGTTTATAACATCTCAAGGTTCTCTTCACTCAGCTTTCAGTTCAAAATGAGAAAGAGGAAACTGACCCATAATTAAAAAGAATATAGGTAAAAAGCAGTTAATTATATTACATTTGAAAAACAGAGAAAAATTACATAACTAAAACATACCAGTCTCTTTTTCTACTTCCTGTCCATGGATGTTCTTTTATCTTTAATAGTTTTTAATATTCTCTGAGCCATAATAAAATTTTATGTAATGGAGATTAGAGAAGCTATGCTACTTGCAAGTTTAGCTGTGGAGTCTGTATTTCATGCCACTTCATTACATTTTGTTAAGGATTTCCCTCTTCACCAAAAGGATTAGTTTTCTTCTCACTTCTCTGAATACTCTTCTTAGGTTGCTAGTGTGAACTAGGTTAATCTCTCTCTCTTTTAACATATAAAAGATGAACAAACAAAATGTTCGATTTATTTTATTTTTTAAATAGAACACTAAATTTAGTCTTAGAATTCACTGCTTGGGAAGTTTCCAGTTACAAGGTCTTGGCTTCCCTGAAGCACAGTTTGAAACAAAATAATGCAGTTTGTTCCTACGGCTGGAACATGCAGAGTGGAGTGTGCAGGCAAAGAGGCCCTGGCTCCTGTCCAGTATTTCAACCTCCTTAAACTGCCACTCTTGTCTCTGCTTCAAGGGCTACAGATAAGCAAACAGAATTAGCTTTTTCTAGTCCAGAAGAACTAAGAAAGCTTTACACGCATCATGTAGGTGCCTGGCCTACTATATGGGCTGACACAGCCACAGAAAGGTGGAGTTCATTGGAAAAGAAGTAAAAAGGGAAGCCAAATTTGAAAAATTGCCCTGTCCACAAGCTGGCCCTTTTTTGGGTCAGAAGACCAGATGGTGCTCAGACAATGCATTCTGTCGGGGGCAGTGGGAGGGAGTGGGCAGGACGGGACCAAGGCAAGGTTGGGCAAGTATGCACTCCTTCCTCTGAATACTGAAGTATGTGCACTCCTTCCTCTGAATACTGAGGGTGCTGATAAGGGGACACAGTATCACTCACTACTCTTCAGGGACACCAGTACCTGGGTCCTGCCCAAGTCCCACATTCTCTGGAATTGTTTACCTAGTTAACAAGAAACTAGTGGAAAAATTATGTTCAGTGAAGTGTCATCAGAAAAGCAATAATTTTTTTCATAGTTATGGGAACCACACAAACAATTCAGTATGAAGGCTCAATTAATTGGGTAATGGTCTTGTTTCTAAACAGTACTTCTTTCCTAAGAACGTGTTTTAAAAAGCAGTTACTAGCTAAGGCAAATACACATTCCTTAGGAAAGTAATTATGCTTTTGTCATGACTTAATCAGAGTCTCATTTTCAAAACTTTTTCCACTACCCCTAAATTATAAAAGGGGTGACTTGGACTGGTATACGCAAGAGCTGGGAGAAGTGCAGTGCATGCACCCTGAAGACACAGCAAAGAGAAGCAGGTGAGTCCAGGGCACAACTGGGGCTGTTTGATTTTGCAGGGAGATGGTGGGGTCTAACGATGCACAGAGAGTGGGCTGACTAAACAGGGTTTAGAGGAACTCAGCTCTGGCTAAGGGAGGGAGTGTACCAGTTAGAAATTTACCCGTCAGCCTTCTGTTTCCCTCGTGCCTAGAGTGGTGCTGGGCACACAGAAGGGGCTCATTAAATCTGAAGTGAAAAGCTTGATTGTGTACAAGAAGGGAACCACAGGCTGAGGTTCTTTCTGTCATTCAGACCCATGGTCAACAGAATCATGCCAAGAATATTTCTCTGAGTACAGTGTTACAGGGAACTCATGACAAATGGAGAGTTACCAAGGAGGCAGTATGAGGTAGCCAGAAGGACGTTGGCCTGGAGCCAAGAGAAGTGGGTTTTAATTCCATCTCTGCGGCTCATCTTAGACAAGGCCTTCAACTTTCTGGGTGCCAATATTCTCATCTGCAAAAGGAGAAGAAAACAAACTAGCTCCTACGGCTGCTGTAAGAGCTAATGAAAAAATATGATCATCAGATAATCATATACATATATTTTTATATAACTGCACAGCACCTGGTACATAGTATGTGGCTGCGGAAGATTAACTTGGAAGAAGTTTAAAACAGCAGGGGAGAACTTGGGGGGATGCAATATAAAGTATCATATATGCATCTAAACAAGGGTGTTCTACACATTTATTCTGCAGATGCTATTAATGTATATCTCTGGTAGTCTTATAGCTATTTACAAGCTACACAAGAAACTTCTCAAATTACTACACAAAAATACTTCTCAATTACTGTATGATCAGATCTTATTTTTGACCCAGACCAGTATTACCCAGCTCCATCAGCACCTTTTCCACCAGCTTTCGCTCAGAATATCTTTCTGGCTCTTTATAAGAATATTTAAATTCCCTCCGTGAGGCAGACATTACTAACGATGTGTCTCTGGTGCTTGTGACAGTTTCTTCACAAGAGTTCTAAAAAAAAGAGAAGTGTCACCCAATAAACATAACCTAGTCACCAAGGAAAGCATTTTGAAAGAGTTAAGATTCATTTCTATGTACGATTCCTGGATGTTTCTTCCTTTCTAAAAGCCAAAGCTTCCTCCTGACACAATATCATAATCACTTGCATGGCTATTTCTCCCACTGACTAGGAAGTGACCTTGGGCAAATTTTTCCACCTCTCCAAACAGAAAGCCTGCTCTGGAAAACAAGAATAATACTGATCTTCTAAAAGTGCTTAAGGAATTACATGGAATCATATTTATAAAGGCCTTACCTTTGACCTATCCACAGGAATTTCAAAAAGCAGTATGAATTAAACTAAGACCTGAAAGTATGGAAGAAAAATGGGACCTTTGTGCTATAAGAAATCACACTGAAGTGTTTACATTAGAGAACAAGTTTTAGTTAAGCCTTCCCTATTTATCATTTATAAAGGAAAACAATCAATATACATTAACTGAGCAAAGAGAACAAAAACTTACATTTTTCTTATACAGAATATCACCAGTTATTGACTGAGACACCCTGGAATGTGTATTACCTGACTCTGAGCTAAATGTTGTAGGGCTTGTATCTACTGGCGCAGTTTTACAGAAGATAGCTTTGTAGTGTTCAACAGCTTTTATCTTTCAGATACTTGACGGCTCTGAGGAGCATTAAGCCCACATCTTATCCGACAAAATTGAGAAAAATGTGGTTTGTCAAGGTATTACAGGCTACCTCAGGATCTGCAAGAGAGGGTCATCAGAACATCTTGGGCTGAAATAGCTTTGCATCTCCTTTCCCATCCCCTACAAGAGATGATGAAAAGCTCCTACTGAGGAAATTTAAGGCAACAATTGTAAAACTTCTTAATTTTGAATTTGGAAAGCTCCAAAGGCTTGAATAAAACTGATGACCCCTTAAAGAGATGAATGAGATGGTAAAAAGATGACCCTCTTGAACTTTGTTCTAAAAGGGAGAATATAAATGGGATAAAGGGGGCTGAGGGTGTAATTCTATGGCACATATGCAGCAAAGAAGAGCTTACTGCTAAGGCAATTTCCATTAACAAGAAAGAAGCAGAAGTATCATCTTCTCAGTAAGGCATTCCCTGCCTAAAAAATAGCATAGCAATCCCTGTCACTTTACCACTCCCACCCCTCTCACATCCACTTGACTTTACTCCTTAGGAATTATCAGTAGCTACTGTATATTAATATTTGACTTTCCTTCTTTACGGAGGATCTGCCTACTAGAATATAGGCTTCATGAGGCTAGGGATTTTTGTCTATTTTGTTCACTGTTGTAGTCCCATATGCCAATGACAATGTCAATAAATATTTTAGGACAAAGACAAGTAGATAAGCAGAGTGATTGACTGGTCCTAGGAAGGACCTACAGTTCATCCACAAAAGGAAGGCAGAGCTCAGGGAAAAGAAGTCAGGAGGTTGACAGGTGTGGTAGGAGCTGCTAGGACTTGTTTCTGAGGGCTTCTATTAGATAGGTATAGAATTTTAGGTTAGAAATCACTTTCCCGGAAACTCCTCAAAAGGAAAGAACACATCCCTGGGATGCGGGAAAAAAGAAAAGAAGGAAGGGGGAAAGAAAGATATGTATATATACACAAGATAGCTAAGATGACTGTACTACTAATTTCTATTAGTTCACTGAAAGGAACAGCTAGAGCTTATATTGTTTGATCAATTCTGCATTCTTATATCTGGTAATCTGAGCAACTACTTTGAAGATAACAATTTGCAATATAACAATCACTGTTAATGTTATCATCTTGTTTTGAAATTCTGTTATCATTTTTGTTTTTTTTCTCTTTAAAATAAAAAAAATTTAAAAAAGAAATCACTTTCCTTTAGAAGTCCAAGACACAAGTTCTTTGTCTTTTGGTTTGCAGAATGGCAAAATCTCACACAACTTTGAATCTTAACGTTTGTATAAGAGCTACTTTGCCTCTACCTCTGATAGTCTAAATCTGCCTGATAAAAGGACCTGGTATCTTCTTTTTAATTTATTAAACATTTTTATATAAATACCCATAAAAATATGTAAATCATATAACAACCTTTAAAGAAGAAAATCTAAGAATTTAAAACTTACTACCTAGCTCAGGGGTTGGCAAAATATGTGAAAAGGCCAAGTGTGGCCTGCTGCCTGTTTTTGTAAATAAAGCTTTGTTGAATATGGCCACACCCATTAGTTTACTTACTGTAAATTACAAGGACAGAGTGTAATAGTTGCAGCAAGTACCATATTGCCTACAAATCCATACTTCTAATTGGATCCTTTAGAGATGATTATTGATCTCTACCCCAGCTCAGACAGACTGCCTCAAAGTAAGTCTTAAAAAGGGCTGAGGACGTAGCTCAGTATGAAGACTCTGGGTTCAACATGCATTCCTGCCAAAACAAACAAACAACTCAAACCAAACCAACCAGACAACAACCAAAAATGCAATACTTTTGATATTCCCTGTATGTCTATTCCCAAATATACTCCTTTCCTGGGTGGAAATCACTACCTAATGTGAAGTGTGTTAATGTTAAATGTGTTAATCATTTTTCTTTTTAACAGTTTGTGTATGTGTGTGTATATCATTTAGTTTTTCTAACCTGACTGTAATATAAATGAAATGACATTGTATATTCTTCTCTAACTTGTTTCTTTCACTGAGCATTCTATGCTAGAGACAGAATAATGATAGTTTATTTTCACTGATACCGTATTTCGCTATATGACTATATCACAGTTTATAGTAAAGTGGACTGTGTCCAGGGTTTTTCAAAATATGCTGCTCAGAACATTCTTTTACATGTATGTCCAAACAGTGTGTGTGCACATGAAGTCCCATTAAAGATTAGAAGTGCTGAATAACAAGTATGTGCATATAGTGTTGTCCCACATATGTTACTAGGAATCCACAAAATTCTATCTATTATATTTATCTTGGTCACATACCTAATTTTTACAAATCTATTGTGCTTTACTTTTGTATTTTGTTTGGTGGTATACAGGATCACTGAGCTATACCCTCAGGCTTTTTTTTTTTTTTTTTTTTTTGAGACAGGTTCTCCCCAGGCATTGCTAAGCTGCCTACGCTGGATTCAAACTTGTGCTCCTCCTGCCTCAGCCTCCCAGAGTGCTGAGATTACAGGTGTATACCCACTGTTTAACTCACGATAGTTTTTAATGCACTTTTCTATGATTATTAATGTCACCACACATTTTTCCAAATAGTTCTTTAGTCATTTGTATTTCTTGTATGAAATGCCAATTCACGTGTTTTGCCAAGTTTTTCTATTGATAAGTCTTCTGCTTTCTAAATGTGGCATTTATATCTTTCTGACACTATGCCTCTGTTTTATATATGGCAAATATCTTGTCTCAGCTTTTGATTTGTCTTTCCAGTCTCTGAATGATATTTTTAATAACCATAAGCTTACACTTTTAATTTTAACCTTTTCCTTTATACAATGTATACAACTTGAATCATCTTTAAGTAAACACTTCTTTATTCCAAGATCATTGAGAACTATTTACTTATCTTTGTCTTCTAAAAATTTTAAAATTTTGCCTTTTACATTGTATGACTAAAGAGAGAAACTGTCTTTTTTATATGCATAGTCAATTCTTGAAATGTCCACCCATTTTCCACAGACTGTCCAGTGCCCCCTCTACTGCTGATAAAAAGCCCATACTGATGTGTTCTGGTTCTGGGTACTCTATCAGTCTGCCTATCTCTGATGCACTAGCAGAACTTAATTATTGCAGCTTTATAAAAAGTTTTGATGCCTGGTAAGGCAAGCTGCTACAATCTATTCTTTTTCTTGAAGTATGTCTTTTCTTTGACTTTTCCATATTAATTTTAGAATCAGCATGACAGGTACTATGTAAAACCTTGCTGAGATTGTGAATGGAATTATATTCCATCTATAGATCAGTTTGGAACGAAGTGACATATTTAAGATATTGAGTCTACTATTCATAAACATGGTCAGATTTGCTCTGAATTTATTGGTGACTATGTAAGTTTTCCCTTTTAATAATATGTAAGCTATATTAATAGATCTTCTAGTATCATCATCAATCTTACATTTTTAAAATCAACTCAACTTAGCTATTAAGAATTTTTAAATACATTTGCTAACTATTTTGCCTATGATTTTTATGACTACATCCACGAGTGATACTGATAATTTGTCTTGTATTGTCTCTTTTTGTGACTGAATGTCATGGTTGACAAGCCCTGCAAGAAAACCTGGGCTGTACGCCCTTCCTGTTGTAGGCTCAAGCTTGTTTAGGACTGAAATGATCTATTCTTTAACATGCTGGATAAAACATAACTCTAAAACTACGTTGGCTAAGTGTTTTATCTGGAAAATATTTCAAGTATTGATTTAATTTCTATAAATTAAATGGCATTCAATTTTTCTATTTCTTTCTGAGTTAATTATGGTAAATTATACTTTTCGGCCCATTATGCTTTAGTTTTCAAATACTGGCATAAAGTTGATAACAGTATTCTCTTACTATTTTAAAAATCTATGCTGCATCTGTTCTTTGTGTTTGTAATTTATTCCTATGGTATATTTCATTTTAGTTTTGGAAAGGAGCAGAAATAACTTTGTATGTTGAACCCACTACATTTATGTGAACAAAATTATACCGAAGAAACATTCTTTTCTAATCTATAAGAAGGAAGTAATAACAGAACCCATCAAAGCTATCATAGTGAAGACTGAATGAGTTAATATATGCAAACTGCTTGGGATAGTGACTGGCATAAATTAAGAGCCCAAAAATATCACGATTAAATTATATGAAATTCACTTCTATCAAGATGATGTCCTTTTCTTATTTGGTTGCAGTTTAATGGCCCAAAGCAACAGCTAGATTCTCTCCAATGTTCGCTCCTTCTATTCAAGCCATACAGATAGGCAATGATAAACCTGGTTAGGAATACTGTGATTCTGAAGCTGAGTCTGAGTACCTGTAACCTGAGATTATAAACTGCACCTATGTAAAATAAAATGTTAAACAAAGCAAGAGACTGTGTTATGAGCTGGGTTTTTTTTCTTAGAGGGAGGGTACTGGGAATCAAACTCAGGACCTTGTGCTTGCCAGGCAGGCGCTGTGTTGCTGAGCTATATCCCTGGCCCAAGATCTGTTTTTACCTTGATGACAAAGGCCATACCTTTTATCACCTACTGTGTGCTAGACTTGCACGTACTAGGTTAAAAGGATTCTGTGAGTTCTTGACAAGCAATTAGCAATTCAAGAAATAAAATAATGAAGCTATGATGGAAACTGTAAAGAAAACTCTAATACCCTCATGAAGTTTTCAATATTAGGTGCCTTTCACTCATGGGTAAACGTGTAACTATTTTACCCATAGGTCCTTTACTAGGAAAACCCCCAGTATACAAAGGTTTCTCCTCTCTCTTTAACACAGTGATGCACTTTAGGCATTCTACTCCCAGGCAATTTTTGTAACAAATCTGCAAAACAGATATTGAACTATTTAGAAGAAAATACACTGAAGTCTCTGATTTACTCTGAAATACACCAAAAAATAGGACTGAAAAAAGAAAAGTGGGTGTGGGCACTCTGCTTATAGCTCAGTGGTACCATTTTTCTCTACTTTATTAGCAAAATTAAAGCATATGCATGAACAAACACATACTCCTGGTAAGGATGCAGCAAAAGAGATGTAGAGTCTACACAGCTAGCAACATTCCCAAGCCTGCTGGGGAAGCAATCTGGCAGCCAAGTCATGGTGTTTACCAGATTCTTTGACCTGGTGGTCCTATCTTTAGATTATGAGTTGCATCAGTCAAAAGAAGCTGAAAGATGTTCACCGCAGTATTATCTATCAGAGAATTTATCTATGGATAACCTAAATTACCATCAAGAGGAAAAAATTTTAGGGAAAGATGACATACAAGAATAATGGAGGGCTGGGGATTTAGCTCAGTGGCACAGTGCCTGCCTGGCAAGCACAAGGTCATGAGTTCGATTCCTGGTACCAGAAAAAAAAAAAAAAAGAATAATAGAATATTTTACAGACACTTAAAAACTGACAGCAAGGAAACTTATGTAGAAATATGTACAATGTTCATAACACATCAAAAGAAAAATAATTATGAAATTATAAAAATGCATGAATATGCTTTGATACTGTAAATGAACACAAATAATTAATGAAAATAATATGCTATCACATGAGGTGACTGGGGCTGATTCTTTTACCTAAAATTTTAATTTTGTTGATATGTCTTTTAATTAAAATTAAGTTAATGAAAAGCCTTGTTTCAAGATGGTCTACTCACAGTGCTGAGTTTGCTGCAGATGATGAGGATCCGACGTTCATACAGCATACTGGCATACAGATGTAACATGTTGTTTACATCCACAGCCACAAAATATTCTGTCAAATTTCTCTAGGAGAAAGAAGAAAGCAAGGTTTATGGCTTACTTTGCTTGTTCTTATTACAAATAGTATCTACATGAGAAGCAGAAAATAAGCAGAAAGCACACTCTGCTCTTCCCCATATTGTTTCTACTGAACCCCACTCATGTATGAAATCAGGAAATGTTGCTGGGCATGGTGGCACACGCCTGTGATCCCAGCACTCACCTTGTTTCAAAAAAACAAAAAAAAAATCAGGAGTGTAAAGTTGGAAGAGACCCTTAGAGATAAGCAGCGTGAGCAATTGTGTCTGTGATTCATTTACAACATGAGGTTATATACCACACGGTGTTTGCTCTTCACGTCAGTTCCAAAAGGTAAGAATGATAGAAAATCTGCAATCTTACAAATGAAGAAACCAAGGCTCAGAGAGATCTGCCAAGATCAAATGGTCTAAAAAGTCGTGAAGACAAGATTGCTGCTCAGATCTTCAGATTCCAATCCCTAGAACCTTCCAGCAAAACAAGTACCCAGCTGGGCATGGTGGTACATGCCTATAATCCCAACATTCTGAAAGTCTAAGGCAGGAGGATCATAAGTTAGAAACCATCTTGGGTAATTTAGTAAGACCAGGTCTCAAGATGAAAAGGGCTGGGGATGTAGCTCAGTGCAAAGGCCCTGAGTTTGATCCCAAATGTCACACACACACCTTCCCCCAGGGACTGAAGTCCCTCTGGCACAAGGCCTGCCTCTGTCCAATAGGTCACTGCTGCCATGGCCAGGTACACCTCTCTCCTCACTACTCATGTTCCCTCCTCCACAGCTCACACTCTCTAAAATGGCTTAGCCAGAATTAAAGCAATTTCAAAGACGTACAATTTTCAGGTACTTCACTCAAAAGAAAAAAAAAAAACAAAACTAAAGACAAATAGCAAGTTGTGAAAAAGCAGTGTTTTAACTAGATTTTCTTCTGTAACCTGGGCTTCACTCCTTTAATTAGTACTTTAGATTGGTACTCTTCAGATTTCAGAAAAAATAGAAAGTGTTTCATTTCTATAACCCTTTCTGTGCCCACCTGACTTTAATAACATACATGAATATGCTAATTTCTTGAATGTTACAGGTTTTCAATGCCACACAATATAATTCTCTACAAATGAAAGGGGTTGGGGTGGGAAGGAATACTATTGCCAGGGGTTGCAGTTAATAATGATTAAGCATCTATAGACCATAAATTGAAGTAAACCAGGTAGATTTTACATGCAAAATAGCATAAAGTGCTTTTCAACAATATTATGGGCTGGGAATAAGAATGGGCATTTATCTTATGATTTATTATTGTTTGACTGGAGTACTTGGTTAACTATCAAGGTTTATAAATATAGAGTAAGTGAATTACTAGTTCTACATACTGAGCAGTTACCAAATACCAGTTACTGTGCCTGACACTTTGAATGTGTAACCTTATTCAATCCTCACAAATCTCCCATCAGGTATTATTCTTTCCAACATAGAAATAGAGAAATTAAGTCTGGGAGAGATTCAGTGATGAAGAAACAGATCTGAATTCACAGCCTAAATACTTTCCCCTACCCTACCTTGTCTTTCTTTAATATCTTTTTATATCTACCATGTACCAGGATTTCTATATACATTGCTTCACTCAATCTTAATCCTTGAAGTAGGAGTTATTATCCCTATTCAAAGATGAGAAAACAGAGGTACAGAAGGGTGATATAATTTGACAAAGGTCACACAGTGAGTGGATAAGACATCATTCAGTCTGTGCTCTTCTTTTTAACCACTAACTTGTAAGTGAAAATCATATTTGGAAAAAGTCTCGGCACAGTAACAAAACAAGATCAAAGTATGTCTAAAGAAAGGAGGATTTATTACTTTTGAAAATTAGTGTTGCCCATTTATCCAGTAATCTTTATGTGCCTGGCAGTGGGTGCTTTACCTGTGTTCTCTCTAATCTTCCTAACAACCCTGAGACAGATGTTACCCTGTGCACTTTACAGCTGTGAAAACTGAGGCTCAGGGGAAGGTTCAGGGGTCTTCTAAAGGTCACCTAGATAGAAAGGGCAGAGGCAACTTTCAAAACCACATCTCCTGAATCCAGAACTCAGACTCTAACCACCATGCCAACTTACTCTTGACACCCTCAATGAAAAACAAAGCAAAACAAACACCAGGGGAGCTGAATTAGACCAGAAGCGTCTCTCTGGAAGGGTGGACTGAGGAGTGCTGAGCTAATGATGTCAGGGTAGGGTTTGTTCAGAAGACAGTGACATGGCAGAGCTCTTCTCACAAACAAAAATATGAGGCCCTCAGCTGAGCATTTCAGTAAAAGCTTAACTGCTGATGAATTACATGAATTTTTCTTTTAGGAGAGGATGGAAGTAAAAAGAAAATAGAAATGAAGAGCTTAAAGAAGGCCAGAAAGCCCATTAGCACTTTTGACAGATCCAAAGATAACTCTGAAGCCACCAAAACGTGGCCTCAAGAGTCTGCCAAGAAGCTTCACGCTGGGTAGAAATATGTTACACAGCTTGCCGTCCAAATAGGGAGACACAGCGTCAGAGACAAATCCTGTGCCTTATTTTGGTGGAAAAAAAAAAAAATCACAAGGATACTTTTGTGGATGGGGAAGGGAACATTTCTGAAACAAAAACACCACTTGACTGAGGCCGGCACCCCCCATCCCCAGTCAGGCCCCGAGGGACTCAGGTGCTCGGTCCAAAGACTCTACACAGGTATGTTAAAAATATGTAACATTTAGCCAAATTCTCTCTAAACTGTCATGTACTTTTTTTGGTATTTCTCATCCCATCTGTGCTGATTACCAAGATATTTGTGTCTAAACAGAAGCTGTCTTTCTTATCTGCTTCCTCCCCTGCCTCTTTCCTTCTGGGATGCCACCCGCCGAGCAGGCGGGACTGCCAACGGCCCCAGCCCCAGGAACCTCACTCAGCCGTGGAGAGCACGTGGGGCAGAGCGAGGCCTCAGGCACCTGCAGTCCTACACAGCCAGGGCTCCAGAGAGGAGAAACCGTATGGAGACAGGAATCTCCCTCCCACTGACATTAAGCACCGGGGCAGCTTGAACTCCACCAAGCCTCAACCTCTTAGACGTCTCCCGCCTTTTCCCACCCTCAGGCCTTTACTTCTGCTGTTTCCTCCTCCTGGAATGCTCTTCACCCTGAGGCTGTTCATTTACTTGTCTAGACCCAGCCCCCATGTTGCCTCCTCCTGGAAGGTGTCCTGGATTTCTCATTTGCCAAGCAGCCCTTTGTGTTTCCATGGCTATTTTCCCTACCTTAAAATAATTCCATTTTAAGTATTTTTTCCCATTAGACTGAGGCCCTTGGGGGAAAATTACGTATCATGTTATCCAGCAGTTTGATGACAGGATGAAGTGGTCAACGGAAGAAGCAACTGACAACTACTGCCCCTGTAGGGGGCAGTAGTAGTGCTGTGGCACTAGCAGTCAAAGGAGAAGCACAGCTTGGGACAGTGAGGCACAGCAGGAAGGACATGCATTTGACTTGAGAAAACCAAGCTCCAAATTGAATGAGATGATCAACTACTTAGTAATGGCCTAAGGACAAAGAAGTGACACTGGGGACTGTGGAGCTGGGTAAATAGCTGGGGTGAGGGTGAAGGATAAGGAGTGGCTTTTCAAGGTAGCTGTACCTACATTTATTAAAACCAGATCAGGGGCTGGTGGGGCAGGGCGCTGGACCCAGAAGGAGGTACTCACATCATATGCAAGTCCACTGTGTTTCTGTGAGGGCAAGGTCAGAGTGCAGGGGAAGAGAAGGCCCGCACTTGCTCGATCAAGACAGAACAGTGCAGCCAGAACACACTGTGAGCTCCCATTTATAAAAGATACCAGCTATGCCATGTTCTTAACACTGTCCTTCAGTGAACTAAGTCCTTGACCTCCCAGTTCTAGCTCCTATAACCAGGTAATAAACATACACTTATTCAATTCCTCCTACGTGCCTACTGCCATCCTGGTAGGTGGTCCTGCAGAGATAAACTAACTATGAAATCTCTTAGCAGCATCAGACCAGGAAATTTAGTATGCAAAGCACAGTCAAGGGACTCCAGGGATGGCTGAGAAGGCTCATTCTGCTGGATGAATTGAGGCAAGGCTGAGAAGGTTTCACAGAAGAGAAGACATTTGGTCTGGGCTTCCCAACGAAGGCTCATTGAGTAGGTGGGGGAGAAGAATCTTCCAGGCAGAATCAGAGGTAGGGAAGTGAGAGAAGATACAATGAGGCAATAGCGGCAAGGGTAGAAGCAGGGGAAATGGGGCAGGAGAGCTAGGCTAGATTCTGTGGGAGCTAAAGGATCACGACATCATCCTATCTGTGCTTCAGAAAAATCTTGAGACCGTATGGAGGATGGAGAAGAGCAGGCCAGTAGGAGTGGAGCCAACCAACAACTATCATCATATCCCTTGAAAGATAAGATTAAAATATATAAGCAAACAGTTCAGAGATACAACACATATCTGTAAATTAGTCACAGGACTTTATAATGAATTAGACTTGGGGAGGGGAAGAAAAACAGCTTCAGTGACCCTCACACTTTAAGTTACAGTGCACCACACTTGTCCTCTTGCCCAGTTCCTCAAAGCAAGGGCCCATTCATGGAATTAAGGATAAACCCTCCTTCTTCTAAAGAACCGTTAATCCTGTCATACCTGGCCACTTAGTCCTTGGTCTAATGTCCTGGACTGTAATTCCACTACAGCTAAGCCAAAGTTACCACCCTCTTTATTCTCTGTCAAGTAGTTTTTATGTAATGAACCTGCTTGGAAAGGAAATCTTTGCTCAGAGGACAGTTTCCCAGTTTCTATGCTCAGGAGCTCTCAGTTTTCTTAGTGCCAGTATGTTTTTGGGCTTATGAATATTCTTGGCCTCCTCATGGAGTTCAAGTATTGTTTCAGTTACATGCAGAGAACTGGGCTGTCCACCTGGCATTTATTATGCTGGGTTGGGTAGTAGTGATAGGAAGCTCACCACTACTACCCTGTCCAGACAAGACTTTAAATCTAAGAAGGACTCTGAGCAGATCAGCATGGAAGGTAAGTTTCAGAAGAGGCAGAAGCTGCAAAGCTCCTTAGACTCTAGGCTTCCATTTCTACCTTTACAAAGAAATGTTGGTGAAGATCTCTTCCAGCACTTACCCTCTGTGACTCTCAATCCAAACAAAGGGAAGGAGAATAGTACCCACAAAACCCAGTCCCCTAGGACAGGCCTCACAATGCTGCTCCCTTCTAGCGGCCCCTGGTGGCTCCTGTGCCATCCAGGTGGCTGGGGACCTCAGGCACACTGTGATTCATGCCTGAGGTTATGATGCAAGTTGGGGCGGGGTGACAGGAGTTGGAATGGGTTGAGGATGGGAGGGGATATAGTGCGGCTTAGAGAGAAAGCGTCTTAGGTTCAGTACCTTAGGGAAATGAGATAATCCTCAAACCAAAGAACCGACTCTAAGCTGGGTACTCCTTAGAGCCTTCGAAGCAGATGCTAGTCTCCCCCACTGTCTGTCGTTTTATTAGTCTTTGTGACTCTTTATTTCATCTATAGCACAGAGCATAACGACTTGCTGCACTGGATCTGAAGGAGGCTTCTAAGGTCAGAAGCTTGCTTTTTCCAACGAATGCTGGGTCTTGAAATAACTCCTTTTCATTCATTCATATATACTCATTTAAGATATATATAGATATATGTATATATCTATATATATGTAAAATAATATTTATATTTTAAAGAGCTAAGGTCTCACTATATTGCCTAGGCTGGCCTTGAACACCTGGGCTTAATCAATCCTGCCTTAGGCTCCCTAGTACTTGCTTTTAAAATATAAAAAATTTAAAACCTCAACTACTTTTTTTTGTAAAGAAAAATTTAAGTTACCTTAGTGGTGTGAGATTCTTCAAGTGAATTATAAATTTGAGTTCTAAAATAATCTGCCTGAGAAGAATCCCACAAATTCACACAAGCAGTCAAATCAGAGAAGTATATTACAGGAAAGAAAGCAGAGTTACCCGAGGTCAGCTTTTATCCCTCTGTGTGAATGTAAAGACCATTAGAATAAACAATTACCTGACAACTCTTAAGAGCAACAATGGCCCCCTCTATAATCTCAGTACTTGATAATAGGTCTTCCACTACCATCTCAACTTTGTTTATTTTTTGAAGTCAAGATGACTTCATAAATCTTTTCTATATCATGGTGCATCTTTTGCCAACATGGAGCCTGGGCAATGTCATATGAAACTGTCCATTTTAAATGCTTTCTTTGTACCATTAACCACTTGGTATGACAGTGACCAGATAATTAAGACAGGTTTGTTTAATATTCCAAATGAAGGCTTATATGATTATCCATTAATCAAAAGTAAACTTCAAAACCTGGCCACTACAATAAAAACCCCATACATGGCCAGTTTACAGTGTAGTTCTTGCTATGTGTATGTTCATGATCTGTGACTTTCTTTTTAAATGTTTAGCTGTTTAAACTATTTAAAATGTATAAAGATTTATGCTCATTTAATTATTGACTACATAAAACTCACTCCTACACGTTATCCTGATAGAAAGAGAAAACCCTGATGAGCAATTACACAGTGATGTTTTTCAATGAAAAGGAAGAAGATACTTTCACAAAGAAATTGTAGAAATAATGAGAATTAACTTCAACAAGGATCTGAAAGTGGAAAGAATTAATTTTCCACATTTGCTTTTCATTAATGTCTTACAGACAAACTGGCCAAAAAGCCTACTGGAAGGAACTGTTCTTTTTTCCTCTCTTGGGGTTGGCTGCTTTTCTAATTCAGTCAGTCATTAACTTCACATAGTTTTATACTGGGCAACTACAAAGTTCTAGGTACAGTGTGGCTTATAGGAATGTGGAGATTAAAAAAGTTCTGATTTCCGCTCTTACGGGAGGAGAGCTGGCATTAACCAAATATTCACATCGTTAATTGATGTCTTACACTTATGGAGAATGATTTCTTCAGTGGATACAGGGTACCATGCATCTCCATACTTGGATCAGATGGACTCAGGTGTGAATCCTGCTTTTTAACCTTTAGTGGTTGGCCAAATTACTTCATGGGCTTCCTGCCCTTTTAGAATGGGGCTAACAACCATACCATAAGACTGGTAAAGGTTTCACGAAATGACACATAATGCCTGATGCTGCAGTGGGCATTCAATAGCTACCTCCTTCCTGTCTCTTACATTAACCCTTCTCTGATGCTGTTTGGAAGAAAATGATTATCTGGAGACCAAATGTTAATGTCCATGTTCTAAAGCCAACCTATCCTTTCCAATGCTTATTCCTCTAAGTTTAGTGTGTCCCTTAGAGGAGACAATCACTAATTGTTTATGCTGGAGCCCTGAGCTTCATCTGTAGCACCAGTTCCAGGGTTCAGAAGTTCTGGTGTCTAATGGGGCACGCAAAGAGCCTTTGTGGCTCCAGGAAACATACACCCCATGAAAGGGAAGGCACTGATCTTCTCAGCCAAGTGTGTCAGAAAATGCCTGGAAAAGACAAGCCCCAAGGAGTCATGCTCCCCAGCCCTCAGCCACACTCAGACCCCAAGAAAGGTCAAGATTACAATTCTCTGAAAGCTGAGGAAAGGAGAAAAAGAAAGGATCACTGAAAGCAGCATCTCTATGGCATCAGACTACATCCCTGGAACTTTCCATTTAATACTTCACTTGCCCCTCACATTTTCCTTTTCAAGATAAGGACACAGAGGATAAGCAGGTAGCCCAAGGCCCCAGACTGGGAAGTTCCATGTCTGGCTGTCTCCAAAACTCATGTTCTTTTCAACGACAGCAGACTATATCATATTAACAACCCCATGGTTATTGCTTGTTTCAATTTGCAATGCAGCAATTTAGTCATTTTAAATTAATCCTTGAAAAATCACCATGAGATTAAAATGCAAATTTCAACACGGCTACAGCTCAATAGTGAGTCTATGTCAAAAATCACACAAATTGGTCTTACAAAAGTTCAGATTCCCTTAGAGGGAAAGCTTTTCTGCTTCATTTTGTATTTTAGGTACAAAAAAGAAAATGATTTCTTTCTCTCTCTCTCTTTTTTTTTTATCCCTGAATACCATAAGTCAACTCTAGGGGGGCTGGAGGGTATAACTGAAACAAAAACCTAAACCTGGGTCGCTACACCCCACTGATGAGCAGACCTTGGGCTGGCAACCTCGGGTCTGTATGAGTAATATGGGGCTCACGTCTACCTCTCACAGAGTAGCTGTAGGGATTAAAATGGAATCGAGTATGTTAGGAGTCTGGCAGATTGGTATTACTATTCTGCTTAGAAATAAACAAGGCCAGACTTTTACTGGTTTGCAAAGGAGGATTTAGGGGACAATGGGTCACACACAGGGAACTGATTCATTAGTGGCAAAACCAGCAGAGGAAATGTGAATTTTTAAACGGTGGGGGTAGGGAAGGTGACATACAGTACAGACAGAGATTGGAGGTGGGGATATGAAGGAGATTTGATTTTTTTGAAATCTCAATAATTTCCTAATCTCAATAATTGTGTTTTAAAAGTTAAGAAATTAATCAGAGATTATAGGTGCTTTAAATAGTCCTTAAAAAAATAAACAGGTAAATGTAATCTAGGCAGTAATTTTTAATGTAACATTTATCACAGAAGAACATAAGAAACAATGTAAATGTTGATTAGTAGGAAAAGCATAGTTAAAAAAGAAAAATATGGAAGATTAAACAACCATTTTTTTCCCTCTCCTGATCTCACCCTCTCATGGGAAAAAAAATCGTAAAAACAGAATTTTAAAAGGCATAATCCCAAAGAACAGGAAAGAGATAATAATGGAAGAGACATGTTAAATTTTTAGAAGCCAAAGATGGTATTAAAGAAATGGTTCTTAACCCAGGACTGTTTGTTCCCCGGGGGACAGCTGGCAATGCCTTGGAGACACTTGCGGTTGTCACAGCTGGGGAGGGCTGCGCTACCGTCACACAGTGAGTGAGCAGAGCCCAGGACGCTGCTAAACGCCCTATCATGTGGAGGACAGCCACGCACAACAACAAATCAAGGGGAAATCAGAGTGCCCACAGAGACTGAAAAAGAATAGCCAGAAGCCAGGGTTGAGGTAGGCAAATGGAATAAGCGTGATGCCCATCTCACACTGCAAAATTCCCAAAAGGCTCATGAAATCAAGATACTCAAAACCTGTGAAGACCACGGGAAGGATGTGAAGGAAAACAGGAGGAGCTCAATCCCAAGATTCTCCTCCTCTCTGCTCACTAGGCTGTCTTCTGGCACTTCTCCAGAGGAATAAGTGTTTACTGTCTAGAGGAACAGATCCAGAAAGGGCTGGAGGAGCCAAGCACAATGAGGATGAGTATTACAGCATTAAGTCAATAATGGGGGATTAGCCAGGCACATGCTTGTAATTTTAGCACTCTGGGAGGCTGAGGCAGGAAGACGGTAAATTGAAGCCCACCTGGGCAACTTAGCGAGACCCTACTTCAAAATTTTTTAAAAAGTGGGGAGGGCCAAGGATACAGCTCAGTGGCACAGTGCCTGCCTGTCAAGTGCAAGGTCCTGAGTTCGATTCCCAGTAACAAAAAAAAAGTGGGGTGAAGGGAGGCTGAGGCTGTAATGCAGTGCAAAGGCCCTGGGTTCAACTGTCAATACTACAAAACAAACTGATTAAATGAAGGTAACTACACAAAATGCTGATACCTCATACCCACCACTCCCATTCAGCTTCCTGAATGCTGGTAGTAAAGTATCTATGGCCTAGGCAAGAGGACATTGGTCAGTCAAAAATAAAAGATACTGATACTGATATCCAAGAGGGCATTACCCCTGAAACTGCCACACCAGTTCCAAACTTTAGAAACTCAGATACTAGCAGGTTGTGGTGGTGCACTCCTGTAAACCTAGCTACTTGGAAGGCAGAGGCAGCAGGACCACAAGTTAGAGGCCAGCCTGGGCAACTGAGCAAGACTTAGCCTCAAAATAAAAAATAAAAAGGGGAGGAGGGAGGACTCAGTGGTAGGTTGCTTTGCCTAGCATGCATGAAGTCCTGGGTTCAACAAAAGTCCCAGCACAACAACAACAACAACAAAAAAAAAAAAAAAAAAAAAAAAGAAAAAAGAAAAGAAAAGAAAAGAAATTCTGATCCATCTTCTATAATAAAGCCCACCAGGTTCCAAGTTCGACTTATGAGCACAGAGTTTCTGGTCAGCTATTTATTCCCTCAGACATTCTTGGGGGAGTAGGGGTGGTACTGGGGACTGAACCCTAGACATCTTCACACTGAGCTACATCCTCAGCTTTGTTCTTTGATTTTAATTCTGAGACAGGATCCTACTAAGTTACCCAGGCTGAGCTTCAACTTGGGATCCTTGATGCCTCAGCATCCCAGAGTAGAGTGTGTCCTTCTTGAGTATGACTGGACCTGGGCAATACAGCAACAAGAAAGCAGAACAAAAAAGTAGGAGAAAATAAAGGAAGAGGAGGAAGAGGTGGAAGAGGAAGAGAAGGAAGTGGAGACTTAGGGAGAGGAATGAATTCTTTTAAATCTGGAAATACGAGTGTTCCAAATGAGGAAAAGTATTGTCATATGCTAGCCAAAATAGGAAACTCCAAAGAATGGAAAGATTTGTTGAAGACAGTACAGAGAAGACTTTTTTAGAGACATGGAAAATGAGAGAACAAGAAAATCAGAGGGTCAATACAGGAGATATATATGTTCAACTACAGAAAAGAAAGAAAAATAATTTTTTTGAAGAAATAATGTATAAAAACTTCTAACTCCTAAAGAACCGCAGTTTCCAGATTGAATAAGAGGAAAAAGGGCCCACCGCAATGGATAAAAATGAAAATGGACCCATTAAGGTACATTATTGTACAATTTTCAGATACTAAAAGACAATGGATAATAAAAAATAGTAATAACAGGGGTTAGAATGATTAAGACTTCTAAATTGCATTGCAAAGCTAGAAGTCAGTGAACAACACCTTCAAAATTCAGAAGGAAGAGAGATTTCCAGTCTAGAAATCCATACTGAACCAAACTATCAGGAGTGTAAGATAAATTATTTCCAGTTATTCCAACTTTTAAAAATGGTGCCTCGAATACAATACTTTCTCTGGAAGTTAAGGAAGAATGTTTCATCAAACTAAGGGAACAAAGTCAAGGAAGAGGAAGATGTAAAATTGACGAAGTCTTATAGGACAAAAGATTATACAAGAAAAGAAATGTATCCATAATCTTACCTGTTTCTGTCTGTTCATTACAAGGTAAATGTAAATTACTGACTTAATGTGAAATGTTTCTGCAGATAGAAGAAGAATGGGAGAGGAGAAATAGGTAAATGAAAGAAATTATTTTGTATGCATGTACATGTCTATGGAAGGAAATCTGAGGTAGTAAAAGACTTGAACCTGCATCTTCCCTAAGAAAATCAACAGATTCTATATCAAGCAGGAAAAAAATTAAGAATAGCAATCAGAACATGATAAAATATGAGGAGAAATACTAAAAACTGTTAAAAGTAACTATGAGAAGTATTATAGGAAGCGAGAAGTACTGTATAGAGAATGTGGAAATTTCTGGTTTTCATCAAATACTATGTAGTAATACATGACTTTCAAAGTCATTAATATATATTACTTTAATAAGACTAAAGATAACTTTGAATAAAAATATCATTAATGATGGGGTTGCAGTTCAGTGATAGAGTGTTGCCCAGCATGTGTGAAGCCCGAGGTCTGATACCAAACTGCAACAAAACAAAACAACACTAATAAAGTAGATATGAACAGTTTTTAGAATACTAAACCAAAAAAGTGCTAAACAATATGAATAGTATCACATTTATGTTTAAAAAGAGTGCACAACCCATATACCACTGTGAATTCATACACAAAGGCCTAGAGGGATGCTCATCAAACTGCAGGGAGAATGGGATCAGAGGGATGGTGATAATAGGGGCCTTTCTTTTTCTTTCTTCCTTTCTTCCTTCTTTCTTTCTTTTCTTTCTTTCTTTCCTTTTCTTTCTTTTTCTTCCTTCCTTCCTTATCTCTTTCTTTCCTTCCTTCCTTTTCTTTCCTTTCTTAACATGCACTTCAGTATTAATTTTACCCAATAAAGATCTTCGTGAAGAATTTTTAATTACAGATAAATATTCATAATACAATGTTATGAGAAAAAGCAGATGAATGTACTTGATATGATTCCCAATGGCATGTTTTAAAAAATATGTAGCTCCTAAACTTTAAAGAAAATCAAAAGAACCTTTTTGTCTCAAACAAAATATTACCCGAACTCCAATGCAAACTGGGAATTCATCCGCCCTAAATAAAACAGGAGTCGAGTCTCAGCTTCTATCTCCCTCAGGCCTTCCAGGGACCCCAAAGTATCTTCAGGGCTCCTGGAAGCACAGTTTGGAAACTACTATAATCATAAAAACAAAAGAAAGAAAAACTCAGAACATGACCTTCCCTGAAATGGGAATTCCAAGTGCTTTCCTTTTGTTTTTTGTATCATTACACACACACACACACACACACACACACACAATTTTCTATGAATTATAACCATTTAAGTAACAGTTATGTTTCCTGAACATGCCTATCTTCCCACCAAACCCTGCTATTTCTGCAGGGGGAAGGGTGGAAATAGCAACAGAATTTTATTAATCATTCCACATTATTATTCTGTATTCATATTATCTATATTTTAGGTTTAACTTCAGTCATTTATGTCTTCCTAGAAAATTTCATTTTTTCACTATTTTCAAGTTTATTAGATAAGTTTAAGATGATTTTTATTTTTTCAAAACTAGTTCTTAAAAAGTTTTGATTTTCAATTTTCCTTTAGCAAAATTTACTAATAAGGTAAATTACAATTTCTTTCTCTAGTTTTGGCTTTTTTATTGCTATTCTTTTGCTAGCTTCTTTTGCTAGGTTTATCTGGTGATGCTGGAGATTATACTTGTTCTTCAGTGTTCTTGTTATTAATTTCTAATCAATATCCAATTTTAGTATCTTAATCTCTATGATTCAGTTGCCATTTTGAGTAGATGATTGTTTCATTTTTAAACCTTTAATTTATTGATTTTAGTTTTATTTCACCATAATAAAAAATAGTGACCTGTGGTTTCTAACATATATTCTATTTTGAAAATTTTACAATACAGTGTATGATAAATTTTTATAAAAGTTCCATGACATTTGAAAATTATGCTTTAATAACCTTTAGCTATTTGGTCTTTTAATAACCCTTTCCCTCTGTTTCTGGTCTTCTTTCAGGATTTTCTTTCCCATCTCTTTTTGAGTTCCTCCATTGTCTATACTGAACTGACTGCAAAACATTAGTGATCATCACCTCTATACTGCAGAAATTTCCCAATTTTCTAGTTCACAGTGGTTCACTCTGCCATTATGGAAACATTTTTCTCCTTAATTTTATACATCTTTTATCATTTCAATGGAAAATTTTGAGAAATGAAAACTAAATATCGTAGGCTCAAAGTATAGTGTTCAGACGTGAAAATCAGACTGCATTTGAACTTTGATTCCAGCACTTCTTCATTGTAGGTCCTTGAATATGCTACTTAAATTCTCAGGGCTTCCATTTCTGATATAAAATGAAACTAATTACAGTAGTTACCACCTAAGCTTGTTAAAAGAGGTAACTGAGAAAATGGAGACAAAGCACTGAGTACATCAGCTGACAAGCAACGAACACTGGCTATTGTTATTGCAATGGGAACTTTGGTCTAAATTTTCTTAATACTTAAAGTCAAATATAAATTCAGCAACATTTTCTACCACAGTCTCATCATATAGATAATAAAATTTATGAATATGCTTGACAATCCAATTTATTAAGACTGTTAGCTGATCACAATACTACAGCCTAACTTCATTAATTACATTTGACTACTTGACATTTCTAAGCTTTCTGCTATATAAATGAAACTCAGAAAAATTTTCTTAATGTGAGTCTACAGTAGTTACAAAAAAACCATCATTTATTCTAGGACTTTAAAAATAAAATCAAATATACACTCAAAAGAATTGAAAGTAGGAACTCAGATAATTATATACCAATGTTCAAAGCTGTACAGTCAGAAGGTGGAAACAACCCATGTCCATTGAAGAATGAACAGATAACCAAAATGTGAGTGTACACATACAAGGGAATACTATTGAGTCTTAATAAGGAAGTATATTCTAACACACACTACGATGTGGATAAATTTTGAAGACATTATGCTAAGCGAAGACAAATATTTTACTATTCCACTTAAATGAGGTACTTAAAGTAGTAAATTCAGACAGAAAGTAGAATGACGGTTGCCACAGACTGGCAAAGGGGAGAACAGAGAGACATTCATTTGGTACAGAGCTTCAGTTGTGCAAGATAAAAAGAGTTCTGGAGAGTGACTGAACAACAATATGATTGTTCTTAAAACCACTGAATTGCACACTCAATATGTTAAGACAGTAAATTTTATGTTACGTATATTTTACCAAAATTTTAAAAATTAACCAAGTACTTTGGTGGTAGCTATTTTATATTTGATTCCACACAGTAATATTTATAATCACATTAAAATATTTTAAAAATATGCCAGAAGATGGGACACGTCATGTAGTCTTCAGGGGCAAATATGAACCTTTTGCTTTCCTCACACTAGTCTACTGCCCCTAAGCCGTTAGGAAGTGAGGAGAGGAGATATGTTTTACCCACTAATAGTTTATTTATTTCCTGAAAATTGAATACAGAGGTATAAGAAGTAGAAGTATAATTCTACTTGAGTAAATCTACCTAATTAAATACTTACGTAAAAATTTCCTTATATAGAAACGTTTTATTTATAGCAGAAATGAGAAAAAGCCTAAGTGTACAATAGTGAGTAAATGCCTAAGTAAATTACATAGCAAATAGAATATTATGTAGTGAATAAAAATGATTCTTATAAATAAAAACAGAAAAAATGCTTCTGTAATAGGCAAATATAACTATGTAAAAACATATATATGAAAAAACTGGCAATGAGACATCAATAGATTAATAGGTGATTACCTTTGAGAAATAAGAACAACATCTTTTCCTTGTCTTTATATTCTCTGTACAGATAGTTTCATTTTATTGCTTCTATATTTTTCTTTCTCTATTTGTTTTTATAATATACTGTTTAAAAATTATGGTTTTTATATTTTCAAATGTATCCTTTTATTTAAAAAAAAGATGTAGAAACAGAAGATAAAACATTTACTATTTCCTTTCTAAGTACTCACGTTCTCAGGTATGCTGGGAAGTTCTCTGGTATCAGGCACAGTAAAGTAAGAATGCTGGAAAAGAAAAGCACAAGCTGTATATTTTTTGTAAGAAGGTATAGCAAGCATATTACTCAAAATCCAGACACAAGATCTGAAGATACTCCCTTACTCAGATGAAGAGAACAGAGTTGCCATGAAATTATCCATGGAATATTTTCTTAGGACAACGCAGGATCAAACCAGCTGCATTAACTCATCCATCTTTTAGATGAAATTCTTTTCTATGAGAGATGAACTTCTTCAAGGGGGGCAAATGAAGAATTTAAAGAGGTTAAAGGCTAAATTTCCTTATGATACTTTCAGGCTTCTGAACACATGAAAGCTGTACGTTTCACAACTTATCGTTCAGCACTGCAAGTGGGCTCTGGGGACCAAACAGCAATAAATTCACCCAGTGATGGTCTTTGTCAGCCAGAGCTGCCACTTCCTTTCAGAATCTGAGATTATATCCATCTATAAACTGTGGCCAAACTCTGCCCAAGTGATATGAAGAACACCTGCAGTTGAAGGATCACTGCACCTAGAGCACTACAAATGTTTACAACAAGAGCCTCTCTATGGAGCACACTCTGGAACAAGCCTAACTTCCAGGGGGATTGCCAGTGGAGGGAGCTGGAGACTTGGTGGAGTCAAAAATTGGCCTCTTCAAAGACTCTGAAGGAGGCGTTTCCATGCAAACATCAAGCATGTGTCCTTGAGTTTAAATGACAACAGGTTCAACTGATGACACCTCTTTTGCCACTGTTAAAGACTCACAGGATAATGGCAAGCAGGACTGGAAAAAGCCTGGTGATGGCCAATTAAAGACAGGATTATGCAAGGCCAGGAGAGGTCACATACAGAGAAGGTCAGCTTAGTTAGTCATAGCCTAAGTGTACACCTGGACCCCCAAGTGTCATTTTAGGATGTCCTATCCTACCCACAATTTCTGCGTAATGGCAAAATAAGTAGGTCCCCAGAAGAATGAATGTACAAGCCTCGAAAAATGAAAGGCCTTAGGAGGCCTTGTAACAATGACAGTAACAATAAATAGTATGAGATGCCTGTCTAATATTCAACAGAAGTTTATGGAACACTTGCTATACATGGAAGACTTCACATATATTATCTCTAATCTCCATAATAAATTATGATATCATAGCATTATATTACAAATGGATAAATTAATGTTCAGAGAGGTAAAATATTCAAAGGTCACAGAGCTCCTATGTGGCAAAACTAGGACTGAAACCAGGTTTGTATGATGAGAACTATGCTCTGTCCAGTATAACAGACTATTATATTTGCTTTTTATGTGTAAATTATAGCTAAAAGAACTTGAGTTAAAATAATAAAAAAGTAAAAAAAATTTAAAATATTTCTAAAAGAAACTGCAATGTACTATTCCAAAGTCTGTGTATGTCAAAATAGTACCTATGAAATCTAGTAGATGGCACAGCAAGGAAACTAATTAATTGAACAATGAGGATTAAAATAGGAAAAGTAAAGCACAAGGCTCAAATTGGCTCCATGAGATGCCACCTTCATACCACATTCCTAAAACAGAGCTTCTGGAAACAGTACCAGATGTCCACACCGTGATGGAGTCATCAGTTAAGGGTTTGACACAGTCAGAGAAAGAACTGGCTCAAGCGACAGCCACTTAATAGCTATGTGAGCTCAGGCAACTTTACTTAATAACACAGAACCTCTGTTTCGGAATCTGTGAGTAGGAACTAAACTGTCTACTTCAAAATAAGCTGTGAGGAATAAACATTATCTATATGCAGTGCCTACTATTTAATAAATGGTATCTTAAAATTATTATTTGCTCTCAACTACTAGCTTGCATTTCTATTTTTCTCAATCATATATATCAGACACATAAAAATGCTCTTTTATAGAATGACTAAAGATACTAAGTCCAGGACTGACATTTTACCAACATTTTGGGATTTATAATCTAGATGAGACTAGCCTTCAAAATCAGAGTGGAACTCTGGAGAGAATTCATAGTGAAAAGGGGAAAAAAAAGTTGCCTTTACAGATGTAATGGATTGTAAATAGCGAGCCAACGCAATTCCAGCACAAGTAGTCCCAGGGGCTGTCCTTTGAGATTCTGTCTTGCTCCATTGCCCATGAAATGCTGGAGACTAGGGGAGGTCAGAAACATTCCTAGAAACCACTAGCATGAAACAGCTGCACACCCCAACAGTTCCTCTTGCCCAAGCTGGCTTGTCCTTGAGACCTGGCAGCAGACTGCCTGTGCAACCATTCGGGGAAGGAGTGGCCCTTCCTCTCCGGCAGCTGGTGACCCAGTCGGCTCCTCTACAGCTACCTGTCGGATGTCATTACAGATTGAAGCAGTGAGATCAAGCTGCTTAGGGAAAGAGACAGAGACAAAGGCAGGATTGCTTAGCTTTAGTGAGGTCTACGGTAGGACTAAAGCTCATTTGTTCTTTTCTAAACAGAAGCCCCTTGCCTGCAGGAATTTTTGTAGCAAGGTTTCTTTCCTCCCCTGCTCTATTAAAATGCACAAAAACCTCTATAAATTCCTTCCTTCTATCCTTCCTTCCTTTCCTCCTTCTCTCCTTTTCTCCCTCTTTCCCTTCTTTCAATACACATGTTATCATGAAAATCCAAATCGCTTTGAAGCCAGCCCTGGGTTGAAAAACTCAAATGTTATCATTTCTTAACCATATGACTTGGCATGAGAAAGTATCTTTTCCTTTCTAAACCTTTCATCTATGAGATAAGAATGGTGGTATCCGTTTTGTGGAACTGTTTTGAACGTGAGAGATATATATTTGGTGTAAGTTAAAAATAAAATAATAGATCTGTTATTAGTTACTGGTAGCAATATGGCTTTCAATTTTATCATCTGGAGAAACCTATAAGAAATATTAATTTTCCTCACTGGGTATATATTTTCCTAACCACTGAACACCAACACTGTACCTGGTTCTAATAAAGCTGAAAGAGAAAACTTTCAGGTCCCACAACCTAAGAGAAATAACTCCTGGATAATCATGGATACCTGGAAAGGCTGTCTGTCGACCTGAGAATTCTGATGAAGGTAATGACAAGCCTTTAACCTAGGGCATTAAGAAAATTCCAGTAACTGAAATACAGAAAAGATCTCCTGAACATCTTCTAATGCCTTATCTAACAGATGAGGAGATTAAGGCTCACAAAGTTAAAGGTCTTGATTAAGATTACCCAGGTCACTGGCAAAACAGGCAACCAATCTCCCAATAGGTAGTACAGAGGAATTGCACCCTGGCACACTGCAGAAGATGCAGCACATATTTAGAAGCATTCAAAGAAATGGTTACTACTGTACAGCAGAAACCATGTTAAGCACTCTCACTCTCTGTACTGAAGGGACATTCAGTCCAGCAAATCATTCTAATGTGGTAAAACTAATTCCTACGAAGTGTAAAAGGTACTTGGAGCAACTCAGGAGAAGCTTTAGCTAAGTCTGCAGGGTCAAGGGAAGATTTCTGTGGAAAGAAAATGAGGGTTGATCCTGAAGGATGTGTACGCAAGACCTGGCAAATAGGGAGAGACAACACTGAAGGCTGCGGGTGCAGGACGGGCTTCAGCAGTGGGGGATGCGCAGCAGCACCAAGGGCAAAAGGTGACCAGGGAGTCCAGGACGGGGGCTAAGAAGGCAGGCAGGGCCAACCATCCTATTTCTCCCTAGCATCTGGGTTCAAGAAGGTGCAGGTGAACGGGTGAGGGCCAGAAAACAGCCTTGGGGCATTTGGGGATCATCCATTTCTCCTGGAGTCTTAGGGCAAGGAAGAAGTTCCCCCTGTCTGCCTTACGCCCACAGTTCTCAGAGTATTCAAGGTAGGAGAGGGAGGAGGTGCAGATAACCAAGATGATCCCATTTGGCCAGCTCCCTCTGACTGTTCATAACGAAATGCTTTCTCAGGATGGCTACTCTTCTGCCCCACTTACCACGCTGAGATGGACAGACACGCCTGGGTCAGGGATGGGAAGTCTGTGCAGAGTTTCAAGAAGTTCATTCCACTGACTCTCCTGAAAGAAATAGTAGGCCTCAATCAGAACACAACACTGAGCCCTTATGAGGTCCGGGCACACAGTGAGTTTGGCTGGATGAGTGAGATGGTGGTCAACGCTAGCCCCGTTATAGGAATAGCTTGATATTCAAGTAGGGTTGGACCAAAGACACTGTGTATGGCTCAAACGTAAGAGCCAAACAGATCCTCCCACATTGAGTTTGACATTTTCTGCTCAGTGAGACACCTACCATGACCACCTTTTATGGATCATATACCATAAGCTCTCAGTAAATCTATCCCTTCAACTCCATAGCAACAACTGTTAAATGCAAACAATCTGAGCTTCCAGGGCGGGGGTGGCTAGGAGAAATAACGATGGCACTGTGGATCTTGTCTTCATCATCATTACCCTCAATTAATTTTATTGAGTGGTACACATGGCAGCCTCCAATTATGGAAAGTTAGAAATGAACTAAGTATACCAGCATACAATATAGGATGGTGGCTGTGCATTTTAATTAGTGAAACTGAGCAACAGAATGACATACAAAGCAGTACAAATTATTCAATTGAAAACAGATTTGCCTTTAAAATGCTCAAAAGAACACTGCTCTTAGAATGATTCAAAAGGCATTTCTCCCACCTGGTAGAATTCTTTCTGTTAATATAATAGTAATAAGTTTACACTGGTATCTATTTGTTATGTATTTGATCCTCCCAACCACCCCTCTTCACAGATATGAAGACTGAGGCCCTGAAAAGTAAAGCAACATGTCTTACATCAGACACTAAGCTGCACAGCCTGGGGTAAAATGCAGGTTTATTGTGTTCAATCCCAGAATCCTCTTTGCATTTGGAAGTGAACTTAAGGAAAGGAACAAAGAAGATGAATCTGGACTACAAGCTTGTTTCCATCTGAACACTGACAATCAAGTTTCTCACAGAAGACATGAGTTTATAGGTGTGGGCATATGCATTTTGTTTTGCTCTGAAACAGTCTAAAATTTACAGAATAGTTGTAGAAATGGTATAAAAAGCTTTTCATTTCCTGAACTGTCTGAGAATAAGTTGCTAACATTACGCCCCTCATTCACAGATACAAACAAGATGTTCCCCTACATAAGCGCAGATAATTATCATGATCAGAAAATTAACCTTCATGCAGCATTACCATCTAATCTTTAGATCCTGTTCTCTCTTGTTGTCTTCTGTCTGGAATAGCCCCTCCATCTTTCCTAGATGTGTACAACCTTGACATGAACTCACCCATTTTGTAGATTCTCAATTGTCTGGTATTTTTCATGAATAAAATTCCAATTTGTTTCTTTATTGATATTTGCTTTCATCACTTAATTCGTCTGGTTTTCTACTGTGAGATGACAACCTTTGTATTTACTAAATATTTTGTAGAGTGATAATGTAAATGTTGCATTCCACAAATTTTTAATTTATTCATTTGCTATTTATATGATACTGGGCATCTGGTTTCTGGCTTACTTAGTCGGCTATAACCCTTTGCTATCATGACTTGTCTTTATGCTACCAGATAGGACCAGTGGCATCCGTTGGCCCTTCAGATTTGTTTTTGTCCTTCTGGTATGTTCCTATCATGTCTTGAGCACTTCCTTACTTCTTGGTACAAAAGACATTTTAGGCTCATCCTATATTCTCCCTGCTCCAACACTGGAGCCAGCCCTTTCCTCAAGGAGCCCTGGTTCCTTTTAGTGGAGAATGGTATTCGGAAATCAGGATCTGGGCACTCACACCCTGAACAGGCTGCTGTTCAGCTCAGACACCTCCTTGTCTTACTAGCCCTTCTACACCGATGCCCTCAGGGTCCCATTCGGGGAATGGTAATCAGGCTGTGGCTAGGACACTCCTTGCAGAGCTGCCATGGTCACACACATACACACATATACACAAACACTGCAAAGGAGAAACCTATCTTACCCAACTTGCCCAAAGATGTGTGGATGGGAAAAGTTTAGGGATTTGGAGCAGGGTGATTCTGGCTTGCTTTCTTTCTTCTTTATTTCTTTTCTTTCTTTCTTTCTTTCTTTCTTTCTTTCTTTCTTTCTTTCTTTCTTTCTTTCTTTCTTTTTCTTTCTTCTTCTAATGCAAACTCCTTCCTCTTATTCTAATATGGTGGCCAACACCTTGCAAACTAGCCAAATGCAGACAAATTCTCTACCATGTGCATCATAACTCCTGCAACCAGAAGAAACTTCATAAAAAGAATCATGGCTTCAGGAGAAATAAGTTCCAACTGACAAAAGCAGTCTCTAACACACCAAGAGGCAGAGGCCTTGCTGGAGGAATGGCCTAGAGGAAAGGCAGACTCATTTTACAGGGTCATAATCTGGTCTCCCCTATGCCTATGTTGTATCTATCCAATGTTTCCTGAAAAAAAAAAAAGTATACTAAGTTCTACTGTTGTTTTTCAAAAACTGTGAATCAATCTCCAATTCAAAAACTGTTAAGAGGCTATATGTTATATAATTTTATTTATTAAAGATATTTTTCAAATTTTAGTGAAAATCTGTATGTCTGATTAAAGATAACTGTAAATAAAAAAATCAATATCCAGACCCAAGGCAGCCTCCTAACTCATCTATCAAAAAGTAAATCACTTTTTAATGACAGACTTGCAGACACCTAAACTTCTTTCAGAATGAGTATACTGATCAAGAGAACCATTTCCATTTCTATTACATCTCCTTTCTTTTACTGTGACCTAACTGGGAGTAAATCTAACTTAAAGAAAGATTTATACATTATCTATACAATTTCCACCTTTCTTCCCAAATGGCATTTCCCAAAATGCGTTTCAGGAAATACAGCTATCTCAGAATATTATTTGCCATAGAATTAAAAAGGTCTGGGACCAATGAAATGAGAAGCAGTGCATAACAGTAGATTCTTTCCTGTAAGGAAATAATCCAAAATAAAGAAAATGCTTCATGCTCAAACATGCTAAAGGCTGTACTTTTCATAATCATGAAAAAATCCCACATAATTAAAATGTCCAGTAAGAGCAGACTATTTCTGTAAGTCTAGGTACATGATATAATGTTTTGCAGCCACAATAAATGCTTACATTTTTTAACAGCATGAGAGAAATGATTGTTATAATAGTACCTGAATATATGGGCCACAAAATCTCAATATAGTCCAATTCACCTCTATTGTCCAGGGATGAGATCTTAGTATACCATTTCTTCCAAAAGTACAACTAGGTACAGCTGAACTTTTTAAGTAATTTTCAGACACTTATAGAGAAATTACTGTGAAAGCACCACAAAGTTTTATCAAAATGGGAACTTGGGCAGCTGGACTGTCACTTAACTGGCATTAAGTTTATCACTTACAAACGCTAAACCTGCAGCATGACATGAACAATTCAAATCAGCACCTCAGCAAAATTATAATTTCATTCACGTCAAGAGCTTTCAGGGCTGCTTGGGCATATTAAACATTTGTGAATATTAATTCTATAAATGCTAAGGGTCTATTATTTCTTTAACTCAAAGAAAAAAATACAGAAGAAAACAACCCCAATACTAGCAGTACTTATTTTAGGGAAAAAAGTTGGGTCAGATTAGATTAAGGGTGATTTTCTTTTCCTTCCCATATTTTCTGAATTTCCCACTATATATAATGAGTGTATTCCTTTTTGGTAAATGTTTTAGTGAAATATAACACATGTATTGCTTTCAAAATCATACAAATTAAAGTTTACTTGTTAAAAGGAATTATTTTTTAAAAAGGCAAATACCTGTCTTTTTGTTGTGTAATCTGCCAAGATGTTAAGTATTTTATAAAATACCTCGAACCACGGGAGATAGCTGAGGGAAGAAGAAACAGAAATATTAGTATGCAAGTCAAAAAACAGAACCAGGACCCAACTGAAGACTGATACACTGGGGTTTTTCTCTATATCCTGAAGAGTCTTCCTGTCGTAAGACTGCTGAAATCACAGATGGGCAAAATGCTAATTATTTCTAGGATTTTTAAAAAACTGCCTGTGCAAGTCAGAGGAGTGAATGTCCGTTATAAATTATTCCCATGCCTCAAAGCTAGACAGGTTCACAGGAAGGAATTCAAAGCCAACTCGGCAATCAGGCCCATCTCTGAGTGGTCCTCAGGCCTCCTGAACCATACCCACCATCCCCAGAACAGGATCTATCCAATTCTCATGACTGAACACAAATAGCTGCTGGTATCTGCAAGGTGTCCCACAGGCCTCATGCACCCCAAACCACTCCTGTTGGTACACCAGATCTTGTACCTCCTTGTACCTCTAATGCACCTACTCTATACTGGCTGCAACATGATTAACTCTTTATGCCCACTGCCCTGCACCAGGTCCTGACCACTGCTTCTCAAGACTTGCAAGATGGCCTGGCTGTTGACCTAACTGTTTAAGGCCACCCTTTGTGTGACTCTTTGGCATTTCTAAAATGCAAATCTGCTTTACATACTGGATTAAATTCCTGCAATGGTGTTCCATCTAGCAGTCGGCACCTAGGATGGTTTTCAAGGATCTTTCTTGTCAGGTCCTTGACTACGTCTCTGGTTGTCTCTTTCTGCTTGGTCATGTTCCTGCTCGTCTCATGGCAGTCTCATTCCAGGAACATCAGACATCCTCTAGCCTGCTTGAGCTAGCGTGCCTTGGCCCTTTTCTCTCTCAGACCTTTGCGGTCTAGTCTAGTTGATTTCTGCTCATCCTAACAGGACCCCACCTCTTCCCTGTCTCTGCCTCACATGCCCTAACTCCGCCTTTTCTGTACTCCCTTGATCACACACATATTCCTAGTACAACATCCCATACATGATATAGTACTCAAGGATGCTCCTGTCTTCTTCACAGACTGTGTGCAGAGAGGAAGGAGCACACTTTCCTTCTCTTTGTTTCCCAGTGTCAAGAACGGAGCCTGGCGCACAGTCAATGGTAAGTGTTTACTGGACAAACACAACTAGACAAAGACCAAGGGCAAAGTCACTTCTGTGCTATGGAAGATGACTGAAAAGCATCTCTGCTCCAAAAAAGTTTTTCCACTTGCTTTAAGTAGCATGATTTTTTCTAAGGAACTTTTCCAAAGCTACACAGAAAAGGCATGTGAGAAGCATCATACTAAGCACTTGTTCCATGCTCGTGTCTGTCCTGCTGAGCTAATGGCGTCCATTACTGATAGAGAGCTCTACCCAAGGCAGAGAGCACATGTGACATCCTGCCCGGAGAGGGAATCAGCATCCCGTGCAGATTACTGGCTGCACTGCTGAGGGTAATGAATGAAGTGAGAGGCAATAGAGAGGACAGATAAAGTGCACAATCCCCTATCGGTGACGTCTGTCTGAAGCCAGCACATGCTACTGTAAAATTTAAGTAGCTTATCAAAATACACTGATAAGCAACTTAACTTTTCACTCCTATGACAGTATTATCACTTATGTTAATATGTTTCCATCAGCTCTGGCAGCCACATATGGACTGTTCCAGAGCAAATGGCTGCTGCACTCTCCACTGGCGGACTCTGTGACTGCAGAGAAATGTAAACATTCAAGAGGGATTAGGCAGGAGATATCGTCTCCCTTCCTCTTCTGCTAAATAAACCTCGGCCAGTTAAAAGCCATTAGAGTATAACAAGAAATCCCCTCAGAAGAAAACTCCTGCACAGATTAGAGGACTCTTAGTAAACAAATTCAACCAAGGGTTACAAATCTTTCTTTTCCTGAGAGGAAAATACCACTAGTTAAAGTCAGCAACTGGGAGGCAGCAGAGAGGGAAAAGGCCAAGAAGAGGAAATACTGGCCTCAAGTAAATGAAAGGGAAGCTGAGTTCCCGTGAGGAAACCTGGATGAAGTGTGGTAGGGCAGGTTGGCTTTGCCGAAGGTGCAGGTCCACAGCATAGTATGTCGAAACAGTTGCAGACAACTAAATTCTGACTCTCACGACTTCAGCACAGAGCCTCCAGCCTCGACTTTCTCACTTGCTGTGAGCTGATGGAAGGTGACATGGCAAGGAAGATGACCACCTGGCCCACAGCAGACAGCTCAGCTTCTCACACGCAGCCCCCACCTCACCAAATCAATTCTTTTTGGCTGCACTAGGCAGAACTACTGGCTGGAGCGGTTTTACAGCTACCCTGGAAACCGGCCATTTCTTTCCCCTTCAGCCTGACCGGACACAACTGTTCTCCACATGTTGTCCCCTGTGCGTTGACAGATGAGTATCTAGCGATGGCAGTGTTAAGGTCTGAAACCAAAACCCAGCTGTCTTCTTCTTCAAAGGGCCCCTGTTTCCCGGCTGGGAGGCCAGGGTTCACAGCTGAGTTTCGTCCTGTGGCGTTTCCGGGCCTGCTTCATTAGTGCTGGCACCACAGCCTGTGCTGCCTGGAGGCTGCAGGTGAGGATATGGAGCCTCCACTCCATTTTGTGTATATCTGTCATCAGTGAGTCAACAATACTTCCCCGTCAGAGACAGGAAGTAAACACTCCATTAAGCTGCTCCTCCCTGGCCACCTAAAAAGCCCAAAGCTCTTTGCTGTTGCTGTGCTTGCTACCTTCATACAACCGCTTGCATCTTCATTCATGCACTGGGTTCAGTCTAAAGCTGGGGGCAGAATGACAAGGAGTCCCTGCATTCAAGAAGGCCACTGTATGAGCTGTGAGGAGAGGCATGTAGACAACGGAGGGTAAATGTTGGGGGAGGGGGATCTGGGAACCATTCCCAAGCACTTAAACTTTTGGATAGAATAGGAACACTGAAATGGAGCATTGGGTCAGGACGCCACCAGCAGAGAGGGGAAAGCCCAGAGAGGAGTGATCTCTTCTCAGGCAGCAGCCTGGATCCATGCTGTTCTCACCAACCCTGACTTAGGAGAGGCCTTCTCTCCCTTTACTCCTGACAGTCAGATGAAGAGGTTTTCTCCTCAGTGAAGCCAACTAAAGTCCTAAACCTAGAAGAGCTCAGGTAGTACAGCAGGACTCCTCCCCACATGGCCTCTAATGTGAAATCAGGGTGTTCACTCAATAGGTAGGCAGACAGGGATAAAGGAAAGAGAAATACAAATATGCACATAGAGATTATATGCATAAATATATTCTCTAGGTTTAACCACGGCGAAGGCCTGGAAGCAGAGATACTTCAATTATAAGGAGCACACTTAGTGCCCAGAGCTTAGTTTCTAAATACCGTTCTCCACTAAAAGGAACCAAGGCACATGAAGAAATGTCAGGTTGGAAGGTGGGGGCTGGGAAATGCTTTGTGCTCAACACATGACCTGCGCATATCAAGAGGACACAAAAGCTGCTAAGGAGGGGTTCCCACTGACAAAGTCAATGACAATTTGAATGGTAAAACAAATAACAATAGAAAGAAGTTACATACACTAAAACAAGAACCCAACAGCCAATTCTGATGTAAAAGAAATGAATCCGAAGTTTGATGAGGGATGGAGTTACTCACATAGTTTCCAAGTTCTTTCTTCACAAATGAAAGGAAAAAGAAAGAAGCCTCAGGACACTAACTTACTCCAGAAGTGGAACAAACTGAAAGGCTGTGCTACCTGAGCCAGTACAACAGAAGAACACAGAATCATGCGTATCACGTTCCTGCCAAAGTAGCAGAAGTGCATCCGGAGGAAATGGCAGATAAACCCGAACTGAGGGACATTCTCTAAAATGAGAGTCTAACTGTCATGTTCATAGAGGTCTAGGGAACACTGAAGAACAGGAGCAGACTGAAGAGACATGACATAAATGCAACATCGACACTGAAGTTTATTATGTTAAAAAAAAAACTTGAGCAAGAGAAATACAAGAGTTATAGTTGCGTTGTATCAAAATGAACACCAATTTTCTGATTTTTGGAATGGTGCTGGGGATGGAAGCCAGGGCCTCACACGTTAGGTAAGTGCTCTTCCATTAAAGGGTTCCACATCCCCAACCGGAATTTTCTGATTTTTATGACTGTCATATAATGTTCTTTTTAAAAATACACACTAAATTGTTTAGGGATTCTGGGTATTATTTTAGGAATAGGTCTCAAATAGGACAGGAAAAAAAGCCCTTTCTGTTGTACTCAGGACTTTTCCATAAGTTTGTTATTGTTAAAAACAGCAAAAAAGGGGGAGAGGGTCTTTTCATCAAAAATATTGTAGGTACATGAGCCAGAATGACATGTGTTGGAAAATAAATGAAAAGTTTCATAGCACGGGTATAGGGAGAGACATCTGACAGAGAGACGATGAGAGTCACTTCCCATCTCACAGAAAAGGAAGAGCTCGGGCTAGGTCCAGAGGGAGCTGGTGACCAGTGAATGGGAGAAAAGCTGAAAGGGGTGGGGGCAAAAAGCATTACAGGCAGAAAAATTCTTACAAGTAAGGGCTGGAGCAAGGGCAAGAGCTGAGGCTAGAAGGCAGGCAGGGCCAGACTCTGAAAGGCCAAACTGATGGGCCGCGCCGTTATTCTGTTATTTTGGTGGGGAACCAAAAGGACAGGTAAGGAGGAATAATATCCTGAGGATGAGTACTGAGAACATGGTAGAAAATGATTATCTCACCCTCTTCTTCAGCACAGCCCAGTAGATCTTCACTTTATCAGAACCAGTAAACAATTTGCTATCCTAAAAAGGGAGTCTTAATATAATTCATTTATCCACATAATTTTTAAAAGATCGATATAATGCTTTGGCTCTACTTTGGAAGGAAAAGAAAATGAATTTATTGTAATATTATACATAAAAGGGGAATGAACTTATAGTAAGGTTTTGCCATGTAAACGCTCAGGTACATCATATCAGAAGGTACAGTGAAGCAGCACCTCCTGGGCAGGACTCAAGGTAGAGTTGCACCTACTCACACTTGGATTAAGACCAGGAAAAGCGATAAAGAATAGTGGTTTCCCATTGTTCTTGGTTTAAGAGCACCTGAAACTCTACCCTAGGGAGTCAAAGAGAGGTATTATCCCTCCTTTTCTTATTTCCTGTCCACAGATTTTGCCAAGATTCATCAGATTGCGAAGCAGTCCTGGGTTAAGTTCATTTGGCATGCAGTATTTAAAGCTTTCATATTAACTCAAAACCAAACCCTCCAAATTTTAAAAAGTTCTGGGAAGAACACAGATCTGAGTTCAATAATCTTGGATTGGTTCTTAGTTCTGCAACTTCCCGGATCAATATCTTGGGAAAGCAGTCTCTCAAACTCAGTCTCTTCCTCTATAAAAAGATGTGAGGGTCAGGGATATAGGTCAGTGGCAAAGCACCTGCCTGGCAAGCACAAGGTCTTGAGTTTCATTTCTGGTTTCAAAAAAAAAAAAAGATACAAACAATTGCCTAACTTATACAACTGAAGTGCATATGAGACACCTGATGCAGGACTGGAACATTTTCCTGCTCTTCCCTACCTACCATTCTCACTCATCTGAGCTGTGGGAAGCTCTCTGAACCCTGTTACCTGGGCCAGCGGCTCCTCCAGCACCCTACAGAAACTCCACATGACTGTGATCAGACAGTGGGTCAGAAAGCAGAGCTGTAATAAGAGAACACTTATCAAGTTGTGGTTGCCTCACACAGTAAAGTTTGAGGCAATCTAGCATCTAGCCCTGCTCCTCTGTCCGTGTTTCACTCAAATTATCTACAATAAAATGCAAATTGGCTGTAAAATACAACTATAGCCCATACATAGGACACAGAACTTCATGAAGCCCATGTCAGAGACGTTGGACACCTGCTCCATGTTGAGGCAAAGTCACCATCAAATGAAGACCTGGCAGCACTAACCCAGTTAACAAGCCAAAAAAACAAAAAAGGAATACCAAAAAAACAAGTGCAGTGACACAACAGCCACATCAAAAGAAAATGATTTCAATATCAAAGGAGAAGAGAAGCCTTTGGGAAACTGAAGTCCTCCAATACTTTTAGAAAAAGTGACTCCTTTTATGATTATGCTGTGAAAGTCAAACACAAAGTGTTATGAAGTCAGAGGAATTACAACCCTCCTCGAAAAACCATTTGACTCATTATTTATTCTTCCAAAGGATTAATGCATTGTTGGAATTAAAAGCTAAACCTTGTTGAAATATGTTTTCTTTTTCTTTCAAAAATTTAGATTTACTTTTTCAAGATAAAATCCTAAACTTTTCCCAATTTTTTACTGTGAACTTTTGGGTCTTCATTTAAACAGATGCATTTTATTTCCAGGATAGAAGCGTCCTAGGTTTACTCTGCTAGGACTCACCACAGTTGATACGATATGCTTTGCCACTAGCGTCAGCTCCATGAGAGCAAGAAGCATAACTTTCACCTGTGCCTGGCACATATCAGACATTCATTAAGTCATAGTCTCCCCGTCCCCTCCCCCAGATGCAACTTATCTCTATATTCTATTAAAGCCACTACTGGGAGTGCTGCAGAGTAACAGCCAACCACCTCCTGTTGGGAGGTGGGGATCCAAATATGGCAGGCAGCATTTTGGTTAGGAAAATCACTCATGATTAAAAACCACCCAGCTAATGTCCTGCTGGAGTCTACGACAAATAATTAGAATAGGGTCAGCACATAGTCAAAGTAAACTAAAGTGTGCTTAACAAGCCTAAGATTTCTTGTTCCTTCCCCAGCCCCCAACTCAAGTAAACCCCACCAATGACTTGTTCCTGGCTCAAGGGCTGGAGCAAAACATCACTAATCCAGCCTGACTACCTTCATTTGGAAACAGCCTTTTAAGCACAAGTGAGCCCTTAAAATTGCTCAAGCATCCCCTAAGCTTTCAGTGAATCAGTCAATGTTCTCTTCAGGATCTGCTCCAAACTCTCCCCTTCTCTTCCTTTCCCTAACCCATTTGTCCTGCTTTTCTCTCCAAACTTTCTGAAGACAAAGCTCTAACGTGAATTTCCCTCTCGCTACTACACTTCCCATCTATCCACGTGGAGATGGAAAGGAGCAAAAAGCCTATTTCCTATTGCATGGCTGCCAATATACTTTCTCCTCATTATACTAAGCCAGCAAGGGCTCCTGCCACTAGGTACATATGAGACTATGGATCTCAAACCACCAGGGTGTACACATTCCTCCCCAGGGAAAAAGTACACTGTGCCTTTCTGAGCAAACCACTTTTAGCTTCAGTGAACACCTCTCTGGGATTTAAAGTGGAGGTGAAGATTTCAGTCCCAACATCACACCTTTTAAAAGACTCAGTACGTGCCTGGTACTCTGCAAGGCACCTGGGGTACTCCAAAGTCAAGAGGAAGCAGACACTGGCAGAAAATGTCAGCAGCCCTGCTGCAGTGACATGATATAGGGTCTCTCGGGAGACAGAGGAACGGTCCCAGAAAATCTTCGCAGAGCAAGTGAGACTTCACGGATCAACTGTGCACAAACCATAAAGTAGAACAGCCACCTGCACTTTAGTATTAGCTTTGTCTCTGAAAAGTGACAGTTTGAGTCTTGTTACTCTTTGTCTGTGAAATGGGGGTAAAATATCTTCACCCACATGGCTACTATAAGGAGAAAACATGTGGACACATCTACTGTGGGCCTGGAATACTGTTCACATTGTTTTGCCCTAATAATGCTGTACTCTTACTGCTAATGAGATCAAAAGTCAAAGGGACCTAAGTGAGAGGGAAAAAAAAACAACCCCTTTGGAGAGATCAAAGCCAGTCTTGCCCAATTTGAATATTCTGCTTTCCTCATAGCTGCTAATCTCCAGTTTTAAATTTATTATAGTATCTAGTTAAGCTCAAGAATCTCTGATTTATATCCATAATTAACATCCCATTGTGATACCTATTACATCTATGCAGGAAAATGTAATGTATGAATGAGTACAAATATTAATTTGCAATATGAAAAAACACAAAAAACTCCCGTAAAACATCTGTGCTTATATAAATCTACCCAAACACACACTTAAATTTGACTTTGGAAACCAGGCTTTTTCTTTTGATGGATATTCAATAATTGTTGCTTTTAGACAGAGGATTTGTCGCTGTCTTTTTCTGTGACAGCAGTACGATGATTGAAGGAGATTGCTTGGGAGGAAAGCATAGAGGCACTTTTCTGTTATCACTGGGGAAGTGTTGGTATCATGAGATCTGGGGAGTAATGGCGCCCACACTGACAACTCAGCCTAATTCTCAGTCTTTTCCACTGAGCCCAGAGAGGGTGAGGACAGAGGCCTTTCATCATTTCCCTAAGAGAATTTATGAGGCTACCTACTCATGTATCCACATACCTGCAAGTTTTACCCCATTCAGATCATCTGGGCAAAATTACTACTGTAATAGAATGTAATGCGTTAGTGAGAGTCTACCCAAGACTCATCCTACTGAAGCTTTCACAGCCTAAGAGAGACATACTACTAACAAAAAAAAGCACAAAGGCAAGAAATGACAAGAAGTCTTGTCCTACTTTCAGTAAGTAAACAACAAAATTAATTATCCCACTGAGACACCATTTGATATTATTATTCTCATTTTAGAGTCAGAAATGAAAAGCTAGTGGGAAAAGGGGGAAGGAAATATTTATCAAATGTTACATGCTTTGAAATATTACTCTTCATAACAACTATATGAAATGAATTATTATCCCATTTTACAGATGTGAAAACATCTCAAAGAAGTGAAGTGAGTTCCCTAACATGACACGCGTCCTAAACACAAGCTCAAACACAAAACACAAATGATTTCTAAGTCCTGTTCATTCTATACAATGCAGCACTAGTTCTATAATATGATCAGGAATAACAATCAATCCTGAGATTAGGATGTAATAATTTCACCTTGTGGTTCTCACTGTAATGGCCTGATAAAATGAAAGTTTGCTTCCAAAAGTCTCTCAGATGGAAGTGTTCTGAGCAATCCAACTTTGGCTGCCTCCCAGCAATCCAGTGTGTTTTCTTACTTTGCCAGCTCCAGGGACACCAGTCATTGTGTCCGCTTTTTTTGCTTTAGAAATTAGCGCACATGTTATGTTCGGAAACACACACATGAATAGCTCAACTTACACACATTAATAGCAAGAGAGTATTTTAAATTTCCAGTGCTTCCTGTCAAGATCCAAAGCCTTTGCTACCTTAAATGTATATTTTAAGAATTTACCTAGAAAAAAACATAGCCATTGTTGAAGATTCTTTAACAGACTGTGTTGTCTTTTTTAATTTAAAGTATAAAACATTAAATGTATACTTATGGTGACAAGGAAATGCTAAATTAGACAGGGCATTGGATTTCTACCAATAGCATGCATTTAAGTTCATTTCCACCACAGATCTCCACTTGAATGTTCTATCATTCGATCGCAAATCTCTCTATAAAAGTGTCTGGCTGTCTCTTAAACCCATTTACGCTCTATGCTTCAATGCCTTTCCTTGGCAACTTTTTCCATATGCTTAACTTTTCTCACAGAAGCAGTTCTGTCTCAATTCATGGAATAGCACACCAATCAACACAGGCAGGCAGGCAGGCAGGTAAAGAAAGGAAGAAGGAGAGACAGGCACACAGAAAAAAGTAGGATATAAATGTAGCTGACCTAATAAAAGTAGTGTTTTAGAAGGCAAAGAGTTTGAGGCCAAAAGAAAATGAACCTAGCACCTACCCTCAAGTAATCACAGACCTCTGAACTTGAATTTATAACTCAAACACTCTGGACCATATGCAACTTGAGTCACAACTGGTAGCATTACTGGAGATTTATGACTTATGACTTGTTCATATTTAATTTGTAACCAAACACTTCCCTTTCCTCTTAGCTACCTTAGAACTCTTGATTAACTCTTGTTTTCACAGGTCAGAGGTTAAATAAAGGAAGGGAAGCACTCTGGGGTGAGACTGCCCAGAGCACCACATCCAAGAGTGACCCTGTGCAAGGAACATTAAAATAAGTGATAAGACTAGAGATTGTTCCAGACAGCTGATATTCAAAGCCTCCTTCGAGTACAAGGCAGAACCTTACAACTAGAGAGCTGGTGATAAAGACAGACAGGAAACGGACCTGATCTCAAGTTACCTTTAGTGATGGAGTAACTCTCTCACCAAGAGGCTTTTCCCAAAATGTTTTTTTGGAAATGAAAGTAAAGGTGGTGAGGAAAGGTAAGGCCAGGATTTAAGTAAGCCATGCAGCCCTTCTCCTTGCTTCACTTGGCCAAAGCAATTTGTCTTGCCCACCAGATAGTCCTATATTGAAGGAAAGCTCCACCCTGTGTAATCTTATAGAAACTCTGGGCCAGGATGAGCAAGGTAAAATTCTCTACAAAATTAATCGTAGAGCCAGGCGTGGTGGCGCATACCCATAATCCCAGCACTTGGGAGGTTGAGGCAGGAGGGTCGTTGTGAGATCAAGGCCAGCCTGGGCTACGAAGTGAGCTCAAGGCCAGCCTGAACTGCATAAAGAGACCCTGTCTCAAAAAGACAAAAAAAAAAAAAAAAAAAAAAAAAAAAAAAAATCATAGAGAAAGCACAGCTACCTGCTGGAGAGTTTATATATAAATGTTCAACTATGATGCCAAGATCCACCTAGTTCTAAGCACCTTTACTACTGTGCTATTCGTGATGTACCAAACATAAAAATAGTCATAGTAGAAACTACTATTTATTTAGGAATAGCTGCATGAGTTTTAGGTGTATTTGCCTATTAATCCCTCATAGTAATTCTAAGAAGGTGTCATTATATCCCAAGATAACAAATGAGGAAACTGGTGAATAGAAAGTCTAAGGAATTTGCCTAGGTCACATAACCACAACCTAGGTAGAACCTAGGTCTGTGTGACTTACCACACCAGTAGGTACTTCTCTGAAAAAGCTCTTTCTCATGGAACAGCATCAGTAAAGTGTACACTGGACAGCACATACACTGTACATCTGATTAAGTGTTTTTAAATTGTCAAAAAGGAACAATCATTAGGCTTCTTTATATGCTTGATATCATTCATTCATTTCCTAAATAACTAAGGTAGGTTCTTAGTGTAGATCTGTTTGTAAAACATGATGGCACTGGGAAGGATCTAACAGAGGCAATAAGAGCAAAACTTAAACAAGGTGAGAAGCCATGGTAAGGCTGCCCTGAAGCGAGGCAGAATGTTCATTCCTTCTGTACTCTAACCATGGAATAGCTGCTGACACAGTGGCTTCCTTAACTGTGCCTTTCAACGGAGGAGGGGAACCCAAAGCTCCACAATCTGAGGAGCTGGGTCTCCCTCCAGGACACAGTAACCAAGTTGGGACATTAGATCCCATTAGTCACTGCACTGTAACTGATAAAAATCCTACTCCTTAGCCAATCCTGATTTTTCAAATAATCTTCATGTTTATAGCTTTATTATAAATCAGGAGAAGCTGTCTATAATGTTATAAAAGCCTAAAATTGGTGTAGTAAAACTCAAAATATGGCTGTATTATAAATTTTTAAAAATAGACAAAAAAATTGAATTTCAGGAAGAGGATGCTCAGTCACCAAACCTCTTGGCAGAAATCAGTTTCTCTCATATAAATTAAGCTCACAGAATACAAAAAGAGAGCAAGAAAACTGCCTTTAATAAATAACTAATAAAAGTAGAAAATTAAAATGAAGGTCAGAAAATGTATGCATTTACTTTATCTGTATTGAACTTTGTGGCTTAATTTTTTAGGTACTGTATTATGATAATTCTTTATTACTTTTAGTAGCAAAACACACATATGCACACCCCTCTAAACATGTGCTAAGAGAACGGCTAAATAAATTATATTGAATCCAGGCAATAGAAAATTATGTTTTGGGGTAAGAAACTGCTTAATAGGAAAGAACAACTGGGATGAGGGAAAGGAGAAAAGAAAGAAAGAAGGAAAGGAAAAAATATATGTATATATACACAAGATAGCTAAGATAATTGTACTAATAATTTCTATTGGTTTATTGAAAGGAAGAGTTAATGTCTAATTGTTTGATCAATCTTGTATACCTACACCTGGTAATCTGAGCAACTACTTTGAAGATAACAGTAAGTAATACAACAATCGTTGTTGATTTCCTATCATCTTGTTTTGAAATTCTGTAACATTTTTATAGTTTTTGTGGGTTTTTCGGTTCTTTCACTTTAAAATTTAAAAAAAGAAAATTATGTTTTGTAAAATACCTGTGAAATAATATAGGATGAAAAAAGCAGTATATATACACACTAACTATATATTATATAGTATACATAGAAAGACTAGAAGAAAAAGATAAAATATTAATAGTGATTATTTCTAGGCTGTGAAACTCTCAGTAATCTTTGTTTCCATATATTCTATGGCTTATGCAGTGTCTTAAAAATTAGAAAAATGTTTTAAGTATTCTTTTATTCATAACTGCAATATTGGAAACAATTTAAATTTACAGTAATAGAATGATCACAGTAAATTATAAGCTATCAAAATGATGACTAGTATATATTCATTAAAACCAGACTATGTCTAGAAAGATATTTAACACAGAAAATCATAATATATTTAGGTGTAGAAGGAGGCTCTATAATATGCATAAAATATTTTTTTATTTTAACATTCTTGGAATGTTCTACAAAAATTATACACTACTTTTTGGCTGGGGATATAACTCAGTGGTAAGCACATGCTTAGCAAATAGGAGACCCTGGGTTCAATTCCCAGCACGAATAAATGGATGAATGAATGTTTTTTTGTTGACTATTAAATAAATAAAAACATCACTACCCTTTTGAAAAAATATGAACAGCCACATGTGATTCCAGCCTGCCTGTCATTCCAGGGCAGGGGGTCTTGCTGAAGGGGGTGGGAGAGGCAGGAGGGAGGGCAGAGCAGAAAGCCCACCTCCTCGCTTAAGTATTTCTTAGCTGTGATGACCTAGCTCCCAGATTGGCTCTCAGGATGAAATGGTAGCTTGTACTTTTTAACAACTGCTCACACCAAAGCCTTTGCTCTTCTCCCTATAACATGCTTATCCTGATCTCATTTCCAGGGTAGGGATGGTTAGCTAAGGTTTTCTGAGACCTTTCTTTACAGTGGATAAACCCTGAATAAACCTTGGTAGACTTCACGATGGGAGACTGACTCATTTGTCCAAGGTGACTCTTGAGAAAACCAAGAAAAAGGGGTCAAAATCTACTTTTCCTGGTAGATTTTGAGACCAAATCTGACAAGCTGGATCATTTATAATGTTTAGGAAGTACCTGTAAATGCCAGCCCTGCACTAGACAGCGAGGGTAAATAACAAACACAACACAATACTGTCTGGTCTCCAGCAGCTTGAAGTCTCTTGAGTGAGAGATGTGGAGAGAGTTAATGGCATTGCACTTGGGAAGTGCTGTGACCCAGCCCCCCAGTGAGAGCTGTGGGGGCCCTGTAGAAGGCCATCACGACTAGATTAACATTCCAGTTATATAAGGAAGACAGTTGGACGAAAGGGAAGTCATTTTCATCTAGAGGAACAAAATATGACAGAAACACAGACATAAAAAGCAACAAATGGCTCAAGGTGCTCGGTCCTAGAATAAGGGGTGGGGTCGTGTGTTTTTTGGGTGATGGTTTTGGATGGTGGGGATGGGGCCAGAGGTAAGTATCTTCCTTGGCAGAGGACATGATGGCACTGAGGAAGTGCAAAGAGTCTGTCTGTGAGGAACTTTCTGAGTTGGACTCAAGAATTTAGCTCTTAGGAGAGAATATGATCAGTTCTGTCTTTTTTTTTTTAACAGATAACGTAAGCAACAGAATGGAAGATGAACCAAAGGTACAAATCCAGAACTAGATAAACTCAAAGGCTTTAAGACTCAAAGCACCCTGCCGAAGTTTGGACAAAAGAAGGAGGTTCTAAATATGAGGGCTCCTTTGGTATTCTCGTAATAACTTCACAGAATTTTTAAAGGATTTAGCTCTAGGAGGAGATACCTAAAAACTGAGCTCCCATCAGGCAGAAGGTTGGCCTGAACCTGTTACGCAGAATGCTGCCTGCTTCCCTCAGAAGCAACAGATGGTATGGGACACAGCACAGGGATAGAGGGTAGAGTCAGACAGCCCAGAGCGACAGGTGTGATTCCCTCACTGACTAGAGGGCTCCCCCAGAGCTGTCACCTCATCTCTTTGAGGCTGCTTCCCCCACAAAGGGGTGTAATTCTTGTTTACCTAACAAGATGGTGGTATGGAACAAATTAAGCAAAGTGGTACAAAGTGCTTTTCACAGTTCACAGAACATGCTAGGTACTCAAAAATGAGTCTTCTGCAATGACTTATAGATAGGAGACCTCTACTTCCTCTCTCAGGGGAAAAAATGAGTCCTGGCCATATTTTGGATAATTTTAAATGCCTTTAAAATGCTAAGTGTCACAAGCCTGTGGATGCCCTTTACAATTATTTTTAAGATTGCCTCAGTCACAGAACAGAAGGTTGGGTCAGCAAGAATTTTCTAAATTAATATTTATTCACTTAACACAAGATAAAGATTTTGTTTCAAAGATAGAATGAAAGCAAAGAAAAAAAGATGGGGATCATAAAACGTGTCACCAGTATTTTTTCAATCATTCCTTAATGAATGACTTTTTCTTAATGACAGAACACTATAAATACCTCCTTGTATTTTTCTGGCTGAAGAAATATCATATATCGTTCCTAGTTAACTAATTGGAAAAGACTTAACCCTTACAGGATTTAGTATGCTATTGTGATATAAAAGACAGCAATGGTAATAAGACTCTAAGAGCTATCATTAACCAAACATATGGATGTTAGCGTTTTTACCTTTCACAAATGTTTGAACTTAACTTTTATGGCTCAAAAACAGAACAGCTTTAGTTAATTGAAAGACCAGTTCCTGTACTCAGAGCCACTTATGGGATGGGAATGAAAATGTCAAGTGCCTCAGCACCACCAGGCATTGTCTGTCCCTCTCACCTCCACTGTGAGGTGGGTATTCTCAGCTATAGCTTACAGATGAGGAGCAGGAGGTGCTGAGATATGAGGGTCTTGCTCAAGATTACTACACTAGTAATAGGGAGGTCAGAATGTGAAGTTCCAGGTTCTAAAGTTCATGATCCTTTTTTAAAAAAAAAAATCACCTTTGAATAATAGTTTACATACAATAAAATGAAACCACTGTATGTGTACATTCACATGAGCTTTGATAACTGCATACAGCTGTGTAATCACCACTAGCAACCAATAGATCCATTTCCAGCCCATAATCTTCTCTTGTGCCCTACCTACAAGAGTCTGTGAACGCATGCTAGCCTTTACCATGCTATTCTGAGATCTCAAAATCTATCTCCTACCAAGTAGGGTACAAAAAAAAGATGGTTTCTCTTTTCTGTGAGAATGTGTAATAGAGGGATCACTATCTTCGATATCTAGAATTGTCCTGAGACGTTCCAATTTCCCAATGAATTCCACAGGGAATTCTCACAGTCTTTTTTTGTTTTTTGTTTTTTTTCCAGGTACCAGGAATCGAACTCACAACCTCGCGCTTGCCAGGCAGGCACTTGCCAGGCAGGCGCTGTGCCGCTGAGCTAAATCCCCAGCCCCTCATAGTCTCTTATTAATGATTTGAAATGATGTTTGTTTAGCTCCAAAGCTAAATCCGTCTTCTGTATATTTGGATAAGTGCTCTCGCACCTATTTGGTTTAGTATTCTGTGGCTCATTTGGTGATCAAACATATATTGATTATGAGGCCCTTTGCTGGGTTCTGGGACTAATGGATGGATCATCCATAAGCTCCAGTTTCAAGGAGGGAGAATCAGATATGCAAATCAACAAGTATAATTACTAAGATAAATGCTGTGAAAGGAATATGCACAGGAGCCAGTGATCTCTTCCACATGAGTGTGACCACACACATGTGGTTCTTTCAGCTCCAACAGAGGTTGCTAATAATTCTAAAATTAAATAGAAATGGTCATATTGGGGCTTTTTATTTTACAAAAGGATATTAGAAGGTCCTTTATTTTATAGACAGACAAATAAAGACCACTCAAATACTGTACTGAGTCCAATAGTGATCCCTAAGAAGGCTTTCTGATTTCTATGAACAATTTTCTTCTGCCTTTTCTGTTAATACAAAAAAAAAAAAAAAAAAAGGCACTTTTGTCTGGGTTCAGAATGTAAAATCAGGAAATAAAATGGAAAGTCTTACAACTGTGAACTTCAATCAGCTCATTACAAACCAAAGAGACATATTTGAATGCATGTTGCTACATTCATTTACCTATTCTGCCAAGCCATTCAATTATACGATTTCAGATTTTGTATAAGAAATACAACCATGTTTCATTCAAAAGCTAGTATTTGGAGGAAAGTGATTAGAACAGCATGCTATGATACGTTAATACAGTGGTTTCATTTAATGGACAATGGCAGTTTCTGAAATGCTCCCTATACTTTAAATTATTGCACTTACAGTTCATGACTACAACATGTCTCAACTTTTTTCTTTACTGCTATACAATACACTCCATCACCACTGTGAATGCAAACAAAACACATTATCAGAAGAGTTTTATTAGCATTTGTAATCATAAAGAAAGTCATGTTTAAAGCTGGGTAGCAGGTACAGTAGGTTGTTCAAACTGTGTGAATATTGAGAAGAATAAAGCACTATAATTGAGGGAAAAATCAGAGTAGGAGAGCAAAAGTGAAAGCAAGAGGAAAATCTTACACCAAAATTTAACATCCCCTTGGAGGGACAGGGCACAAAAGAGCGGGAGTTTATTCTAACAAGAAGCAGCTGTTGCGTTCGAATTAGGAAGCATTCCTAATGAATCAGCAGTTCTTATAATAAATATACTCGCCTTTGAAATGTGAGGATTCTGCTATGAGAATTTCTTTTGATATATTTTTTACATGAACTCATTAGATGGAGAAGAGGCAGGGACTGAGCACACTTCTTGCTAAATTACTAAGGTTATCTCATCCACATCATGCGCTCAAGGTTAGTTAGGCTGGGCACTGGAAAAACAAAGGAAAAGCACAAAGCTAAAAGAACTACTCACCAGCACCCTTTGTGGATCACTCCAAGTAAACTTTGCAAGATGCCACGTAACAGCCACCTCTTATCAAAAACCTGCCACTACACTAAGGCCAGTTAGGTTTAAAATGAAAATCTGAGCTACCTTGACAAAGCAAGAGGCATCAAGAATCCCCAAATTACAGAGTGGTGATGACCTGCTTGCAGCATATATTCTGCTCCCCTGATGACACACTGGCATTTTAAAAAGAGAAAAGGGAAAAAAAATTCTGCACACATGCATATTTATTTCACCCCCACCTAGGTTCTACATTCCTCATTTTTCTTGCTTCACAGCTAACAGAGATTTTCCAAAGCAAAAATCACTATGTCTCTATCAATACACACACTGAAAAAAAAAAAATCAAAACTACTTGCTCTAATATTACCCTTACTTACCAATTATAGTTCTCTGACTTTTAACTTACCCTTCTCCTTTCCTGCCTCTTACCAGTCTCCCTGCCTCTCCCCTTCTCTGATGGGTTTCCAGGATTCCTGGAGCCCCAGTGCAAAACCCAGGAAGCCAGAAGGTGACACAAGCATAATGAAGAGATTGTTAGAGCTGCCTTGCCTTTCTTCCCTGAACACCAACAGTACTTCCACCCTAAACTTGGAAATGAAAGTGAAAGGACATCCTCAACAGAAACACAATCTTGAGTGTCTAAAAACAACTCTTTTCACAAACTCATACATGACCTCCGATCTCCGTTGGCCACTTTTGTTCCCAACAACCGATTAAGAGAATGCAAAGAACATAGATCTGCAGATAATAGACATTAATGACCAAGAAGATTTAACTCTATCATTTCTATATCATACAGAGGAGGCAGAAATAAGTAGGTCCTTGAAGGTGAGGGTGGGTCACCCTCCTTCTACAAAATCAGAGCCCCAATAAGGTGGGGGGGGTGATCCAAAAGACAAGCCTGGAGTAATAAAAAGCGATCTCTCTGCTTAAAGATGTGTCTGTTTGGTTTATATACTGAGTAGTTAGAAGACTGGGACTCAAAAGGGGCCCAGAAGCTGGGTGTGGTGGTGCATGCTTGTAATCTCAGCTACTAGGGAGACTGCCATAGGATGGAAAATTTTGAGGTTTAGTGGGACTTTGTCTCAAAATTTAAAAATGCAAAGGCCTGGGATTATAGTTCAGTAGAGTGCCCCTGGGCTTGATCCTCATTGCTGTTAAAAAAAAAAAAAAAAAAAAAGACAGGACATAGTTCAGTATTCCCTGGGTTCATTCCCCAGTGCTACAAAACCAAAACCCAACACAATCGAACCCAAGCCCACTCCAGCCCTCAGGAAATTTGCCTGTGGTCATCTGATAAATGATCAATGTTAGAGAAATATTTGAAACCAGATCTCTGCAGCTCTAAAGCTACACCCGCATGTTGCTGGTATGTGGCTTCCAAATCATGCATAGGTTTAATGTTGCTACTTCTTTAGCACCACTCAGTTGGCCATAAGCTCCCATCTCTTCTTCTCAAGAAGAAGACAAGACAGAGAGCTGTTAAGTCACTTGACCAGCAATACATAAACCCATCCTAAAAGTGGAACTCAGTTGTCATAGCAGACAGACTACCAAAAGTACTTGCTCTTGTTTTATAGCATGAGCCTAACTACTGAACAGATAGATCTACTACATGGACTTCCTTAGACTGATTGCCTTGCAAACTTGGATTCCTATAGAAACATCTACCATTGCTGGTGCTTAGCTGACTCTGGCCCTAATCAACCAAAAGGTCAGCTTTTGTAGCACTCTGCCCTATGTGCTATGTTGGACAACAACACTGGTTCAGAAAATATTCACTTGATGAAGACTGATCAAATATATTAAAAAAAACTGGCAAGAGAAGAAGTTTAGAAATCTGACATGTAAACAATGACTTCCACACAAAGATATCTTCCTCACAGCTTCTTGTAATACCACAGCAATAAATTGTGAAGAGTTTAAAATATGGCAAATATATTTTTCTCAGAGACTGGAACAAAAGACAATTAATTATAAATCCAACTTTCACAGTTAGAGATAGGCAAGTTACTTAATCCATGCTTTCCTTTCCTTTAAAATGGAGCTAACTACTTGGAAGCTGCACAATTCAAGTAATGAGTTTAGCACTGTTTCCACGTGTAAAGTAATCAATAAATAGCAGGTGCTGTTACTATTACTATTTTCTCTTATAGTAGAGGATCACTAGGTAAAACATGGAATGCCTTGGAGATTTAGTAATGTGGCTATTAAAATGTTTTCCAGACAAAAAATTTATATAAAAATGATTATACATAAACAGATTATCAATTAAATAAAAAGGTATATGATACCAAATTTAAAACACAAGTATCATATGTATATTATATATATTATTAGAAAAGGACTAAAAGGAAATATAATTTGTATCTTTGAAAGGTATAATTAAAGGTAACTTTCTTCTATATTAAAAATACATTCATTTAAAAGTCAAGTTTCATTTGTTTTCTTGTGGATATCCAATTGCTCCATCAGCTTTTTAAAAATAGACAATTCTTTCCCCCTCTGAATTAGTCTGGCACCCATGTTTTAAAAAATAATCAATCAATTATCTATTGGGTACACAAATACATATGTCTATCCTTATGTTGATATCACAATATCTTGATTATGGCAGCTTTACAGTAAAACTTCAAATCAGTTAATGTGTGTCCTCCAACTTTATTCTTTTAAAAAATTATTTGCTATACAAATGTACATACAAATTTACAATCTGCTTGTCAGATTTTTGTTTTTTGGTTTTTTTTTTTTATTTTTTAAGCCTAGTGGTATTGTACTGATTCTATGGGTGAATCTGGGGAAAACTGATAAATATATTAGATGGAATGACTGATGATTTTAATTTTAAAGAGTTAGTTTTGCTAAGTTTGAAACCTATAAGGTATAAACTCAGGTAAAAGTGATGTTGGAGTCTTAAGTCTGAAATCTGTAGAGGAGGGCAGCAGGCTAGAAGCTCAGGCAGGATTTCTGTGTTACAATCCTAAGGCCAAAACAAATTCTTTCTTTTCTGGGAAACCTGAGTCTTTGTTCTTAAAGCCTTCAACAGAGTGGATGTGGACCATCCACATTATGAAGGATGACTCCTTTTATTAAAAGTCAATTGATTATAAATGTTAATCACATCAAAAATAATTTCCATAATACTATTATTTGAACAAGTAACGGGATATGACTGTCTATCTAACTTGACACACATAATTAACCAGCATAACATCCTGGCAACATTGACTTCTTGAGTAAATGAATAAGGTTTATTTATATTTTCTTTTAACATACCTCAGCAATGTTTCATACTTTTCAATATACAGGTCTTACAAATATTATTCAATGTACCTCGAAGTATTTCACATACTGATGTCATTATAAAAGCAATTGTTTTATTAATTACATTTATAATCTTAATACCAATTTCTTTACCTAATATCAGCCACAAAAATTAACAAAAATGGACCAAAGTCCTAAATAGAGAAGATAACTCTATAAAATGCTCAGAAGAAAATATAGAAAAAAATCTTTATGTTGGTAGGTTACACAAAGATTTCAAAGGACACAAAATGCATGAACCATTGAAGAAAAAAGTTGATAAAATGGACTTTGAAATTAAAATCTTGCCAGACATGGTCACACATGCCTGTAATCCTAGCACTCAGGAGGCTGAGACAGGAGGATCACTATGAGTTCTAGGCCAGCCTGAGTTACAAAGTGAGTTCACTAGTGTAAACTATACAGTGAGACTGTGTCCCAAAACAAAAAAGTAAAATCTTATATCATACTGTCTAAAAGAGAAAAAAAAAGGATGAAGAAAGAAAGAAAAAGGAGAAGAAGAAGAAGAAGGAGAAGGAGAAGAAGAAGAAGAAAAAAGCAAGTAACAGATTGGGATAAAATATTTGCAAACTTTATGTAAAATTAAAAGAGATATACCCAGAATAAAGAACTACAACTTAGTAATAAGACAAAAAACCTAAATTAAAATTTTACCCAAAACATCACCAAGGTATATATAAAAATAGCAAATAAGCACATGAAGATTTTCAACATAATCAGTTGTTAGGAAAATGTAAATTAAAACCACTATAAGATGCAATTCAGCCAAAAGACTTAAATAAAAAAGACTGGCAATATCACAATCGGTGAAGAGGAGCAATTGGAACTCTCACACATTATTGCAATTTCTAATAGTTAATACTGTATCATTAGATGCAGTAACTTTAGCCTTGGTATCTATCCAAGAGAAATGAAATCATACGCCCTCACAAAAACTGACTCATGAACATTTATATCAGTTTTATTCACAGTAATCAAAACCTGGGAGTAATCCTAGTTTCTATCCAAAAAATGAATAAAGCATCACTCATCCCTGCAATGGAACACTAACAAAAAAGAATAACATATATATGTATCAACAAAGATGTACCTCAAGAATGTTATGCTGACCAAAAAAAGCTAGACACAAAGAGTATATGCTGCATGAATCCATATATATATGAAATTCCAGAACAGTAACAGCTAATTTATAGTGACAGAGAAAAGATCTGCAGCTGCCTATGGTGAGAGTTGATGGGAGTGACTAAAAAGGGGCAGAAAGAACTGGAGAGGACAGAAATGTTCTATATCTTGTCTGTAACAGTTACCTATCTGTATAGATTTTTCACATTTATTAACTTATACACTTAAAACTGGTGAATTTTTGTGTGCACATGTATGTTCAATATTTTATAGTTTTCATTTCTTCATATCATCCATTTTGACATACAGAAGTTAGATAATTTTTAATCGACATATATTTGAATATATTATGGTGTACCAAATGAGAGGTTGAAGCATACATACAATGCCCAGTGATCAAGTCGGGGTAATCAGCATTCTACCTTCTCAAACATGACATACTTCTGTGTGTTAGAAACCTTCACACTCCCCTTTTCCCGTGATTTTGAAATATACCACAAATTGTCATAGACTCTAGTTACCCAACTGTGCTACAGAACACCAGAACTAATTCCTCCTGATTGTGTTTTTGTACCCATTAGCTTGTCTGACTCTCCCCTTCCAAGTCTCAGGTGACTACTACTCCACTAACTTCCATGAGAACTTAACATGAGTATCTTCCAGCTCCATCCACCACACCACAAATGACAGGACTTCATTCTTTTATGTGGCTCATTAATATTCCGTGGGTATACAGACAAAGCTTAGGTATGTTTTTAAACACTCCCAGTTGATATCATTAAATGCCAGATTATGTTTTCTCAGAGTCTTGAAAAATTATTATTATTTTTTTTTTTTTTGGTTTTTCTCCGGTACCGGGCACCGAACTCACGACCTTGCGCTTGCCAGGCAGGCGCTTTTGCCGTTGAGCTAAATCCCCAGCCCCGAAAAATTATTAATTCCATTGAAAAACAAACACTCTAGACGCCAAGAAAACAAAATGGGACCTGGAGGTCAAAAAGGTAAATAAGTAACAAAGTTAGCTTTTAGCATGAACTTCTTTGGCAAACCACGAACACATGAGCTCCTAAATGATAGAAGAACAAAGAACAAATAAAAGGACATAAGGCCTAGAAACTTCCTCAGGGCAATACAACCTAACACTTAGGTGCTCAGGGGATACAACTTTAATGTAAGGATTAAGAAATTTTTAATAAATGCTATTAAGAAAATTGTTCACTCTTGACATGTTAGGATGGTGGCAAACATCTCCACTGACACTTTCCAACTAAAATATGTTCTCACATGAATTTGCAATTCAAATTCACCTAGCATGTCTGAAGAATGGCAGATAATTTACAGAACACCCTAATTATTAGCATCCCCAGGTGATAACCAGAAGCATAATTGAAATATAAATCTACTGTAGTGAAATTCAAATTTGACCAAGGCCCCCCAAAATTCCTACAAATAGAACCCCATGGAAAATGACAATAATCAGATACAGAATATAAAACTGTTTAATATGTTTAAAAATAGAAAGGGGATGTAAGGGCTAGTAATGAGGGAGTAGATATGAGCAAAATATATGCATGGAAGCCTCCCCCCCATATATGAAACTAGGAGAGAGGGTGGGGCAAGGGATCATGATTAGTGGGGATCATGAAAATGATCAAAGTATGTTCTGCGCATGTACAAATCTGCCAAGTCAATTAGTCTGCATAACCAATAAAAAAGAAAAAGATGAGATTATAAATAAGTAGCATACGAATGACTATGAAATGTATAGCAGAACGGTTAAAGAACCAAATGGACATTCACAAAGTTAAAAGATACTATACACAACTAAAGGTGGGATTAGGGGGCTGGCAAACAAACTCTGCTATTGCAGTTTAAACAGACAAGAAGGAAAACTAGGAAGAACAAGATAAGCAACATGAAGGACAGGGGTAAAGTCTTAACATGGGGCAGAACATATAGCTCACTTGTGCAGGACCTGCTTGACAAGTGTGAGGTCTGAGCTCGATTCCTGGTACCAAAAATAATAATAATAATAAAAAGTCTTAACATGTTCTCATCAGATTGCTAGTATATCCCAGCAGAAAGAAGAGGAGTCAAAAGTCAAAGGAGTAACAGCTGAGACTATTCCAACTGATCCAAAAATCCCAAGAGGTCAATTGAGAAAAAACTCCATATCAAAGACAAAGTACTGTGAAACTGCAGGACACCAGATAAAAAGCAGCAAGACAGAATAAGCGAATTAGTTTAAAAGCAACAATTAAGGCATCTGCAGCAAGTAAATAAATCAGAGCAAACTGAAAACACAAAAGAACCTCCTTAACCTAACAAGAAAAATAAGATTTGTTTTACTGGAGAAATGTTCAAATGCTCCCTACAAAATCAGGGCAAGTAAAAGGATATTTGGTATCTTTATTTCTACCCAATACTGTAGTGGAGGTACTGCACAGCACGACTGGAGAAGAAAAGAAAAGGAAGGGTATAAAGAAGAGAAAGGGAAAAACAGATAAAATATTCAATTAGAAATATATACATATATATATATATATATATATATACACACACACATATATATATATATATATCTGAAATCCAAAAGAATATATAAAGTGCTAAAATTAATTAGGTAGCTGGGTAAAGATCAATATTTAAAAATCCAAAACATATTTAAAAAGCCATTGTTCCTAAACAGAACTGAAAAATACAATTTAAAATACATACAATTCATGGAACCCATCAAAAGAGATGGTGCTTAGGAAAAGAAGTTGAGTAAAACTACTATAAAGAAATTTTAATGTGCTATTAAAAGATATTAAAATAAAACCTAGCTGGGCATAGTGGTGCACACCTGTAATCCCAGCACTTGGAAGGCTGAGACAGGAGGATCGCCAAGTTTGAGGCCAGCCTGGGCTACAAAGTGAGCTCAGGGCCAGCCTGAACTGCATAGCAAGACCCTGTCTCAAAAAGACAAAAATAAATAAATAAATAAATAAATAAATAAAATAAGACCTAAATAAGTGATACCATGCTCAAAAAGTGGGTAGGAAGACCCATTAACGTACAAGTGTAAATTGATCCCAGAGTCATCTATATAATCAATAAAAGTCAAATCAAAATTTCAACATGGTTTTTAAGAAACTTTTTTTTTTTTTTTTAAGAAACTTGATGAGTCTAAATCTGCACTGAAAGGCAGGGGTCCAAGAAAACCAAAACACTGTTTACAGAAAATAAGAAGATGGAGAAACTTTCTAGACAAGACATTAAGACTTCAGCAAACAACACAGCAAGATCCTAACACAGGGACAGGCAAATTAACAGCACAGAATGAAGTGCCAAAAATAAGGCAGGGTTGCACTGCAAATCCTTGGGAGGAAAAAGGGCTATACAAGACACGGCACAGGGACAGTGCAAAACCAAATGGGAAAATAAATAAAGTTGGATCCCAACTGCATAGTATCCATAAAAAGCAGTTTCAAACACATTAAAGATTTAAATATGAAAGACGGAAATTAAAAACCTCTGGAGGAAAAAATAACCCTGACAACAAGAATGGATAAAGATATCTGTATCTCTATATTTTCTCTCATAAAGACATAAAAAATTATAAACCAAATATTAACATAAGAAGCCCAGCCATATGTAAAAAGGATACAAATACCAGCATTATTAAGTGGATTGATTAAACATTAAAACAATGTAAAAGAATGTAATTTATCCTTTTATAAAAATAAAAGAGAAATTCACATGTTCACAGCAGTAGATGTAGAACTATTAATAAAAATCAATACCTATTTGTGATTTTAAAAAAACCTCAGTGTAGTAGGGACAGAAAAAACCTCAATGTAAAGACATCTTTGAAAAAAATCTATACATTATACTTTAAGGTGAAATACTGCTCCTCCTATGACTGGGAACAGGATAAGGGTATTTACTCTTACCACTTCTGTTTAACATTCATGATAGCACTGGAGGTCCTGGCCAGTACAATAGGAAAGAAATAAAAAATGAAAAGCATAAAAATCCAAAAGGAAGAAGGAAAACTGTCTCTGTTGCAGATAACATAATTGTTTACATTTCTTAGAGAATCTATGAAAAACTAGAGGAGCTAAGAACTGAAACGAGTAAGGTCACATGATACAGGGTCAACATACAAAAAAATCAATTACACACATACAGGAAATAATTGGCCAATACAATACTATAAACAGACAACTCTATTTATAGGATTATTTTCTTAAAAACCATAAAATACCTATGTGAATATATGTAACAGAGGGTATACAAGATCTTTAGAAAAAAGACTGCTGAGAGAAATTAAAGAAAATATAAACGTATGAAGAGACATGCCATGTTCAGGGAATAAAAGGCTCAATATTATTATGATATTCCCTCTAAGTTGAGCTGCAGATTTAATTTTAATCAAAATCCCACTACATGTGTTTATAGAAACTGATAAGCTGATGCTAAAATACTGAACATGGACATACAAAAGATCTACAGCATCCAAAGCAAACTTGAAAGAAATTACCACTGTAGGAGGATATATATGACCTACCTTCAGTTCTCATTCTAAAGCTGTATCCTGTCAGTATGTAAATAGCACAAAAAACATTGTATAATAAAACAAGCTATGCCTGTAGTTGTTTCCTCTAGAAGGCTGATGCAAGAATGGACTGTGAAAGACTATGAGAGAACTTTCCGGAGTGTTAGTAACAGTCCAAGTTTTGCTAAGGATTTGGACCACAAAGGTATGTATTTATCAAAACTTACATAATGATAGGCTTAGGGGCTGGGGATTTAGCTCAGCGGCAAAAGCGCCTGCCTGGCAAGCGCAAGGTCGTGAGTTCGGTTCCCTGTACTGGAGAAAAACCAAAAAAAAAAAAAAAAAAGATAGGCTTAAAATTGTATACATCATGGTACATAACTTTTCTCTAGGAGGAAGAAAAAGACTTGTAATAAAATACTGCATTCTGGTTAACATATAAACAGCAATATTTAAAGGAGAAAACATTGATACAATTTACTGTCAAATGCATAGAAAGATGCACTGATAGTCAGACATGTGATACAAGTGCAGTACAGTAAAATGCTAGCTGTAAAGTCTAGTTGGACAGAGTGTGAGTGCTGACTATTGGAAGAAAACACACAAAAGGAAGAAGTGGTAATAGTGAAATCAAATTTGCCAGGTTAGGAAGAGCAAATGAAAGGATAAGAAAAAGAGAATATAAAAAGTAGCATGAAAAAATAATTAGGGAAAGGAGATCAGAGAGTACAAAGGAGTGATTTTAAATACAGTGTATAAGAATATAAGGTAAAGCTACTTTTGCAGGTGGATTAAATATAAAATGTGTGAGCAAAAGGGAGGAGTCAAGAGTGGCCTTGTCTTGGTTACTTTTTTTGTTGTTGAGACAAAACCCCAAATTAAAGGAGGAAAGGTTCATTTGGTGCACAGTTCACAGAGATTTCAGTCCACTGCAGCTGGCTCCAAGGCAGAGTGGCATGGCAGAGAGGCCCTGCAGAGGGGAAACACTTCATGGTGGGCAGAAGACAGAAGGCAGGAAGCACCAAGCAAGTGACAAATGACAAATGACAAGCCATGACCACAGACTACAAGTGACAAATGACAAGCCATGACCACAGCTCTTTCTGTCCCTTATATCTTACCCAGCATGGGTAGCACTCAGCCTTAAATTCTATGTCACTGTGCATCAATCCCACCATCATGTGCTTGATCCCAGCATCACACACACTAGATCCAGCCACCTCCAAAAAAAAAGCCCCACATGTGACCACATGAGGATTTAGGAGAACATCTAGATACAAGCTATAATAGGCATCAAGGCTTTTGGCACAATCAAATGGAAAGACAGTACTGACATTAACTGAGATATGGAAAACCGAGAAAGGAATAGATTTAGGGAAAAAATCAGAAGTATATTTTCGATGTTGTATGAAGCTGCTTATCAGACAGGCAAAAAAAGTAACAGACAACTGGAGTTCAAGGGAAAGGTCTGAATTTGATAATTTTGGGAGTTGTCAGACAATACTTATAGCTGTGCCATAATACTGCATATGGGTAAGGGAGTATACGTCTTTAAGAAAAGCGCACTTATTTAAAGAGGAAAAGAAGTCCAAAGGTACATCCTGGAACACACCACCACTAAATGATCTGGAGAGGCCTGGAAGAATCAGCAAAGGAGACAGAAAAGGCAGGGAGGTATCAGGAAAACAGGAAAGAAGGGTTCCCTGAAGGTCACATAAGGAAAATATATGGAAGAGAAGGCAGCAATTAACTTTGATAAATACATGAGAGATGAGAACTGGGAATCACTATTTCTGGTCACTAGTGATCCTGACAGGAACAATTTCAGATGAGTAGTGAGGGTGGAATGCTGACTGGAGGGGCTTCAAGGGAGAAAATGGAAAGGAACTGAAGACAAGAAGTTCAGCAACTTCTCAAAAAAATGAGGTGTAATGGGAGAACAAAGTTAGTTCAAAAGAGCGGTTTCCTACTTCCCCTCCCAAGATGGTAGAAATTACCACATCCTTGTATGATAAGAGGAGGAAAAATGATAATCCAGAAAAGGAAAGGGAGAAGTGATAGAGCCATGTATTGAGTGGGTGAAAGGGGATGGGATCTAGCATAGGATGCAGGGTTTTGTTCTTGCTAGGAATCCAGAAAGTGAGTCCATGATCCCAGGAGAAAAAACAAAATATACAGCGAAACATGCAGGGAGATCACAAGAGGTGGTAGAGGCAGCTGGCAGAATTTCTCTTTTGATTACTCATACTGTGTTTGTTAAAGTGGGCAAAAAAAAAAAAAGGAGAAGTGGCAGAGGGGACCAGAAACAACCTGTATGACCACCAACAGTAGTTTTAATGTTATCATCATATTCTAAAGTTGAACAGTAGATTCTCAGGTATTCATTTTGTTCCTATATTCCAGATATATTCGCCCATATGCATCAACTAATACAAGTAACATTTGTGTACAAAATTTCTGATGTGGATAGAGGACTGGAATTGAGAGGTGGTTAGAGAAGACTGGCATTATAACTGTACTGTTTGTTATTTTAGTTATACAGCAAGAAAATATCCCTGTATTGTTTGCATAATATTTTTAGAAGCCAAAATTCTCTGAGTAGATGGGATTGTTGGTTATCTCCTCTTCCTGCCCTTTCTCTCCCTGTCTCCCTCTTCTTGGTATGCTATATGTTTATTTCAGAGCCCAGATTTATTTATGAATTCCCTGAATAGATGGGATTATTGGTTATCTCCTCCTCTTCCTCCTCCTCTTGGTATGTAACATGTTTATTTCAGAGCCCTGATCTATTCATGACTTAGAAAATAAATTTTAAGCAACCACATATAAAGTATAATAAGTGCATGCAAAAAAACCACTAAAAGAATATGTTATTATAAATCAGACCCAGATGTGTAAACATCATATTGTCTCGATGTAGCAACCTGAAAGACTAGGTAAAACTCAAAATGTACAATAGATGATAGGAAAGGGAAAGAAATTGGTCAAAGGAAGAAACGACTGGAATGAGGGAAAGAAGAAAAAAGAAAGAAGGAAGGCAAAACATAAATATATATATGAATAGTTGTGATAACTGTATTGCTGATGTCTGATGGTATATTGAAATGAACAGTTAATGCTTACAATTTTTTATGTTCTAATCGATTTTGCATGCTTGTGTCTGGTGGTCTGAGCAACTGATTTGAAGGTAACAATATGCAATGGAATTACAATGGTGAACTCCTACCATCTTGTCTAATGAAACTCTGTATTATCTCTAAAGCTTTATCGAAGCATTATTTTCTTATTCTCTTTAATGGTTTGAGCAATCTTTCATTCTTACATCTGGTAATCCGAGCAGTGTAGCTGAGGATAGCGATATGTAATGTAACAACCACTGTTGATTCGTATTATTTTGTCTTCAGACCCTGTACCACTTTGAATGTTCTTGTTTTAACTTGTTTATGTTCGTGATACTGGTATGCTGCTACTGTTCTATGTTTTGTTTGTTTCTCATTTACTACTCTCTTTAAAATAAAAAAAAGAATATGTTATTGTTGCATGTAAGTGGTAAGGTTATATTAAGTTTTCTTCTGTTTTCTTGCAGCATCTTTAACTTGGCAGGGAAAGCTGGATGAGCAATGAACCAACCAACAATAATTTTTTTTTTTAAAGTAAAAACTCATGGAGCCTTTTTTCCTCTTTTAGCATTCTCAGCATTCCCAAGGCCTGAATTTTACTTGAAACTGGATTCTAATCACTTAACAATATGACTCGATTTCTCCGTGATATCATTGGCTCAGATACTTCACTTTCAAGTATTTCACATAAATAGATAAAATGAGTGCAGGTTGGGCTTGAAATTTATCTCCAGTGCTGGGATAATTACCCTGGCCTCAGCCCTTTTGGCTACAGACGACTGCCTACTGCTCTCCTGGAATTGACCTTGAGCCAGCTGGTCAGCATATCAAGAACTGTCACTCCATACCCAGCAGGAATGAAACTGGTCGAGCTGTTCTCTGTCTAAAAGTGGAGGTGCCAGCATTTCTGCAGCCCTGCCAGGGACAAGGCCTAAATGGAGCAGACATGTCTCTTGCCAGCTTACTGGCCCCTCTACAATGTAGCCTGCTCAGTTCCCAGGAGTTGTCTTTCCCAAGCTTGCACCTATCCCTCTCTGAAAACCAGACCCACTTTCTAGGTGAGAAGTTATGTTCTTTGTTCTGTTGCCTTTTGGATGGAATTCCTGTAATGATCAAGGATTAACTTCACTCGAAAGCCTGCCCTGCCTCATTCTCCACAGTCTGATTTCCCTTCAGTTGCTATGTTTGGCCTGGCACTGATTCTGCTTTGCCACATTTTGAGTTTAACCTCAGAGAGCCAATGGCTGAGGCTCCTTATTCTCCACCCATCTGTATCCCTCACATTCTCATATTCCTGTTTTCTGCAAATACCCACCTTCCTTTAGCATCAAAACTTACCATCTACTTGATACATGGCCTGGTGGTTAACAATGGGCCACCTATAGATCCTAACCTCCACAGGGGACAATTCTAGCAAATATAATGTACCTACTGTGAACCACACCGCAGAGAGCACCCACTGGAGTTTCACCTAAAAGCCGACCACACTGATGAAAGTTGGAAATTGTATGGCACACTGTTACTAAGAATTTCTAAGAAACTTTAAAAATCAGGATTTCCCCCAAAACAAATGACCTAAAGTGCACTGAAATAATAGAGAGAGGCATCAGAAAGAAATTAACATTCCTTCAGCCATTACTATATGCCAGACAATTCCCTACACTAAGCACAACTCAACAAATTAAGAATCACCACTAGAGGTAAAGAATCTGACACTTAACAAGGTTTAGTAACTTTTCTCCTGTAGCCAGCGGCTGGAAAAGCTAGTACTTGAACCTGGTCTTTCAGATTTCAACATTAGTGCTCTTTTTCATCACATCATGCTGACGTCCAAATCTTCAACAAAACCAAGAGGTACCAAAGCACTTCCTAGCTATGTAAATAATACTGAGATGTTTATTTTCATTCATTATAAAAATGCTTTTCATTAATTAAAAAGGATGCATCTAACGAGATAAAAACAAAGATAATAATGGGGTATTATGATACAAGAGTTTTTTTTGTATTTGTCTTGTTTTGTCTTTTTACACTGCCAACAACATTTTATAACAAGACAACACATAATAACAGTTGTGAGGGCCTTTTGTTTCGTTACAGGCAACAATCAACTGCAAATCACTATCAGAGTTTGAATGCTGAATTCTAAAGGCTGAGTTCAACAGAACTACCACTCTAGGGAATCCTTTCTAGTCACTCTCCTGCCAAGAAGAGAGAACCACTGGAGTACAACTGCACTGTTGAGTCAGCTAATGAAGGCTCATTTAAAAAACAATTCAGCATCATATAAATTTGGTTTGAGCTTTTAAGAAACTAAAATTTTTCTGTGCTGCTAGGTACAATGTATACCACCTTAAAAAATTATAATCTAACTAAAAAGCTTTAGAAAATATCATGTCCATGTATCTCTCTGATCTATTATAATAAGTAAACATTTGAGAATGTTTATAGAAAAAGGAATAAATGTGTCTTAATATTCATATAACAAATAGCTTGATTTGGGCATTCCACAATGGACACATGTATCAATACTTGTACATCATAAACAGATATAATTTTCTTTTGTCAATTAAAAATAAATGTATGGAGCTAGGAATGTAGCAAAGTGGTGGCACTTCAATCCCCGTCAACACAAAATAAATAAACATTAATATTTACGGGTGAATGAAATAATGTCTTTCAACTCTACTACTGTTGTGAATGAAATACTACCCACTGCATACCCACTGCAGAAATAACCACATGAACATTCTGATCACCTTTTTATCTACATCTCAGCCACTCCTCTTTTAGTCTTTTTTTTTTTTTTTTTTTTTCTTTTGAGACAGGGTTTTGCTGGCCTTGAGCTCACAGTGATCCTCCTGCTTCAGCCTCCCCAGTGCTGGGATTACAGGTGTGTGCCACCACATTATCAAACCTACCTTGCCCCTGAAATCTCTAATTAAGTCCCCCCAATTGTGAATCAAGTTTCCCACTCATGATGTCTGCTCTTCTTATGACCCCTACTTACCTGTTCTTAATCCAGTCACTGCCAGTTTCTTTATTCTCTCCATGGTTCAGACACTCCACTCCTGCTTGTCTAGCTTAGGTGTATGGTCCATATCAAGACCCTAAAGATTCATGCCTCCTTCCTTCATCACTCATATATGGAAATGTCTTATCTCTGAATAATCCAACTATTCACCTTCTCTGTGCCTACATTTAGCTGATACGCATGACTGGAGAAAAAAATCCCACACAAACATATTGTACCTGTAAAACTCCTACATTTATAAAGTCTACAATATCAACTAAGCCTAAAGCATTATCTAACTATTCTTTTTTCATTAGGTGGATGACATGACTATTTGAAATCTTTTCTGTACCCATTCAAACTTTTTTTTTTTTCCCATTCAAACTTCTAATCCCCACATAATCTTTTCCTTTTAGTATCTGATCTCATCATCCACTTCAAGAAAAAAGAAGCTATCAGACAGGAACTACCTCAGCTTTAAAACAATACATTCATTGGTTCATTTGACAAAGATGGAATACCACTGGACGACTGTGTACTAGAGTCAGATCACCCATATCCTTATTCTAGCTCAGAACCATGATAAGTTACTTAACCTCTTCGTACTCCTGTTTATTCATTTCTAAGTTAGAGATAATAGTAATGTCAACTTCAGAGTTTCACTGAAAGTTTAAAAAGATAAGCACACATGGTACATTAAGAATGGTGCCTGATGCCAGACATGGTGGTGCAGGCCTATAATGGCATCATTCAGGAGGCCGAGGTAGGAGGATTGCCACGAGTTCAAACCCAGCCTAGGCCACATAGTGAGTTCAAAGCTAGCCTGAACTATGCAATGAGACCTTGTCTCAAAAGAAACAAACAAAAGAAAAGAATGGTGCCTGGCATAGAGTAAACATGTCATAAACATAGCTGGCATTGCTACCATGACGATAAGACCGGCTAGGTACCAGATGTATGTATACAACTCTGTAACCATCCTTTCTCCCCTTCTGTTACAACACAGAAATGTTACTTTAAAAAAAAAAAAAATGAGCTCAGAAGAGGATACAAACAAAAGAAATACAGCCTAGTATAAGAAGACTCAGAGACTAAGTAACAAGCCCAAGGTTAAAATGGCATTAAAATATAGAACTGGGGGATTATTAATCAAGTTCAACTCTGTAACTGCATCACTCTGTCTTCCAAATTTCCAACATATTTAATTTGGCAGAAAGTTCTATCTAAATACCTCAGCTCCTGCTACAGAAGCTCAGATTTGACAAATGAGAATCTCCCCCCACCCCCGCAAACTAAAAATGAGCCTTTAAAGGCCTGAAACTACAAGTATGCATAAGACTCTCTAAATTATGGAAGAGGGAGTACTGAATTCTGAAGGTGGTCAGGGAAAGCTTCACTGCCTAGATGATGCCAACAGGAATATTCTGAAGAGAAGTATGCGAAAATCCCTGGCCGAGAGTTAACAAGGGGCAGGGAATGCCTTGATGGTGAGAAAAAGTTATACCTGCTACCGGCAGGAAATCTCTTAGACATGACAAAATCTGTTTAATGAAAAAAGAGAACATATTAAAACTATTTGGCATGTGGGACTAAATCAAACAGTATAGCATGAAAGTCCACAGATCACCTGAGGACTGAAAGCACAGTCCCTTCAAGTAGGGAGTTAGAGTTCCAGCAGCTGTCAAGGAATCCCAATCCTTCAAATACTACTAAAGAGGTAATATAAAAGAACTTTAAGGAGTAACTGTGGATGTGGCAGATAAGAGATTTCACTATGTTCAGAACACCTGGAATCACTTAAGAGACATCTGTTATCATCTGGGAATCAGAGATTAGAGCCTGGGACCACTGGCTCAGGTCAGTTCAGAACAGCATTTCCATTTCTCCACAGCAACTGCTCGAAGGAGGAAAGCCACAGGACTGTGGGCTTTTCATCATTCCCTTACATAAACTCCTTGTTGGGGCATTTAAACTGCACCATTTTCTCACAAATCAAGTAAATAGCAATTAATACATTTAAAATGAAGAGAAGGAGAGTTTTTTAAAAGAACTAGACTACCCTGAATGCTGGATGATGCCAGTAACTCTTATGTACATTATATTTCTAACAGTAATGAGGACAGTAATTATTATTACCATCAATAGGAAAACTAAAATTCAGAGAGGTAAAATATCGCAGTCAAGGTCACACAGTTCAGAAAAGATACACTTGAGAAGTGACTCTACATCAGTCTGACTTTGCCACTATACGTTTTCACATTGGGACAGGAGTAAAAATCACAAAACAATGCCCCTTTATAAAGCAAGCGCAATGGCTTATAAAGAAAAGCCATTTAATAACTGGAATTTACTTTTAATAATACTTAAAAATTAACGTGCATAATTAGAAGCATCCTTGCCCAGTGGGCCCACTAGAATTGATCAGTTAAAGAAAGACAAAGTAGGGTGGAGGGCTGGACAATGCTGGGCCATCTGGACTAGCTTGCGTGGTGACCAGCACACACCCTTGGGAATCAGCAGAATCCTCCAAAGCCATTCTGATGGACTGAGACTGGCATCCTCTCCCATTGCAGCTGGCCCTGCTCGTCACAGACACCAACCCCAGTGGCTGGGGAGGCTGAGAAGGAATACAGGTGGTTCTTCAGGCCATGTTGTCTACTACTAGGCTGGGGGAGAAACACTGTCAGAGTTAGCCCTACTATTAGGCATCCAGAGTATGCTGACATAAGACAAACAGCACAATTTCATATTCACATGCTGCAGGTGACCATAACTACACGACAATGGGGAAAATGGGGGGAGGGAACAGGCAAAACAAAAACATTTCATTCTAAAGGTTCCAGACTGGCTGACAGGAGCATACATTTCTCCATATCAGATTGCACTAACTGTTAAAAAATATTTTTTCACTGAATTCTAAAATATCTTGCTCACAATCTAACTGTTATCTTGCCCACAATCTATTGTTAGTGAGGGGGGTGCATATACACTTGTGTATGTGTATGAATGAGTATGAATGAATGAATGAACAAATGAATGAATATGAATGAAGAGAAACACAAAATTGATGCAAAAAATAACTCTGTGGCTTAGAGGCCCTGGGCCGGCAGCACATCACAACGGCATGAGGTTCTAAAACTTAACACGCATGAAAACAGCCCTGGTCAGACCAAGTGTCAGAGGTTTTGAGTTGCCTGAAGAAAGTGCAGCTCCTTCTTTCTTGCAATTATTCACTCACATAATAATTCTCTCCTTCATTAATTCACCCATATCAATGTCTGAACAAAGTAGATGCTTAACATGTGCTTGGTTAATAAGTAAGGTTATTTAGTAATCTATACAGAGTTGACTTTCAGATATTATTTAAGCAGAAAAATCCCCGAATTCAAAATGAGTTAAGTCTAAACTGAGGTGCCTCGAGTCTAGGGCAGTGGTGGTGAAACTATGGCATGTGTGCCACAGCTGGGTGTTTATTATCGAAAATTCCAAAAGGTTTGCTATCACTGCTCTAGGACATCAACTCCAAGGTGGGGGTTCTGGGAAGCAGTGGGGAGGTAATGCTTTAGCGTTGAGTCTCACAGTCACAAGTACACTAGAAGAGTAAAACTTGTGCTGCCCTAGACCATTCCAAGGCGCGGTCCCTTGTAGGACATATATGGTGATTGACCACTACCAAAAGCCCATAGAACAATGAACATTCTCATCTATCCCCTCTACCAAGACACTGCAAGCAATCCTAGAGAGTGGTGGGGAAATACAGCAGGAGAACAAGGAAAATTACTTTTCCTGCAATCATTGTTTTTCAGTTAGCATCTTCACAGATCTCTACTCCTGGGTCAAATTAGAGCTGATCAAGAAGAGAGTGGGCCTATGGACTACACTTACCTTCAAAGAGAAAGGAACACTCACAATGTCCATTTGCTTTTAAAGGTTCCTATATAGTAACAGTATTAAGCTCTCATTTTCGGCATTAGCTGAAAGAGTGTTCAAAGCCTCAAAAGAGAGCGGGGGAAGTGAGGGAGCCTGCCGAGGCATCACAGCTGCCTTGAAAGCTGTAGCCCGCTGCAGTCACAGTCCATCAGTTTCATGCCTGTGGTTTCCTTTCATTCTCAGAGTCAATTTAAATTACTAATAATCAGGAAACCTACATGACAAGACATCCATTAAAGACAACTACTAATAAAATCAAAACTAAATATCAAATCGGATCATGGTACCACTGGCTCCAGGGTTATCATTGAAGCTTGCATAAAGTGCAAACTAATACAGTGGAGGCATTGCTCCGAAGAACAAAATTAATTGCCTTTGTGAATTCTACCAGCTCACAAAACTCCTTCAGGGAAGTTACCGCTTTGTTAACAAACAGTAGCCACTTAAAATCCCAAATGCTCTAAGTATCACATACATGCTTGGTGGGACAGAGGCATGAGGAGTAAATTTTTAAACTTCCCAATGAACGAGGGGGTCACCTTACTATAATCACATAAACCCTAAATGCAAATGTATCATCTAATTTTTTAAGTGTGATGCATATAACTGATTGAGTGAATATGACTACTTCTTACTTCCACTTTTGCCTATTAAAGTTACTATTCAAATTATGCTAGGAGTAAATATATAGTCAAACTGTAGCCCAAGAAACTCAGCAATGCTGGACAGTATTACATATAAAATTTAAATGACAGTCTATCACACCATAGTCAAGTGACCAGAGCACTACTCTCAGATTGGGTTAGATAACTGGAGCAAGTAAAGCCTTACCTGATCCTCAATGGTAAACTGAGGGAAAAGGAGATCAGGTACTAAACCTTTCTGTAAAATCATGAGAGTGGAGTTTCCTGATCACCCCTGTAGTTCCAGTGGTTGTTTCTTGAAAGAATGAATGGTCTATGCCCTGACAAGATGTTTACAGTATAACTCATTTAGTCTCCATAATAATACTGTGAAAGGGAATGGTGGTCTTTATTCCACACATAAGAAAATGGAATTCAGGAGAGAAAGCCACTGTGCAAAATCACACATCCTGGCCAGAGTGGAGATTCAAACCTAGGTTTGTCTAACAAAACATAATTTCCTTCCTATTTTTCCACTCAGAGAAAAATAAATATCTCTGTAAAACTGAATTACATTACTTACAGGGCACACATCTGACATCATCTCAGTTCATTCAAGAAAAGAGGACACACCATTTAAAATTCCTAAACCCTATTTAATTCAGGGTTTTTATATATTTTCTTTATGTGTATGTAATTCTGAATAACCCAAAGGGCAAAGCACTGTAAGAGCCTTTGACAATCTCCCGGAGGATGCCTGTGGCCACTCCAGTTCCTTGCGGCTTCTGCCAGAGTACACAGTTTGTTCCCTACTTTCTAATCCGTCACTGAAATACCAAACAGCGCGTTGTTGGAATGGCCCCTGTCCCTGCAGCACGCATGGTCCAAATTTCTGCAAAGCAGCTACAAAGGCAATTTTGGAAACATACCACTCTTAACAACTCTCCCATCTGGTTTTCACACTAGCCCCTTCCTCCACAAACCCACAGAAGTCACAGGCAGCTCCTGTTTTCTGGGAAACTAGCTGTCTTTTCATCTTGCTGGGTATATGTTATGTTTGTCTGTCAGCAAATTGGGAAATGGTCTCCGTCCTGACAGATAAATTTTGGAAAGCCTTAAAAAAGCACATATATTAATGTGAAGGAAAAAAGAGGAAATTTTTTCTGTTTTGGACTCTGGCTATTTGCTCTTTACAGTTGCAGTGTCAAGGGAATGGGATTTCCCAGGTAGATGTACTAATGTAAAATGCATTAGTATTAAGGTTGGGGCTCCCAATCCACCTAGGGCCAAAGGGTTAATACAAAATGACAGAATTTAATGACTGCTATTATGGTTGCCAAGCAACCCAGAGAAGGTGTGCCATAAAGGCCTAATTAATGAATGAGGTAGCAAGAGTTTCTGTTAAGTTGGTAAGCAGTTCACAGTTCACCATTGGTTGGCTTTGCCCAGATGGTAATACTCTTAAGCTTTCTTAGCTCCGCTGAGCAGCAGCAAAATAATGTGATTATAGTTGCAGCACTGGCTAAAGTTCTGACATCCTTTCCATACTCAGTGCAATTTCTCAAGTCAGTTGAAACAACAGCCTCCCGCCGAGACGCATACCGAGGGTAGGATGCTTGCATTTTGCTTCTCAGATGACCCAGGTCCAGAAGGCCATTGGGATGATTCTCTCCTCGGCACTCTTCTGCTGCAGTAGCATTCAGATTAGTCAAAATTTGGGCCCCAGACTGGAATACCATTTGAACTAGAGGTTTTGTTGAGGGGGGAGGGAAGTTCCTTGTAAAGTAGAGCTCAGATAAAAGTAATGACCACAACTAGAGCGCCGACAGTCTGCCAAACTCTGTACTAGGTACTTTAGGTTTTCTCCAGTCATCCATCACAGCCCTGCCTGTAAAGTCAGAATCTCTGCTCCCATTTTACACATAAGGCTCAGAGAGGCTGTGCTTTGCTCAGCATTCCATACATTGCTGGACTATGGTTGAGCCATGATTCAGATCCTGTCCTGGCCTCTGAGCCTGTTCCCTGCTCACTGCACTACGCTGTCCCTGCTGCAGATGACAATCATAAGACAGCTGCCCACCTGGGTGTACTCAGGCATCCAACACAGAGCTAGTGCTTATATATCTACTATCGTATTTGATCTTCATCCTTATAGCCACTGAGACTCTGCTAGTACTATAAATCCTACTTTAAAGAGAAGGAAAATGAGGCTCAGTCCAACATAAATGAGGAAACCAACCCTTGAACTCCTCTGTGGATGCAAGGCCTATTCTTTTACTGTACCTCCATAACAACTATGACTCATAATTAAAGACTTGCCCTAACTCAATTTCCATACTGAAAATGGACAACCATCACCCTATCCCTCCATACTGTGATCATCAAATATGAGAACTTTTCATTAAGGAAACATAGTTTGAAATCACCTCATATTCAAACAGGGGAGGGGCCCCAAGAGCTGGTATGATACACTGGCATGAGAGAAAAAAAGAGTTCTTGCCATCCCAAACATCAGATAAGTCCTAAAAAAAACAAGCAGGGGGTGGGAGGGTGGGGGCAGGGAGACAAGAGAGGCAGCTATCTCTGATGCCCCAGAGCTCCAAAGGGAAGTGTTCTTATTCTTCAGCAGAGGAGGGTCTCTGCACTCTGAGGATACAAAGCGGGCCCCAAATGAACAAAGGTAAAGAGAAGAGGAAGAAAGACTGGTCTGAGACCAGTTAAAATGTTCTCATTAATGGGGCTGCAACTTCAAATATAATCAAAGTAGAGGACCCAGCTCAATCTAGCAAAGGATCAGAAGAATTGCCCCTCTGATCCTTTCATTTACTGAAACACAGTCTTTTTATGAGGCCCAGCAACTACACATGGTCACTTTTCTGACTATCAGGCCTATTTAAAATACATTCAAACTCTTCACACTGATCTTGGCAGAGGTAATTTTATCACTGTCAACATTTTCTCTTATGGGTTGGGCCCTGATTATTTACAGCTGACTCTTGCTCATCTACAGTAATGTCTAAAATCCCATCTAGATATGCATGGGCTGCCTCTGTTCTGCTGTTTGTGAGCACACACTTGGGGAACACAAACAAATCAGTGTTAGTTTAGGGAAAATGGAATTAGACTACATCAGTCACCTCTGCTAAAAGAAATGGCCTTTACTCATTCATGCATCCAACATCTTTAGAGTATTCAAAAAGCAAAGTGTTCAGCATTTAAGTATAAAACGCAAGACATCAGATTATAAACAGTACTCCTTCCAAGTGTGTAATCAAGTGAGAACTGGCTTCTGCCCTAGACTCCAAGCTCACTAACTTGCTCATTCATTTTCACACCAACTTTTCTTCTTCTTCTCTTACCTTAATACAGGTTTTCATAGCTTCTTATCTCACTGGTCCCTATACACTAGAGCCCAAATGATAATAAATGTGATTATGTCACTCCCTACCAAAGATACTCCAGGTCAGTCTTCACTGACTCCAGGGTCAAGTCCCAGACCTATCACATGGCAGGTACCCTTGTTCTCTGGCTCTCCTAACCTCACTTCCTGCCATTCGCCACAGAGCTAGAGTGTGCTCCAGGCACACTGAACGATTTGCCACTCTGTTGAAACACTGTGGTCCTTCAGTTCTGGGCCTCTACCTCTGGTATTCAAACCTGCCTTGATGCTCTTCCTTATGCCAATTCCTCCCCAGTTCCCCACACACATGCGTGACACTCTTAGTGGCCCTTTTAGTCACTTCTTATTCCCATCCCACCAAGTTATGTGAACTACCTTCAAGAATTTACACATTACCACATTCAGATTACTGGTTTGACTGTGTAACTTCAGTGTCAAGTGCATTGTCTGGTTCACAGCAGAATGCAGTAAATATTCACTGAACCATGTTTACTGAATGGGTGAATGGGTTATATCTAACATTAACCCTATTCTACTGTAATCTTTGCTTGCTGCCCAGATTATTAAAGAACAAAATTCAAAATTTTCCTTTCTCCATTATTCTTCTTGAAGGCACTGAACTAGTGTAACCCTTTGTATTTTTAGCACTCGGTGTTCATTTCCATTTTTAAAGTCGTTTAGGCTTCTCCAATTAACCTGCATTTCTCCTCCTAACCTTCAGACTTAGAAACTGAGAACCACAATATAAAACAAGTACTACTCATTAAAGGACACTGAGAGAGGAAGGATATTGGAGATCACACCTATGTAATATCTAATCAACTTCTAAAAGCGCATATAACCTCTTAATTTCATCCTTTACAGTACTGAAAACTAAACTCCATATTTCAAGCTGCTGGCTCCAGGCCAAACCCAACTTCAACTTGGGCACAAAGAGTTAACCACTCAGAGTAGCTGGGAGAGGGAAAGAGAAAAAGGGAAGGGAAGAAAGGACAGAGGAGCTTACAACTGGGAGAGGAGGAGGTTACTGACTTGAGAAGAGAAGCCTCGTTGATTCAACATGAAAGCCAGGATGCAGACAGGAGGTGGCAGCATGGACTTAAGGTCTGAGTATCAAAAAGCCTGGCCAGGCCTCCCCAGCTTTTTCCTCAAGGCGGTGCCACAGACGCCCAACCGTAACCTCTCTGAGCACAGGTTCTCTTCCAAAAAGCAATTCACCTCTCTTACAGTAAAGGAGATCCTGGGAGAAGAAAAACCTAAAGAAAACAGCCATTTCCAAAAGAATCCAGTAATTTAAAAAAAAAAAAAAAATGTGCGTTATTCCCAAGTGACTGGACAGCAAACAGAAAATTGGCAAAATCCAAACTTGCATTTCAGTTTTGACTAATATTTTCAACTGCCTTCTAATGACTCAAAAGCATGAAATTGGCTTTATTGTCTACGTCTTCAATCTGGCTCTTTTAACAAAATCAGGTTCGGGGAAATTCTTAGTAAAGATAAATTCAAAAGCAACTCTTACTCATTTTTAAAATCTCCATCTCAAAAAGTGCCAACTTTACAGTAAAACATGTCTGCAACTGCGATGCCTCTTAGAGTACAATGACACCAATTATGCCACACGCTTCACTAATTGTTAAAGCTTTGGAAATCGCTAAAAAATTTAGAAGGTGAATATGAAATGCTCTAGTGACCCTTGTGATATTTTTACTCAGAAATCTTCAATATCAGTAGTGTAACTGTGGGTTAAATGTTAAAATTCAGTGACATTCAGGGAAGGAATTTATAAAGCCTTTTAAAATACTTAAAAGCTGAATGGCTCAGGTCTTTGATGTGACTCAGTGCTTTGCAAACCAACTTGAGAAAAGTTTCCTTCTCTCCAGTATGCAAGCAAAGGCAGCTGCTGGACCACAGGTTCTAGAGTGTGATTTGGAAGCATTTCAGCATCACCCTCCTTTTAATTCAAACCCTGGTTTGTGTCTGTCTTTATAGGTCATTGCTGGCCAGATGGAAAATATTAAGGAAAAGATATTGCAACTAAAACAGCAGGCTATCGTACACAGTCACAAGGCCCCAGTTAACCACCAGCAGATCTGCAGGCGGGCTTTGCTTGGCTCTAAGGAGAGCTCCAGCGCATCCTCTGCCCAGCAGCAGGAGGGCCCCCAGCCAGCTGAGGGTAGCCACTGTGCCAAACGGACTGTGCGGGTCTCACTGCTCGGGTGCGCACAGAGAAAGAGGGAGAATTGGTGGCCTCCTTTGTGAACAACTTCTTGTGCTTTTGGGCTGTGACCAACTTCAAAGGTGGCATAACTTAATCCGGTCACAAATTACACCCTAGATGTCTTGAGGCAGTTTTCTTTCTGAGAAAATAACCTACATGGTCGCTTATAAACTGCACTCTAACAGGCAGACAACAAGCAACAAGAGAAAAATAAGTGCAGCTTCTGCACAACCAAATGTATTTCTCCTTTCTATTTAAACTAACTTTCCGAAGAACCTGATTGGATATTAGTGAATGTACACCCCGAATAAGAAAGTCTATGCTGTGTATTTGTACTTACATTTCTGTCTTTATTTATGGACCTGGCTTAATGTTGACTCAGCCTCAGATTTGTAGAAGAAAAAGTCTGAATTGCTAATAATGGTTAAATTTTAATAATAAGTTTTGTCTGCAACCAGGTATGCTTTTCAGGACGTTTTATGTATTGAATTTCTTCCCCAAAAATTATTTTTACCAAAACAGCTCTCATTTAGAATTGATATCAGGTACCATTGGGGTTTTTATCATCATCACTTCCTTTTACACAAAGGTGTAAGATAATTCAATAGTAACTTGCCTAAAATTAAATCCAAGTTTGAATACACATCCAGTCTCTTCCACTACTCCCTGCTGCCTCTCTGCACCATGTGAACATACTTTAGCCATTCCAAGCATGACCGTTTCCGACATGCACTAGACCATGAAGTCCTTAAAGACAAGGCTAGCACTTTATTCACAGCAGAATCACCAGCCATCAGCACAGATGAAAGAATGAAAAGAGTGAAAAGACAGAAGGAAAAGCCTCTGGCCTTCAGTAGTTGCCCATGCACAATCACCAATGATAGGTAGTGCCACATTTGTGCCCAACTGTCCTAAGAGAGGAATGCTGGATTTGGGTAGTTCTTGATAATGGAAGAAGGGGCTGGGGATGTGGCTCAGTGGTAGAGCTCTTGCCTTGCATGCACAAGGCCCTGGGTTCGATCCCCAGCACCACATATATAGAAAAACCAATAATAATAATAATGATAATGGAAGAAAAAAAATTAGTAAAGATAGATTTTTTTTTTTTAAACCTAGGATCTAGAAATCATAGAAGGGGTTCAGTGAAAATCCTAATGTTTATAAAACTTTTGTAAGAACACCTGAAAGTATTTTCTCAGGTTGTTCCAGGAACTCCCAGCAGGTCTATCACCCAGGAAACTACCCATGAAGTAATAAAATTGGAGAGGACTCTTGGAGGTCAAAGTGAAAGGCCAGAGACTTTGTGGATAGGATCTGTGTTCAGGTCATGCCTTTCAAGCAGCCACATAACCTTGGTCAGGTCACTCTGAAGCTCAGTGCTGTCACCTGTAATTTGTGGCAAGAACTAAATGGGATGGTGGATGCTAAAAGTATTAGGCATGCTATCATCTCTCCACCTGGCTGTACTCCAAGTGTGTAAAGTATACAACAATAAAATAGAACAGGAGATGGGACAAGAACCCCTGAAGGAAACATAATGAGGGTAACAGCTGCTCTATGTTCCCTGAAATTGGTTTGTCTAGTTCTTTAAGAATAAAAACCCAGAAAGCACCCACTTTTTCCAGTGTGTCTACTACAAAGTTTCATTTATACCAAGGTAAAAATTAACATATCTACTTTAGATCTTCTGAAGTAAAAGAAATTGAATGGTGTTCCCATATGTAAAACAAAACAAAAGAAATTCTAAAATGCCTATGACACCAATGGAAAGAAGGAAACATGGATATTGTCTCAAACCTAATCCACCTGTCTAGAGAAGAGCACTTTTCAGATCCTCCCAGACGTATCCTTTGAAGTTATTTGCTTTGAGATCATAATAATTACAAAATGGTGCAAGGGCTGTGAGATCACAAACAGATGATGACTGAAAGAAGAACAATCATCAAGAAGCAACCTTGTGAAAGGTATGAAATGATAGGAAAACACCTTCAGAATACAAAGGTTTTAATGAAAGTAATGAAAACTCAATATTTAATTTATAATTGTACCATTTACATTGGAAACAAAAAAGAAAAAGCAGAAAAAAAATGTTCAGGTATAAATCTAACAAATCTAACAAAATTAATAAATCTAACAAAATAGTTGTGGGAGTTATATGGTGAAAACTACAAAACACCAAAGACATTTTATAAAAAAGATAACAGATGTACTGTATTCATGGATTGAAAGATTGAAATACTGTTTAAAATGCCATCTTTCCCCAAACTGATTTATATATTCAATCTGATAGCAATCCAAATCACAGTATGATTCTCTGTAGATTTCGAAGGTCAAGGAATTTAAAGAGCAAAATTTATTTATAAAGGTAAAGGAACTAGAATAGCTAACAAATTGTAAAAATAAAATAAACACAGCTGGAAGACTCATGCTATCAAACATACTATAAAGCTACAATAATCAAGGTAGCATGACACTGATAAACACATAGAACAATGGGATGGGACAGAGTTCAGAAACAGATCCACACAAAAATGTTAGTTAACTTCTACAAAAATGCAAAGGTGAATCAATGGAAGATGGTCTTTTCAACAATTAGTTGGAGCAATTAAATGTCTACATACATAGTAAGGCAGAAAGGGAGAGGGAGGGAGAAAGGGATTTCAAGTGATACTTGTCATCTTTAATAATATTAACTCAAAATAAATGAGAGCTATAGGTAAAATACAAAATTTTAAAACTTATAGAAGAAAACATGTGAAAAATGTGTTGTGACCTTTGGTTAGGCAAGGAATCCCTAGATATGACACCAAAATAGTCCATAAAAGATAAGAGTTATATGTTAAGACTTCATAACAATTAAAATCATTTGTTGTATGGAAAACTATTGCTAAGAGAATGAAAATACTACCAAACAGGGAGAAAAATATTTGCAAGTCAGGTATCTAACAAAAGACTTGTATCAAGAATATTTAAAAATCTCTTAAGACTCCACAATAAGGAAATAGGTCTAAATGGACAAAAAGTTTGAACACTGTACCTAAGAAGATACACAGATGGCAAATAAGCACAGGAAAATATAAGCCAAAATCATTGGTCATTAGGAAACTGTAAATTATAATCACAATAGATCCTACCACACTTGTAGTAAAATAGTTAAAATCGTGCTAATATCAACTGCTGGCCAAAATTCAGAACAACTGGAATGGTCACAAATTATTGATACAAGTACAAAATGATATGGCCACTTTGGAAAATGAGCAGTTTTATATAAAGTTGAACATTTCCTTAGCATATGACCCTGCAATCCTACTTCTAGGTATTTATGCAAGAGAAACAAAACTTGTGTTCAAGCAAAAACCTTTTGGTAAATGTTTACTTATTTATTTTTTTGGTAAATGCTTACAACAGCTTTATTCATAATCACAAAACCAAAAAAAAAAAAACCCACCAAAATCCTAGTGTCCTTCAATGTGAATGAATAAACAAATTGTGGGTATATTCATACAACAGAATGCCTAGCCAATAACAGAAATGAATCACTGAGACACACAGCAATGCAGCTAAATCCCAAATGCACTTTGCTATGTGGAAGTGGGATCTCAAAAGGTAATACCATATCACATTTTTATGACATTCTAGAAAAGGCAAAACTATTGGGATAGAGGTGAGTCTTTGTCAGGGATTGGGAACAGTTACAGGGGTGTGACAAAGGACTGCACAAGGGAATCTGGGGAGGGAGAGAAATAGAACTGTATTTTTATTGTAGTGGTAGATACATGACTCTATGCATTCATTAAAACTCATTAAAGCTAGTCATCAAAAGAAGTTTTACTGTGATATAAAACCTAAAACTAGCCAGGTGTGGTGGTGCATACCTGTAATCCCACCAGTGGGAGGCTGGGGGAGAAAGAGTGCAATGAGTTCAAGGCCAGCCTGGGTTACATAGTGAGTTCGAGGCCAGCCTGAACCACATATTGAGACTGTCTCAAAAAACGAAAACAAACAAAACACAAACTCTAAAACTTGAATTTAAAGAAATCTCGTAGAATCTCTCACTTTTGAAAAATAAGTACATTTAAAGTTTTCTGATGCCATTATTTCACTGAATTTAGTTAGGAATGCAGGCACATGTAAGATTTCAAGTAGTAAAATGCATGAAAAACAAATAATACACTTTCAATAAATGAGTTGTTTTAAAATATTTATGCGTATTTGAGCAAGTTTTTAAAAGTTCTGTAAATATAGGATGTTACATTCACCCAAAATGCAGAACTATTTTAAGATTATAATGTGATCATCTGAACCCAAACAGAAGTCACCTACTGAGAGTAAAGTGAGTGTTTAGAACACACAAATGACTAATGATTTACATAATCATCTAGCTTTCTTTATCAAGGGTCAGTATTACAAATGATTGTTAGTTACTTGCCTGCTTTCAGACATCGGGCCAGGTGAAGGAGGGGAATGTGTGTGTGTGTGTGTGTGTGTGTGAGAGAGAGAGAGAGAGAGAGAGAGAGAGAGAGAGAGAGAGAGAGAGAGATGTGTCTCTGGATCCTCAGCGTCTACAGTGTCACCCCAAGCACCTACAGCCACCAAATCAGTGTGTCCTTAACCCAGGTCAGAAGTATGAGATAAGGCAGCATAAAAGAGTGGGAGGAAATGTGAATTTCAGAGTCCGACAGAGTCAGATTCAAGAACTGAGAGTATTAATAACTATTCTCTGAGGTTTCTTTCCTCTTCTACAAAACCCAGACTATTTTTCCTATGCACAACTATTCTGAAGACTGAGACCATGTATACAGATGTACAGAGCACTCAATCCTCCACACAGGATGGGTTTCTACAACAGCAAATTTCTCTCACATTAACACATTCCAAGGGAGACCTCCAGAACAAAGCTTACAGAAAATATTTATTTATCTATCTTTTTTAAGTACTAGAGATCAAGTCCAGGGCTTTGTGCATGTCAGTCAAATGTTCTATCTCTGAGCTATATCTCCAGCCCCAAAATTAATTTTTTAAAAGGTCTTTTTGGAGTTTGGGGGTATAGCATAGTGGTAAAGCACTTGCCTAGCATATAAGAGGCCCTAGGTTCAATCACCAGTACCACAAAAGGGGGGCGGAAGTCATACTAAATTTCAAGTTGGTCACGAGGTAAAACTTTTTCTTTGGTGGGGGGGCAGATAAAACTTGTAGCGGGGGGTCAATTACCACAAGGCAGCATCAAATGTTATTGTCTGAACCTCAAAACAAACTTTGAGAGACTTACTGTCCTCCTAATACATAGATAGGGAAATGGAAAAGTCAGCATGTGCTTCTGAAGATGTAGGTAGAAGAATAGGTGCAGGGACTTGAGCCTTCTGAATTTACAGTCTGGATATTCCCCCCCCGCCAAGAGAATCAAGGAATAAATCAAAGGAGACATCCATCAAAAAGTTCAATGAACTTCTAAGCAATAACCAATTAATAAAAGTTACAGTGCTCTTTTTTCAACTATGACTGTTTCTAGATGTTCTATGCAGATCATACAGGGAGGAATGGTGGTTACCATACACAAAGCCCCTACTATGTGTCTGTCTTTCTGCTGAATAATTTGCAAGAACTCTGCCTCCCATGAGGCAAGTCCTTACAGCTGAATTTCAGAGATGAAAAAGTGGGTTTCGAGAGATGACATAACTTCACAGAGATCACAAGCTGGCAAGGGGAGCTGGTAAGCAAAGCCAAACCTGTCTGGCTCCCAAACTCCTGCTCCTTCCACCACACTAAACTGCTCACTTCCAGAATCCTTATTATGGTCCCGTAATTTTTAAAGTCTCAGTCAAAGAAGCCAACTTCATGATTTCCTCACAGCCTACATATCAGTGTTTTTCCTGAACTTCTAGAAATTGCCTTTTCATTAGTAACAAAATAAACAGTGAAGTGCATTTGCTGTCAAGAACTCTTTGTTATCAACCAAGCATTCTGAATGCCCCACACAGCATGCACCTTTTAGAAAAATCACTGAAGCTAGTTTGACTGCACCTTCTCTAGAAACTTGCTCACAGCTGCGTAAGTAGTTCTGATAAGAACTAAAACCTTTACAGTAACTACACAACCAAAAGCAATTTTATCTTTATTGAGGCTAAAACCACAAATAAATTTTTTTTTTTAAAAAAAGTCTTCAGTGAGGATTTAAAAGCTCTGTTGTGAGCTTAGGATGGCTAACATCATCTCCACTTACAGATGGGAAGAAGCCCCTAGGAGCCACACAGCTCACCAAGCTCTGAGTGGGGTTGGGTCCAGGGTCTCTCCTCTGCTGAGCTAGTGCTTCTCCTACTACCTCAAGATTCCAAGCTAGGTCATGTAAAAATGTTGTAAGAGAAAAGTCTCTCGCCCTCTGTCTTAGTTTCCCCAGGGACAGACTTTGGGAAAGAGAAAATAATAGCACTGAGTCAGCGTCCATACCTACAACAGAGAATAAATTAGGTCTTGTATTTACTATATTTACTATCCTTGATAAAAGTGACAAAAAATGGTAATAGTCAAATGCAATTGGAACTTCATAGCTGGGCGCGGTAACACATGCCTGTAATCCCAGCATTCAGTAGGCTGAGGCAGGAGGATCATTATAAATTCAAGATATATAAATTCTTTCTAGCCTGGGCTAGAAAGTAAGCTCAAGGCCAACCTGAACTGCATAGTGAGACCTTGTCTCAAAACAAAAAAAAACCTTTTATTACTGCCATGTACTAGGAAGACTATCAGAACTTCTATAATCCCTCTGATCATACAACTCAAACACATTCATAGGAATAAGGAAGGAAATATCCAAGAGACATGAATTATGGCAGAAAGACCTGATGAGTTCATTGGAATTTAGTAAGATGGTTTTGATTTGAATTTTTAAAAATCACTGAATATTGGAGTCTTAAGGTACACTGACAGCAATCCAATCCAATGCTCTTATTTTAGAGATGAAGTTGACTAGGTCAGGCATCTTGCTCAGTATCACCTTGCCTGTTAGCAATACATACAGGACTTGAATCTAGGTCCTAAACTTCCTAATCTTTTCTACATACTACACTGATGCCAATGAAGACTGCCTTAATTGACTATTGACGCTATGAAGTTAAGTGATCTAAAAGTTGTAAAATGTCATTGTAATCTATTCAATATTTTAAAAGAAAAATTTCATTAAAGCCAACCAGGTTAGCTAATAGATTAGCTAATCCTGCCTAGGTTACAATTATTATTGTCCCAGGTTAGAATTATTATTGACTCCCACAATGAAAAGTATTTTTAAATTTTTTAACTTGATCTTCAGTTGAACTTGATCCTTAAAGGGTAACAGACTATATAGCTGAGTAGTTAATATCAAATTTACTAAAAAAAACTCAGTTTAAGAGCTGTATTTGGTGGCACACACCTGTAATCCCAGCATTGGGGAGGCTGAGGAAGGAGTATCACCATGAATTTGAGGCCAGTCTGTACTACATAGTGAGTTCAAAGCCAGTCTGCACTTTGTTACAAAGTAAGACCCTGTCTCAAAAAAAAAGTTTATTTTGGCAAAACAGCATAGATTTTCATGTACATTCCTAGACCTTTAAAAGAGTATTATATTACAACAGAGGGTTTCCCTGTGTCACCCCTCCCCAGGGAAATTTTAAAATCCATTCTCTCCAGAGGATGTAATGCCCATCAGCAGCAACACAAACAGGGTAGACAATGGATGGGTACAAATCATGAGCAAGTCTTGTTTTTGACAACAATACTCTTAAAACAAATACACCTGAATTCCCAGATAATCAATCCCCACACCTAAATGTCAGTAAACAGACTACCATTTAGGAACTGCTACTGAAGTTTTGCCACTTGCACTCTAAGTATGTAACCAACAAACACCAACATCTTTCTGGGAAATCTACATGAGAAAATTTCTTCCAAGACTATTTAAAAGGGCTCACTAGTTTAACCAGTCTTAGCTAAGAAAACTTCCCAGAAGAATGAGAAATTGAAATAAGAGGAACAATATCCAGAATGCAAAGCACTGAACATATTAACATCTATCAGGGGACTCGTAACCAGCATTTGTTAAAGAGGGTTTTAAGATTAATAGCTAAAATGAAATTAAATTTAAAACATATTGAGACTAATCTATATGTTTATTAGATACACAAGATCTCAAAAACAGTCACTAAATACGATGCAGAGCCCTGAACCATTGTTTGCCAATTCTGTTTAAAAAAATAAAAACCTGAAGATAATCATCACAAGGCTGCACATTGCTGACATCTGGGCCAGATTACAACAAACACTGCATTCCTGTTTAACACAGCACCAAAAACAAAAAACAACAAACAAACAAAAAGCCTGCTCAATTTAACCATGTCCCAGGAGCCACGAAGAATGAAAAACTGCCCAGTCAACAGCTTCTGGGTGTGTGTGTATGCGTGTGTGTGTGTGTGTGTGTGTGTGTGTGTGTGTAATGATGTTTTGTTTGCTTGCTTTTTTTTTATTTCATCCACTTTCAATACATTTGTGTACTTTTGTCTTCCCTCATTGTCTATCCAATGCTCCAAAAGCTTGTACTCCCATTTATTAATGGAACAAGCCTTATATTCTAACGTGCCAAAAGAACTGGCCACTGGTAAAAAATCATTTGAAGGACACCAGCAACTTTTGTTAAGGCTATTGTTTTATAGTTAAATGCCATTCAGAGCAACTTGAACTGAACCTTCCTACCATCAAAGAGAGTAATTCACTGAGTTGCCTAGGATTTGGCTGGCAGGCCATCCTAATATTTATCTGGGGACAACTTTCACCTTTGGCCAGAAAATACTAACACAGAGCTTGAAATTGACCAAAGTAAGTAAAGTAAATACTACAGAAAAGACTTATTCTGGGTTTGCTGAGGTTATTCCCCAAATGTTGGCACTTGTGAAACAGTTGTAACACATTTATATATGTGCACAGGTATACATACAGAAGGACCTAAAACATTAGGTCAGCTTTTAGCCAGAATATAACATACCAGCCCTTATTAGGATCTAGAAATATTTTCACAAATAAAGTTTGAAGGACAAAATCAGTTGTCCTCCATTCCCACTCTCAAAAAATCTGTTAAACCACTCTGATTTCACTGCTGCATTTCATTAGCAAAAGTAAGGAAAAGAAGGACGTGTGATGTTTTTAGAGCTGACTTAAGTTTCAAATAATTATTGTATAGACACTGGAGCAGGCAGCGTGGTGAGGGAAAATAACAAGTGACCCCTGGGCTTTTCTTCCCAAACTTCAAGATTCCTAATTTTCTTATTAAAAATAAGTGCCCCAAATTTATCTTTTCTAAGCTTTACAACTAGCTTCCTGTTCTGAATAAAGATATTTTTTAGATCTAAATAAAACTTAAGGAGAAAGCCAGATTTTTAAAGCCTCTGAGACTGACAAATTGAGAAAAAAATGTGGTAACCCTCAGAAAAAAAAATCTCAGTCCAGTTTAGATAGAATGCATAGCTGAAAGTTATCCCAGGTTTTCAGGTCCCACTTTTGTGAGATGATGAACTCATACTATCTTTTAATGAGAGGCTCGTATCTGCCTTTGATGTGTGAAAGACACTCCCAGCTGGAGAAGAGTACAAGAAAGATCTAAAACATTTGCTTCAGCTGCAAAGAGCTATTAATGAAAGTTTAGAAAATGAGGTAGCATTAGGGGGAAAATCTTTAGGAAAAAAAGATGGCATATTCTCATCTCATGAAATCTTAGGGGAAAATATTCCAGTAAAACAAAATCTGACAAATAATCTTTCCTCCTCTACACACCAGAGTTCTTCCTCTACCTTGTCCAGAGCACGTTCTTAATCCCCTGGTATAGAGGAGACAAAAAAAGGGGCTTCTTATAATTTGCTATTCACACAAAATAGCAAGGATGAGACTCTCATAACAAATACAGAGGTTATAAAACCCAATAGATTCATCAGCTTACACAGCGGAGAGTTTTAGAACTCCTATAAACAAAAATTAAGCACATTTAAGAAAACAACACAGTGAAAATCTTCTACATGAAAAGGAACTGAACACAAGTTCAGAGAAATCTTACATTACTAATGTTCTGACAATCTATCATATTTGTCAAAAATAAGCAAAAAATAAACTAGCTTCTTAATCAGCTTTCCACCTAAATGTTTTGTTTTGTTTTGTTTTGTTTTGTTTTGTTTTGTTTTGTTTTGTTTTCCAGTACTGGGAATCGAACTCACAAGCTTGTGCCTGCCTTGCGCTTGTCGGGCAGGCGCTGTGCTACTGAGCTAAATCCCCAGACCCTTTCCACCTAAATGTATTTTCTAACAATGCAATTCTACTCAAAGTATAATGCATAGATACAGAAAACAAACATTAAATAATGTCATAGGACGTTACAATTTTCTACATAGGATTTGGGATGCTTTAAATCACTTTTAACTAGTCTGCAAAGTAACTCCTTACCTGAATGAGCAGATTTGTAGAAGCAGCAAATTATCTGAGACCTTTCCTTATGACTCCTTGATAAAGGGATAAGACAAGCAGATGAGGAAAATATTAAGTTCCTTCCTAGAAAAAAAAATCTGTATATTGCCAACCCCTAAATTAGGTATTTTATATAACACGTGTGAATACACAGACACACACACACACATAACTTTACAAAGTAGGTCTCATTATCTTTATTTTACAGACGTGGAAAATGAGGATCAGACAACTCAAGTGATATGACTTGTCACATGCCTAGTAAGTTGGAACTTTATTTTTAATTGATACATAATATTTGTATATATTTATAAGGCACAGCATGTTAATTTGATATCTAGTCAGAATGTGAATCTACTTCCAAACCTAAATGCTTTGCTTCAGAATCTCAGATAATTAAACACAATGGTGTCTTCTACCTTTTGTGAAAGAAATAAATGCCCAAGGTAAAGGTATAAAGGAAGGGAAACTCTGTGTGTGTGTGTGTGTGTGTGTGTGTGTGTGTGTGTGTGTGTACAGTCAAATACTAAAACTGGAAAATAAGTTATTTCTGCAACTTTTCTTATTCATTCAAGTACTTACAGAATACTTATTACGGACCAGGCATTCTTCTGGGTTCCCTCAATTGCACCTAAACTCTTGTGCCCTCTCTAGGAAATTACATAATTTCTCCCTCCAAAGTTTCCACCTTCCTAGGCCAATGTGACATTCTTTTTTTTCTTCTCACACATGCCTGGCTGAAATCACGCCAAACCTCAGCAGCTTTTCGAAGTGATAAGTCTGCTAGAGTATTTATGTTAAAAATAAAAAGTTCAACAGCATAACTGGAAATAAATATTCTGCTCTAACAACCAAATTTTACAAGTAATTAAGGAGAAAGGGATATGAACTTTCTTCATATCTGGGTATCTCAAGATGACAATTGACAGCTAAGATAACTTCCCAGCTTACCATGAGCATGTCAATAACATGAAAATAAATATCAGCAGGAAAACTGCAGTTTCTTTTTAGCCTGATTAACTTATCCATTTCTCAAAATTTCAGTTACTATATTTCAGGCAATGTTGTCTTTTGGATTAAAGACAAGGTCTAGGGAAAATATTTGTTTCTCATCTCAATTATTTTCTGCTGGTTTGCAGAGGCAGCAAACAGCTGAAGGCTTGTGCTTAGGATTCCCTTTGACAGTAGTGTGGGAGAGAAACTGCTTAACCTGCTCATTTCTCAATTTCCTCAATAAGGAAATAAAATGGAGAAATATTATGGTTACCCCCTTCAGCTTGACAGGAAACTAAAGTTTGGTACATGAAGCATCAGTGTGAGTGGGCACTGGAGTACCATGCAAAAATGATAATCCCTCAATCTGAGATTCAAGTTCATATTCTGTACGGGAGCAATACAACATTGTGAGGATTCAAGTAAGCCTTCCAAGGGGAGAGGGACAAGACCAGGATCATTCCCATCAGAAGAGAAAGGGCAGTTATTTTCTCTTTTCTTTCCTTGAAAAAGAAAATACTGAGAGATAATTCTTATGTGTCTGTCCCAGCCAGAGCACTTGGACGATGTGTCCAATTCAGGCCAGAGTGTTGCTTTTTGAGTGAAGGGTATCACCGTGCTCTGGAGTTCAGTCTCCTCTGCACATACATAAACACAAGTGCACAGCGCCCCAATGCTGTTGTCCCCTCGGCCTCACAGCACTGCCAGTTGGCAAACCCAAGCCAGGAAGTTGTCAATTCCAATTGCGTTTAGGCCATGTAGTCCTATTAAAGAAGGCTTGCTGGTTAAGGGGCGTCCTCTGTTTCCAAAGCATGGGAAAAAAAAGGCTATGCTTAGATTGGAGCTGGCAACTTTCACTGACTAGAGTTTTCAAGGAGCTATGAATGAGTTTAACAAAGGAGGTCTGTGGCTAGTTTCTGGCTGAAGTCCATGTCAACAGTTTTTAAGGTCACAGGCCACACTAACTAACATTTATTCCCAGCAGACCCTGTTCTAAACACAAGCTGTAAGTAGTACAAATTTGGAATTTTTCTATAATCCCTTGAGATATTCCTGATCCTTCCACATGTTTCTGCTCAATTAAAAACAATTCTCACTTTGCACCACAAGAGAGGCCATGCTCGGCAATCTCAGTCCATCCTTAGGGTAGATGAACAAAAACCTGGCAAATCAAAGGGCTTGAGTGGGTAAGGGAAGGAATTCAGCTGGATCACACTGAAAAGTGCAGACAGCTCCCCAGGGGCTCAGTTTGTGAAAGCATAAAACGGGTTATGACAGAGATCCTGAGGCCATAAAAAGCAGGTTTGAGGCACGTATTGGGAATAGGTTCCTAGTCATTTTACACAAACAAGATAAAAATTTTTGAGAAAATTAAAAGGTCAACTAAGTGAGGGGAGAATGGTGATAATGTATAGAACAGATGCTAAATATCCCACTGTGAAATTAATGCAATCATTTCTCAATTAAGACCAAACTCTTAACATTCTAAAATCAAGGTGTTTCTTGGGATCAGAGAATTTAGTACAGTCTTTTTTTCACCCTGAAAAGATGTTTTTATATCAATGGCACATTTTATAACTGAAGGTATTTGTAAATCTTGCAAGACAACATGGGATTAACTACTTTGGGCTGAGCACCAAGTATGTGACAGGTACTGTGCATGGTGTATCCATAAAAAAAAATTTCTCAACCATCCATTGGAAGTATCTCTCATTTTACAGATGGACAAACACGCTCAGGAAGGTGATGTGACTTGCTTATGTTCTTAGAGCTAATAAGTGGTAGATCAAAATTTAAAAACAGGTCTGATTCCAGAGCTCAAATCTGTCCCACAAACTTAGGGGGGAAACACACACTAGAATATCAGCTATCACTGTGGTAGTTAAAGCAATGCTACTTATAACATTCTAAATTTGGAATTACAAGACACATTGACGATAGTTATAAGAAGTTAAGATGTGTTACGTATGAATACCAATTCCACAATATACCAATGTTAACATTTTGTACCACAAACATGTACTAATAAAAAAAATACATGAACTATAGTGAAATGAATAGCTGGATTAGGAATGACAGACTAAAAGTGCCAAAAGAACTAATTTATTAAAGCAATATAGAAAGAAAATTAAAAACACCCAGTCTTATTACGTAACTATTTTTATTAATATTTTGGCATCCAAGTCATTTTATCCTACATATTTCTCACAAAATAAAGATCATAGCATATCTAAACATTTGTCTCTTGCTTTCTTTATATAGCACTATGTCCAGGATGTTTCCTATGTCATCAAATAATCACCAAAAACAATTTAGTGGCTACACGGTATCTAATTAAATTTAGCTATCCTACTATTTCTACTTTAAATTGTTTCTAACTTTTCATTCTATATACTATGAAAAAAATCTTTGTACATACAATTACATACACATTTCTGAATTTTCCTTAGAGAAGATTCCCAAAAGTGGGAATTACTTGAAAGGCTTTGAATAGATGTTGCCAAATTTTTTTCAGCAATGTTGGACCATTTTACATCTTCACCAATACCGTATAAGTGGCCACTTTATTGCTGCCATGTGTCATTTTCAACTGGCCACGGCCATGACTCATATACAGTTGGCTACACATATGTCCACACAACTCTCATCTATGACAGTGGCATGTACACAATTGGTCTAACCTTCTATTTGTACTGACTGGTAGATGCCAATGACTACCTTGACAAGATCCTTTATCTACATTATCTCTAATCCTAAAACAAGTAGATATGAAGAAAATCAAGATTCTAAAAGAGTAAACAGACAACCTAACAGTGTACTTCCCAATCCAGAGGACTAGGGGGCAAGGTCTGACTGCAGACCATACTCTTTATGCCATGCCACCTTATAAATCACTTGTTCTTTCAAGTATGATCCAGGGACTGCCTCTTCCTCTCGTAATGCCTCTGCACACAATGAGGACAGATGGGCAACAATACCTAGATCTCACAGGCTTTGAGGAAGAACTGCATGCTGGCATGCTGGTTAAGAAAAAAGAAGCAAGCGGCAGCACCAAATGCTCATCCACTTTTGGCAGAACAACAAAACGCCACAACCACTTCAGAAAACAATTTGGCATTATCCCAACAAAACTGAAGATATACATATCCTATGTCATAGCTATTCAACTCCTAAGTATATACAAAGATAGTGGCTCAAGCCTATGTGCACCAGTATACTCAAACCACAATTTTCATAAAAGCCAAGAACTAGAAACGGCCCAAGGCAATCTACAGCTGAATGCATAAATAAACACTGGTATGGAACATTACATAGCAAAGAAAACAAACTACAACTATAAGCAACAGTATGGATGACTCTGAAATAAGAAAGAAAACAATGATTCCAAAGTGTATAAGGGAATTTACATACAGTTCAAAAACCAAAGCTATTGTATTATGTAGAAATGCATATACATGTGAAAAAATTAATACTTATCAGGATGTCACTAATTTCTTAACTGAGCTGATGATTAGATGGCTATCTGCTGTATAATTATTCATATGTTCTTATATGTGTATTCAATGCCCTTTTTTGTTTTCAGGTTATTTATTTCACAATTTATAAAAAAATGCACAGGGCTGTGATCAAACATTTATATAGTAGATACAATATACAGAAGATTTCTATCAAGTACTTATTGTTTTACTTGATCTTTAAAACAATATTCCGAACTCATATTATCTCATTTTGCCACTGAGGTAACTGAGAAAAGATTACATGATGGAGAATATATTTTTGTTTTAAATTATTTTCTTAAGTGATGATGGGGATCAAATCCATGTCCTCATGCATGCTAGGCAAGTGCTCTACACTACTGAGCGATACGCTCAGTCCTAATTTGTCCTAATTAGGACAAATCCTAATTTTTTAAAAAAAATGTTTTTAAAAATCAAATTATGCCAGGCATGGTGGTACACACTTGTTATTCCAGTAATCTAGGAGGTCGGGGCTGGACGACCTCAAATTCAAGCCCAGCCTGGGCTGCAAGGCCTTGTCTCAAAAACTCAAAAAGGGCTGGAGATGTAGTTTAGTGTGAAGGCCCCTTAGTGTGAAGGGTTCAATCCCCACTACAATTAATTAGTTAATTAATTAAATTACAGCACCAATGTTCTTTCCACTATAATACAAGAACTGAATATGAGGAAAGGATAAATTCAGGAGACTCTGGAAATTAAACTCTCTTCCAATAAAAAGACCTAGAATTATAATCACTTGGGGATTTTTAACTCCCCCCCCAAAAAAGATAACAAACAAGTATTGTTTCTAGTAGTCAGGACACAATTATTACTTTCAGTCAATAAGGACTGATCAGCATTTATCAGGTTTCCATATGCTAAAAATTGTGCAAACTAAAACCGGTGTCCAATATTGCAAAATTTACAAGAGTGACAGTGAAAATTTAACTCAGCAGAAAATACTACAGTAGCAAAGACACATTATTTAGAGTCTTTTTTAGTTTGAAGCTGCTTTATTTTCAAGAACTTCTTGTTTTTTGTGTCTTAACCCCCTAATGACTTTTCATTTTCCTATGGAACCAAGATTTAAAAAAAAAAAAAGGAAAACCAACCAGTGCAGGATCTGAGGCAAAAACTATATAGCACACTGAATTTTACCCAACTTCTTTTTTCTACCACACTTTAACTTTTCTCTTAAATCAAGATTTTTAAAGCCAAGGATTTTTGCTGCATTTTGGGCTCATTAATACACATAAAGAGCTAGTTAAAATACCAGACTGAATAAATGAACAATGGGGCACTTAACCCCACATACAAAGCTACTCCCACTTTACTTCAAAGGCTTCGAAATAGAATGGCTAGGAACCATAAATGATGCCTCTCTGAACTAATTTTGCAATAAATATTGCTTTGTATTACAGATAAGGGATTAGACATCTCCATGCAATTGTCTCACACTTGTGAACTGAGTTAAAGGACAATTACCCTTAGTTTTGCCTGAGAATACTGGTAATTCCAAGTGCCCTGAATAAGAAATAAAAACTTACTCCTTTTTTGCTCTATATTACAATACATTTAATTTTCGCTACAATATTTACAAAATCCATGAGTTCTAACAAAGTTTTAAGATATATATAGTTTTTTCATTCAGAATATAATATTTCCAAAACCAAAAGTATATTGCTAACTATAAAGGTTATGGTATGTTATTTTTTGCATTTTATAACACTACTCCTACTAATAAAAAGGGATTATTTTAAAGCTGTAAATATACAAAGTGAAATATAAAAAGGAAAAGTAAACTAAACTCATTATTTCCCACTTGTTTTAACTAAAATTTTGATACTATTTCTATACTTTACGTTCACTGTTCAAAAGCTAATAACTATTCTTCATAGTTATTAATCAGGTAATGGCTCACATGCTAATATAAAAAGTATTTGGGTGGGATTTTTTTTTTTTACATAAAAATACCAAAATAATTAACTGAATGACAAATTACAACTAGATTTTCAAAAAGACTGTAAGTCTGGGCAAGAGATATTTTTTCAGATTACTAAAAGCTTCTTATAAATCAGCTCCACACAAATAAATTATGCAGCCAAAAATATTCTCAGGAAAGAATAGCTAATGAAATGTAAAAATGCTTACAATTTAGTCACTGAAGAGGCTTAATACAAAAATATACCTACAGCTGATTCCAATTCAAAGAATGAAACACTCCTAGTCATTATTAGATGGCGAGATGATAGATCTCTTACTATCTGTTTTCTAAATTCCTCTAATGAGCAGGTATATCTTCATAATCTCAAAAAAAAAAACCACCTTTAAAATACGTGGTTCATAGCTGATTGCTAGAATTGCAGGATGTTCAAACTTCAGAAGGCACACACTTTTTTCCGTAGAGAGCTACACCATGACTTCAAACCCTGCAGGAGGGAGAGATGTTAGGTTGCTCCTGCTCCTGATCACTGAAAGGGCCGGACAACTTCAATTCAGACTCTTTCTGTATTCACAAATCTATACTATTCTTACAATAAGAGTGCAGTTTAGATATAAGTGGTGATTTACGGGCGGCAAGACTATTTTGAGACATTTTCTTCTACTTTCTGCCTGGTGAAAAGCAAAGACAAAGCTCAGATAAATGCTTCCTGTTTGTTGCAGCTGTTGAAGGAAAGTGGCGGGCTTGCCGGGAGGTCCAAAAAAACTTGTTGACACTCAGACTCAACCTGAAAGCATCAAATGGCCTCTCTTGAAGAATATTTTTCTATCTTCCAAAAAAGGGTCCCTCTTTTTTTTTTTTTTCCTATGGTACCAGGGATCAAACTCATGACTTTGCACTTGCCAGGCAGGCGCTTATGCCACTGAGCTATATCCCCAGCCCAAAAGGGTCCCTCTTGTGGAATTCTTACACTCTTTCAGAAAGCAGGCTTGGTTTTATTGGTTTTCCATTCAAACACACCCTGTATCAGATTTAAACAAACTGATTATTTTCTTTACTCTGTAATCATGCAATTGGGTTGTTCACGTAGATTGTAATGGTGCTGCCCAAAAGGGAACGTAACCCCTTGATGCTAACTAGTGCTACTGAGTCTTAAAAAATATTAGTTCCAGGTGGCCTTAGGTTTATTCTCTTGAGTTGCCATACTATGGACAAAACTCTTGATTGAGGTCAGAAGACTGCCATTAGCCAGCTAAAGAACTTGAGACAAAAATCTGGTCTCATTTTCATTATTGACAAAATGAGTGGGGACTGAAGGACATTATTTCTTCAACCCTGAGTTCATCTTGAACTTACTCTGCAAAAGCAATTTACCCATCATGGCTTTTTGTAATGTGGCGAGGAGGTCTTAGGAAATTCATAAGGGTTGCTTTAGTGGTGGGGAGATAAATTTGCAACTAAGGGTATGAACTGTGGGTTGAACTTTAGATTCCAAACCAGATTCCTTCACTACTTTATGAAATCTTGAGCAAGTCATTTTTTCTCTCCCAGCCTCAACTCTGGTATCTCTACAGTGCAGGTCATTTCATAAGGTTGCTGTGTAAATAGATGAGAATTCTGTAAAGCACCTGGCATATCGCATGCTACTACATGTTAATTCCTCACTTCCTCTCCACATCCTCCACAGTGAGTTGTCCCGACTCAGTGTAGTCATTTCCAAAATGCCATAATAACATTAGCCATCAGCAGCAATCAACAGAGATAGCAAGATGAGTGAGGTGTGGGGAAAAAAACAAAACAAACCACTCCTGGAATTCCTAGGTTTCATTTGCTGCCTGTATTAAGCTTCATGAGCATTAAGAGAGAGAAGCTGCTTTCAAAACAAGGCAAGAAAATACCATGTCTCTAATTTATGTGGAACTCAGTCTCAAAAATAAAAATGTTCTGCTAGCCGAAGTCTTAAAGAATTTCAACCACCGTGGACTCTAGCTGCTTGAGGGAAGGCTGAGTCAGAATGATTTCCTCTCAAAAGGACCAGGAGGAAAAAGGGAGCCTTCTACCCTATGGGACAGCCTGAGGCTGGCCACTAGTACCAGCCCAGCCTGCTACTGCAGAAGACACACCTGCCCTTCTGACTGTCCAGCTTCCTCATCTTCAAATCCACCTCTGACAGCAGGCCACTGACAGTCCCGGGCTAGTTTGATTTATTTCTCTTTTTTCTCTTCAAAGGTGATTTTCTTCAAACTGTACAGCTTGTTACTATTGTTAAATTGCATTTCCCCAGAGGATTATGTTTCTAAGAGTGAAGGCATTTGTATGGCAATAAAACATACAATGTTGTTCAAACACTTATTTTTTTTTAATTAAGAAAAACAGTTATAACCTCTCAAAAAGTGATGTTCTGATGAGCATCAGCCCCTTACACAGTATTTCAAAATTCTGAGGAGCTCAGAAAGGGCCCTGGCCCAGAACTCTCCCAGTTAGCTTCTGACAGAGCCTATATCCTAGGACCCACAATGGTGAAATTATAAATCTGCCACAGCAATAGGGCCTCCTCTTAACAGACCATCCAGAGATCAAGAACATAGTGCCCATGTAGCTTTTAAGAAAAACAATTAAAAAGAAACAGCTACAGAGGGCAGAAACCCTCCAAAGGCTGAGGAAAGTCTTCTGTTAAATAGCCTAAAAGATCCAGGTTTCCAGAATAGCACTTCAGGCACTGCAAAGAAAGGCTGATTTCTCCCAGAGGGGCCCCAGCTTTGATGCCCAAACTGCCCTCAAACATCAGGCTGTGCATTTTTGTATAGCAGGGTACCCTCGGGCGAGACAACCATAAATAGCTTAAAACAAGAATAGGAGATTCCATCTGTTTCTGGAATATTTCAGCAGCACCTGCTTTCAAGGTAAAAATCTGGGAGCTGTCCCCACAGCTTTCCTCCCCAATTCCTTCCCCCACCCCCAAACACTTATTTTAAACTAAAGCAGCTCACACACAATCCAAAAGGGCTTCTGCCACCGCACCTGCCCAAGGAAACAGGGTCCTTTGATTTTTCTCCTGAACTGCATGTGTTGTTTAAAAAACAACGGAGCAGTCAGAGAAGGAAACTAAAGTTCTTAAACCTAGACTCTTTATTATTTCTAGTTTCTTTTTCTCTCAATGAAAACTGAGGGTTTTTTGTGTTTCTAGTAAAAATGAGTCCAATACAGATAAAAAAGGAAGCAGTGCTTGTTCCTGCCATTAGTTAAGAAAGGGCTCCAGAAGGTAGAATATTCTCAACTCAACCCCATTCAGATTTAAACTAACATGGAAAGACGGTTGCTCTCTATCAGGGGCCAGGAATATTTATGTTAAAAAAAAAAAAAATCAAACAAAAAACTAAAGTTAAAGTTTGGAACGTCCTGTCTAAATCAGGGTGTTACACCAAAAGCAATGTGTGGTATCCCTCCTAACAATAACCAGAATAAACCAAGATGCTTTATGTTGAAAAAAAACACCTTAGTCTGCAAACATCAGTATGTGTAATGCCCGCCCCAAACCACCTATGAGATGAATCTAAAATCTTAAACATGTCCCACCAGCATTTTCACAATCTGACCTGACTTTTGTGGCAGCATCTCTTTCTTCCGTCCTCTAATTAACACTTACAGTGTTCTTCCATCTCGCTTTACCTTTCATTTCTTAGGATCTCTGCACACCCCTTGTCACTGTGTACAAAGCTCTTCTCCCATTCACTGGCAGGCAAGTGTGCACTCATCCTGTTAGACCCTCTTTCACTGGAACCCATCAGCAACACTTTTCTGATTCTTCACCTTAGAGATGGGCACTGCTTAATCTATGAGCTCAAAGAAATTTATACACATATGGTCTTCAATAACACTTATGTGTCATACTTCAATTATTCATTTACATATACCCTTGCCCAAGGTTGAATGGCTCCTAAGAAGTGCAGGTAGGAAAAGGGAAATAGGAGGTGGATATGAAAACCAGAGAGAGCCTGGAAACAGTGTACCTAGAGGCATATTCAATCTTAGCCTTGGTAAATGACAAGAAGTACTTACTGCTTTCATTTTGTAATGTCAGGTTTAGCTCATCAAATCTTGGATGAATATGGTAACTCAACAGTTTTCAAACAGGGAGTGGGGGATAGATCTTTGTATTTATTTTAAGAGGTCTTCATAAACAAAGGCCCAAAACCAAGTGCTATGTTTTGCTTGTTCCAGGTATATATTAGTTACTCTCATACTTTTTAATCGAATAAAAATGTTTAAAGTTAAACTAAAAAAAAATTTAAATTACACCTTGATTAACAAGTTACTTGCTCTCCAAGTATTTAATAGATTCCGAACTATTTTATTTGAATGTAAAGGTTGTTGTTCAAGTTTTCTCAGGAGCTTAATTAAATATGATACCTGTACATAATGGAGAACAACGCAGAACACAACAACCTATAAATGTCCTTTATAAAGACTAAAGAAATTTAGTCTGGGGGGGTTGTGTGACTTATCTCTGTTAATGTCTAAAAACAACTGACTTTCCACTTGTATGCTCCTTCTACAGACCCCAAACCAGAAGTTGGCTACAAATAGCATATTTCATTACAGCTCTGGCCTTGCTGAGTTATGTGCCATTTGAGCAATTTGGAAACAATGAAAAAAATTTAGCTCTAGGTCACTTTAATTTTATAGCATGGAACAATTTTTGAGATAAATGTGTATGACATATCAGACCAAAATGGCACAACCTGAAAATGCTAAAACACTCACTTTCCTGAACTTATAATGAAGAACAACTTGCTCATAACTGTTGTCCTCCTAGTTGATGTTTTTCATTTAGCATTAACTACCATCCAGCAACTCATTAAATATTATGGTGAATCTTAAGGAGAAGTAAAATCCTTTAATGGCAGGAACTAGTCAACCACGGCAGGAAATAATGCATTTACTTTATAGTGGTATTTGTGCTACTGGGACTTGTTTATTCTCTAGTACAACTGCATTTCTTACAAAATTAGCTGGTACAACAGTATAGCCCTATTTAAAGAAAAAAAATTAAATAAACAGGTTTATTTCCCAGATATTCATTCTTTTATAAAAGAAGTATTACTGAGTACTCGTGATATGCCAGATATGCTTTGATATCCTCTGACATATTTGGTGGGGAGGGGGGATATGGTACAAATTCTCGGTCTTCACGGGGGTTATATTCTAGTGAGGAGGGAGAAAAAATAAAAATAAACCTAAAAGGTTTTATTATATAAGGATATCTAAGAACCATTCATTATAAAGTTACATTTAAATTTTGAAATATGGATGACCTAGTCCTTTATGGACACAAAGTATGTCAGTCAACATTTGCATACCCTTGGGGTATTAAAAGGTACCCCCCTCTTACAGCTAGTATGAAATGAGCAATGCATCTGCCAGTAACTGTATTTTGGGTTTCCTCTTTAATATCCCGTGAGACTCAGTCTCTCACTTGGTGCCTTCAGCACCCTATCTTTCCATTCTTGATGCATCTCCCTTTCTCTGAATGCCACGCACACAGGATCTTAGGTGGGCACTGTTCTACATGCTGGAAATACATAGCTGAGTAAGACAAGATCTTTACCTAAAATGGTCTTGACTGTCCAGTAGGAGAAAGACAAAGGACTCTCTAGTTCTGTGATTGTGTAACTAAACTATACAAAGCATGCAGGATGTGTTCAGAAGGGAAATGATGACCTCTGTTTGAGGAAAACCACTCTGCAAGGATGGGTAGGATGTGCAAAGCCAAAGAGGGTACAGTGGCTCATGAAGCCACAAAGTGTATGGGAGAACAGGCAGAAAAGAAGTGATCCTAAGAAGCAAATGCGGGGACAGTGGAGGCTAAGTCTACACAGACACTCTTGCTGGGAGCTACATCCTTCATGAAAAGAATAAAAAGTAAAAATAGAGGTGGCTGCTACTTAAGCTGTAGCACTGGGTATACTATGAAAGGTGACTGGACCTCAAGGCACAGGTTAACTAAAGGGAAAACATCTGAAGAAAGTAGGGAGACTAACCAAGAAAAGCAGACAATGCAAACTCTGCCCTCAATCTCTGCGCAGACATCTGCACTCCCCTCTGGACATGCTGCCAATTGCAGACCCTTCCATTTACATACTAGTCTCAACCTAGCAACATTTCAAACCACATACATGGAAAGTGCCACGCATATGCCCTTTATGTGTGCACATGTTACAATGTACACTTCACCAAATGTACACTTCTGAATTTATATAAGACATTTTACTTTTAATCACAGCCACTATTCTCTGGTACTAGACAGTCAATAGTAAGAAAACATTGTGCCTTAAGATCATTCTATGTATTATATATCACACAGTGGTCTGTGACTAGCCATCTCCCTGGCTAGTCTGTGAACTCCTCAAGGGCAAGGACTAGCTCATAGTAGGCATTCAATTAAGGGTTGACAAACAAATCAATGCATTAACCCTCCTTAGTTTTCTCCATAGTTCCAAGTGAGTATAACAAGGTGGAAACATACCAACTGCTATTTTTCATCCTAAAACAGTAACACTAAGGCTATTCAACTGCTTTTTCACAAACACAAAATATGTGACCTTACATAGGGCATATAAAATCAAACACCAGAATCACAGAAAGGCAATTTAAATTTTAATCTCTCAATCTCTCTCCACCTCTCTGTCTCTCTCTCTTTCTCGTGCTAGGGCTTGACCACAGGTCTTCAGCACACTAAGCCTGCATGCTACCTCTGAGGTAATACCCTTAGCCCATTAAATGTAAAGTTTTAAAGAAAGTTTCCTATTCACAGGAATTTGCTGAATTCACTGATAGTGCTGATTTGCAGTATGCATACATATACATACATGTACACATACACACACACACACATACACACACTCCAGTTTGGAAAGAAAGATGCAATGTAACCTAAAACACAGGTGAAGACCTTTCTGCAAAACTTCAAGAACCCATATTAAACCCTCAACTCCCTGAAATGCACAGTATAAATATACACTGTCCTGGCCAAAAATGGAAATTTTTCTTTAACAAAAACAGAAGACCATTATTGTTAAATCAAGGAATAAATAATGGGTGGCACCCACATCCAGTAGCCTGGAAAGGTAGTCCTCAGGACTGGGCTATTCAGAGAGCTTGATAACAACTATGCTCAATTCCTCTCCCAAGGGTACCAGGTCCTACCCACATTCTGAGGGCTCTCCAGCAAATTAGAAAAACAGTGTGTGGTGCAGAAAGGAGTTGATCTATTTGATTGAGAATGATGGTACTAAGTTGTATATAGAGAAGTGCAAGCACACAGCAGGCTGGATTGACAGTGACCAAAGGAACTTTGAACATCAGTCCCTCGTGCCCAACTGTGTGTGGGTGTGTACATCTGAGGGAAAGAAGATGGGGTCCATTTCTTGGTGAGAAGGTGAAGAAAGTGCAGGCTAGGACAGCAGGGAACTACCCTTTCTGGAATCTTTCATTCCCCAGGCCCAGGCCCAAGCCTGGGGCCCGGGTTTTGTCATGGGCGCCTCCCTGCTGCCCTGCCCTGTTGCACATGAGCAGAGAGAGACAGGAGGCAGGTCCCTGACACCTACTTAACCAGGGCAAATGGAGGGGAGCGCGTGTGGGATGCCTTTACCTCCCCCGCAGGAGGCGCCCAGCAGGAGCCAGCAGCTCCAAAATCGGATTTCCACACATCCTCCCACCCCAGAATGTGCCTTTCCCCTCTGGCAGAGGAAACAGAGCATTAAACAAGTGTGGCTCTGGTGTGTGAAGGATCTCAGAAGACCTAAAGAAGCCTTCTCATAGATGTCTGCACTTTTTTCAGATCTTACTGAGGTAGCCAAGCTGGGAAGCATTATTCATTCACTGACCCAAAGGGAGCAAGGGTGTTACTTCGAGGACGACAGAACTCCTATCTGTAAGACGTCCCAAGTTACAGACACATACTTTATTAATAATCTTACATACACAAAATGTCCACAGAAAAGTCTAACAGGCTAATTTCTGACAGCTCCAGATAACAGCAGGAGGAACTAAAGCCATGCTGACTCTCAAGCTTCCCCACACTACACAGTAGCAATGGTCCCTTCCCACCCAAGAACTGTGATACAAATAAATAAATACAATTATCTGAAGAATTTCAAGTGGAAGAGCAACACTGTGAAGTCCTTCTCCCCAAGTGCAGTGACTTGTGGGAAACAGATAGGGAAATAAAGAGAACAGCTGGAAAATTTAATTACAGAAGAATAATGCAAACACTGACATTGTTTTGCAGAATTAACCAATAGCCAAAGCCCTTCTCCCTTCCTTACCTTAAGATACAGAAGCAGCTTTTGGCTCCTGAAGATAAACGGCAGAACCCGAATCTCTGCTTGCTGTCAATGTCAGTGAGCACGAATGTGAAGTTCTGGCCAACTTGGCTAACTGTGAGGCTGCAGCAAAGACAGAACAAAGGGAAGGATGAAGGAGCAGTAAGTTTCTTGATAAAGTATCTAATCACGACAAGTCGTTGAACCTGTACCATTTCCTCCCTCAGTAAACTCTTCATAAATGAACTTAAAATTTACACACTTCAAGGGAACAGTCTGTGAGCTAGTTGAAAGAAGAGAAGAGAAGAGAAGAGAAGAGAAGAGAAGAGAAGAGAAGAGAAGAGAAGAGAAGAGAAGAGAAGAGAAAGCTACCAATCTATTCTAGTGACCATCAAATATCAAAATCATCAGCACTTTCATGTCTTCCCTTTATTGAGTTCAGGCTGTAAGGTGGCTCAATTAATCAGTCTGTCAATCCTGAAAGGTGTATTCTATTCACCTTGTTTTATAGATGAGGAGAGTTGAGAGAGACTCTACCCAAGGTCCCAGCTGGATTTTAAGCCATGCCTTAATTCCACTGGCCACTCCACCAGCTTGCTGCTAACAATGATCACCTGAAGACCCATGCAGTTCAGAAACTAATGGTAATTGCAGCTGTAAAATTTAGGGGTCTACTATGTGTCAGGTACAACAACCTGGCGTTTCAGTGACATTCCCATTTTACAGAAAAAGGCGCTAAAGGACGGAATAGGGGGGCTGGGGATTTAGCTCAGCGGCAAAGCGCCTGCCTGGCAAGTGCAAGGTCGTGAGTTCAGTTCCCAGTACCGGAGAAAAACCAAAAACAAAAAAAGGACAGAATAGGTAGGGAGGTGAATCAACTTCAGAGAGCTGCTAAGAGGAACAGCTGGCATTCAAACTGCAATGAAAAGGGGACAAGGTTAACTAACACTTTCCTAAATTCTTATGTCTTTTTTAATTTTCCAAATTTGAGACAGATATTTCATACTTTAGAGGACAGAAGTACCAAAATGTTAAGCAATATAAAATCCTAAGAAATAGTAATAATGCTTTAAGCATTTTAAAAAAGTACAAATTCCTGTATCAATAAAAAATAAACTACACATAAAAGCAGCAAAAGGTAGAAAATATTTTAAAAATTTGGAAAGTATATTGCTAATTGGAGCAATCTAGAAACTTTTAAAAACTTACAAAGTGTTGAAAAATCCACTTAAACTGATTTAAAATCAGTTTAACAATTACCTTGTATTTGGTTCCTTTTTAGAACTTAAACATTCTAAATCTAATATATAAATTAACACTAAAATATTTTATAATTTGACACTGAATTGTGAAAACAACTCATTAACTCATATTGTACATATTGTATTGAATTTTACTAAGTAACTTCTAATTCATAAAATACTCAAACTGGTAAAATATTCAAATTGATGCTATCATTTACAATTTATAAATTGTCAACAGAAATGAAAAAGCATGGCTTACCAGCCCTTTTTCCAAAGGCAGAATCCTTATTGAGTCCGGATATGATATGAATTAAGATTCAGATATAGGGTAGATTCCTAAGACTCCCTTACATAAAAAAAAAAAAAAACTAAAAGGAATTTTCAAGGTATCCCACTACCAAGGTCAAGGGCCCTGCCTAGTTATATTTAAGGAAACAATTCCATCCCTTGGAGAGTGGTTTGGGAGTTCAGGAAAATAATTTGAAAAGAAAATGTTCCACTCTCCTTATTTAACTAGGAAGGTGAACAAAAACAAGGTGGCAATTTAAAAGCAACGTGGTAATAAAGCAGGTGTAAGTAATGCTATCCCTCTACCGTACACAGGCAGGAGAAGGAACGCATTTCTATAAAAGTTATAGAGCTGTCAAGGGGACAGCAAACGCTACCTTCTTATGGCTGTTATGTTTTATCTATAAAGCTTGGATACTGTGTTACTATGGTGATTTAATACTATGTTTTAACGGGAGATTATATGATTAATTTTAACAAGGTAGAGAACTGAAGATGTGTGAGAAACAGGATTCTAGCTCACATAATTAAAGTGATTGGGGAGGAAAGTAAGCCTCAGTGGGGGAGGGAAAAACATGTTTTATTAAAATATTTAAAGCAACAGGTCTGGATAAGTCTAAGATGCAAATAAGGTTGTGCTTTTGTGAAATACTAGTATGTGATCATACCAGATATGATTGTTTATTATTTTAATTCAGGGTTTGCTTTCACTTCTAGAATGCTTAAAATGAAAATTCTCTAAGAAGCATCCTAGACAAGAAAGGTATTGATAGAACTACATGAAAAGAAAACACAGGATTTCTAGGAAAAGGACATAGAATGAATAATACCTGACTTGTAATTGGGTGTCATTAATTTCTTACTATCTTTTCACTACCATTAAAAATGCTGAAAAATAACATCTAGCTATCCTATAGGGTCAAAAAAAAAGATTCACAACTCTAGTACAGCACTTGGTTGAAAGCCCAAGTCAATGACTGCTAACTGGGCCACATTACTTAAAACCCACAATGACCTCAGTTTCTTCATCTAGAATAACAATGAGAAACTACCACCCAAACCAGGATGTTTTGGGAGTCAGTGGGTAAGCAATTAGTACCGCACCAAGATTAGTTCTTAGTAGAAACAATTAATAAAAGAGAGGCAAGCTGTCACTCACTGAACCAACACTAAAATTCACATTAAAATCATGCATTTGAATAGAATCTTCCTAACTCAGCTCTAAAATACTTGTAAGTAAAAGTAGTAATTCTGCCTTGTTTTTCTCTTCTGTGATTTTTTTCAATAAAGGTAATCCTCTGGGGATTCTTGTTTACAAAGTGAAAAATTCTTTTCTGGGTTTAAAAGGAAATGATTATTCTTCTCAATTGATTAACTTTTAACTCTTAACAGGTTGAAATACAAGTCATCAAACCCCAAAACTAGTTGACTCTAAAATAATTTTTCCTTGGACAATTTCCAATAAGCTAAAAGTCTGCTAGGGTCAGTCAGACAGGTTAACTTGCAGAGTTCTAAATCTCCAAGGAATTTATCAGTCTCTCTCCACTTACTGAGTTACAGGGGTATTCAGTATTTTCCACAAAAATCAGAAGGGGAAAGATCTGTTTCTTTAAAGAATACCATTTTTATGTTTGCCTCCAGTATTACCACCTATAATTTTTATAAGAATTGAAGATTCCTAACTTGAACTGACAAAAGCCATTTATGACAAACCCATTGCCAACATCACACTAAATGCAGAAAAATTAAAAGTGTTCCCTATAATATCAGGAACAAGACAAGCCTGTCCATGATCATCACTCCTGTACTATACAGTACTTGAATCTTTAGCCAGGGCAATCAGACCAAAGAAATAAAGGGAGTGAAATAGGAAAGGAAGATGTCCTCAAGCGGCATGCCTCAAGTTTATCTTTCTTTATGGCACAGGAATGCTTTCTTGTGTATAAATACCACATTTTCCTTACCTATTCATCTGTTGATGGACATATACACTGTTTCCAAGATCTAGCTATTATAAACTGTGCTTCTATAAACAAGGGTATCCAAATATCCCTGTAATAGAACGATTTTAAATCTTTTGGGATGATACAGAAAGGGGATATCTAGGTCAAATGGAATATCTACTTTTAGTTGTTTAAGAAACCTCCACACCAGTCAGACACAAACTTACACATCATGTGACTTCTCTTACCTAAGAAAGTTTTGTGCTATTATCTGTTTCTTCTCTGTAAGAGAATCTTTTTTGTCTATGTGTTATACTCTTGAGTAACTACTTCAAAGATGATGACACATGGTGAATTAACTATTGTTATCCTCTTATTATTTTGTTATGAAATTGTTTTAGTTTTTCATAAAATAAGAGAAAAATGAAAGGAAGAAGTCAAACTATCCTTATTTGCAGATGACATGATCCTTTACATGGAAGATCCAAAAACCTCCACCAGAAGACTCTTAGAACTAATAAACCAATTCAGCCATGTGGCAGAATACATACTAAACACAAAAATCAATAGTGTTTCCTGTACACTGACAATGAACCCAAGAAAAAGATATCAGGAGGACAATCCCATTTACAATCACTTTTAAACAAATTAAGTACTATGAAATTAACCTAAGAAAGGAAGTGAAAAACATCTACAATGAAAACACCTATAATGAAATCTCTGAAAGAGAGACTGAAGAGGACATTAGAAAATGGAAAGACATTCCCTGTTTTTGGATAGGCAGAACCAAAACGTCAAAATGGCCATATTACCAAAAATAATAGGTACGTTTAATGAAATTTCAGTCAAAATAGCATTAGAGTTTTAGAGTTTTTCACCAAACTAGAAAAAACAATTCTAAAATTTATTTAGAACTAGAAGAGACCCAAAATAGCAATAAGAACAAAACAGGGAGCCTTACAGTCTTGGTGGTCAAGTTGTACAACAAACCTACAGTAATAAAACAGCATGGCACTGACACAAAAACAGACCTGCTGACCAATGAAGTATGCAAAAACACCACCAAGCACCTTCAGCCATCTGATTTTTGAGAAAGGGGCCAATAAAATAGGCTGGAGAAGAGATAGCCTCTTTAACAAATGGCGCTGGAAAAATTGGTTATCTATATACAAAAGAATAAATCTGATCCATATCTCTCACCCTGTACTAAAATCAAATTAAAAAGGATCAATGACCTATATATAAAAACAAAAACAAAACAATTGAATCTATTGGAAGAAAAACATGATAAAAGTCTTGAAGACATAGACATAGGCAACAAGACTTCCTGAATTCCGTAAGATATAACACCAAGCATTAACAAATAGGATCATGTCAAATTAAAAAGCTTCTGCACAGCAAATGAAACAACCAACAGAGTGAAGAGACAACCTACAGAATAGGGGAAAATTTTGCTAGCTACTCCTCAGGACTAATAGCTAGAAAATATAAAGAATTCAAAAATATTAGAACCCATAAAATAAAAGACCCAATCAAAAACTGGGCAATTGAAATGAACAGTTCTCAGAAGTACAAATGGTCAGTAAGTACATGAAAAAAATTTCAGAATCTTTGGGCATTAAAGAAATGCAAATCAAAGCAACACTGATTCTAGTAAGAAAGGCTATCATCAAGAAATCAAAACAAAAACAAAAGCAGTATAGAGATTCCTCAACAAACTAAAAATAGAAATTCCATTTGCGCCAGCTATACATATCTCTTCCAGTACAGTATCTTCCTGAAACAGTTAAAGGCATCATACTATATGATGCACGCATACCATGTTTAGAGCAGCATAGCTTACAATAGCCAAACCATGGAAGCAGTCTATATGCCCACCAACAGATAAATGGATAAAGGAAATGTGGTATATATACACAATAGAGGACTACTCAGCCATAAAGAAGGATAAATTTGAGTCATAAATTTGTAAGAAATAAATGTACCTTGAAACGCTAATGTTAAGTGAAATAAATCAGCCACAGAAGGTTAAATACTGCATGGCTTCCCTAATACGTGAGGCCAAGAATACAAATAATTTAAAGACCAAAATAAAAGACAGAAGGAAATAGGGAAGGAGATTCATGGAGATGAGAAGGGCATCTGGGGAAGGAGGAAGAGGGAAAGGAAGGGGAGGGGAGGGGAGTAAAAATGACCAAGATTCGATATGTGTGTATGTACCAATTCCCCAAGATAAACATAATTATTATGTATCAAAAACACACTCTAATAAAAGAGAAAATAAGTATCTTTGTTGGAGAGATGGAGAGAGAGATAAATAATTTGTGTGTTTTTAAGATTTCACAATGATTAAAGCAGGGAGAGATATCAGTCTTCCTATTCTGTCCCCCCCCCACCTTTTTTTTCCTATTCTGTTTTATAGGTAGAAAAATTGAGACTAGGGCTTGGTTCTGTTTTCCAAACTAATCACAAATAGGACAGAAATCCAAGCCAGCTTCTGGTTCAATGTCCTCTCCATACTGCCATACCTCACTGAACAGAATGAAAATCCTCCCTGAGGAGTTTCACCTCAGTTTAAGAAACTAAGTATGTGAAGATAGTAGATGTCTTAGCAAGCAGATACCTCTCATGAAGCAAGAGAAACCATATTTAAGTATGTCCAGATAAAACCAGAGTTATTATGGATCAGGGTCAGAACAACTCTTAGATGTGCTTCCCATGCCTATGTGAACATGGAAAACAAGAGAGAAAAGTAATAACTATTCCAATCAAGACCTTACCCATGGCCTTGTCTTTCAAATGCCTGTCAGCCACTCATGGCTCCTCCAGCAGCATTTTGCTTGATATTGAATTTCTTCTGACAAGAAATGAGATTTTACATGTCAGCCTCACTTTAAGCTTATGTAACCATTTTGCAAAATGAGCTACAGTTACACTGGGCACTGTAGCAAATGCTGGATATACAACACTGAACAATATAAAGAGAGCCCCTGTCTGTATACTCACTATCTAGAGAGGAATACAAAACAAGTGTAGCCAAAAAAAAAAAAAAAAAAAACTCATACAACTTGAGAAAGTATTATGAAAGCAAAGAAGACAGAAAAAAACGGTGCAGGAGGGCCAGGGATGTAACTCAGCGGCATAAGCGCTTGCCTGGCAAGCCTGAGGTCATGAGTTCGATTCCTGGTACAAAAAAAAAAACAAAATGGTGCAGGAGGAATGAACCATGCAACTAGAAGCAGCTTCTCAAGGATAACAATGTTGACCGAAAGGATAGGATGAAGCAGCCATTCAAGGAATGGGGTGATTCAGGCAGAGAAAAGAGTGGGCAAAGGTTATAGGGACTGGAAGGAGCCAACTGTGTTCAAGGAACTTCAAGCCTACCAGTATAGCTAAAGCACAGGAGACAAATAGCAGCAACATATGAAGATGCTATATAAACCAAGCACCAGAACATGCAGAGAGCCTCAGAGGTCATGGTAAAATTAAGACTTGGGGAAGGGGCTATAATAAAAAGCCATTCTGTAGCTTTAATCAAGAGAAAAATAGTCTTGTTTACAGTTTTGAAAATGTGATCTGGCCGCTATGTGGAGAACGACCTGGAAAGTAGAAGTAGACAACATACTCAGAAGGTTACTGCACTAAGTCAGGTGAGAATGGGTGGTGGCTTAAATCATGCAGGGAGAGCAGACAACTCAAGTTATAGACAGCAGGTATGAATGACAGTCTTGCAGACAGAGAACTGGGAAGCAAAAGGCAGAATATCACCATTTGATAATAGGAAGGACTAAAGAGTTTGGGGGGAGATTCCACTTGAGATACATTAAGTCTAAGAAGGCTGTAAACCATCTAAATAGAAATGTCAAGTACAGAGCAGAACATACTAGTTAGGATATCAAAAGAAATGTTTGGCTTGCAACTACAAATTTGGAAGTTATCTACACACAGATGGTATTTAACACCATGGTAAAGATAAGACTAGGGAGAGAACACAGAGAAAAAGAAGAGCATCCAAGATTCATTCATAGAAACATCAGTTGAGAGGATGGGTAGAGAAGAGACCATTAAAGAAAAACAGGAGAACCACAGGGCAGAACAGAAAGCAAGGCCAACTGCATTGATACAAAAAGAGAAGAGGAAACATGTCCACTGCAATGAGCAATGTGGAGGTTTCGGGTGACCTTGAGAAGAGCAACTCTAGTTGAAAGTTGAATGACAGATGCAAGAGACAGACTGAAGAGGTCTGAGGAATACACTGAAGTGTGAAGACGACTCTTCCAATAAGCAGAGAATCCAATAGTAACTGACTGAGAATGAAGAGTCAAAGGTAGGTATTATTTTTAGATTGGAGGAACACCAGGCGCTTGTTTTTAAGATGTTGGGAATGTTTCAACAGAAGCAGAGGTTAACGATGCAAGAGAGGAAAGATGAAACATTCAGACCTGGACTTGACTTCAAAATCCCAGATATACAACTCACGAGCTATGTGAGCATAGACAACTTATTATACTCTCTGATTTCATCAGTAAAATTAGAATAATAATTACTTTGCAGGCTGGTTTTGAGGATTAGGAATAACATATGTAATTAAATAGCAGACTGCAGGTACACAAAAGTGGTTTGTTATGCAAATCTGAAATTCAAGAGGTGGAATGAAAAACATTTTGTTACCACCTAGTAACTGTAGCTTACTGACAACTGACTATTGAGCTATCTACTATGAAGATAGTCTTCCCTTCAGGCATGTGAAGTGGTGGGCAGCAACCAAGCTCTATAATTCCACCACATCTCCCAACTTGTAGTTCCATGTACCTCATATCCATATGCACACCTTGCATCTGCCTAAGCCTCCAGTTTCTTACCTTCCCTGGTCAAAGATCCAAAAGGTAAGAATGACACCCACTCAAACTGCCTGAGAACCAAAAGCTGGTCCCCGTGGTAGATAAAGGCAACACTTTATCTGCTTGAAGAACACAACATGCAGTTCTAAAAATAGGTATCTCTCCACTCACTTCCCTAGGTGAGCCTAACAAAGTAAATGCAAGTAACTGTAGAATTAAAAAGTATCCAAAAAATGGAGGAACAGCAGAGCAATCATCCACTTCCCTCGTTTTAGTGAGGAAGAAATGAAGGCTCTCGGGGCAGAAGCCACTTGTCTCACAGCACAGGGCAAATAAGAGGTAGCATCCAAACTAACAGTCCACTAAAGTCCAACTGTTTTTGAGGTTTTCTGATGCTGTTAAAATACTCACAGGGCATAGTCAAATCCATAGTGTAAGTTAAACTAAAGGGTTAAAATGGGCCAGACAGATTCCAGTTTGAAAAGTAGAGCAGAAGGGACATTGAAAATTAGAGCAAGCTCAATATTTGAAGGCAGAAACAAGAGAGGTCCTGGAAGATATACACTGATTTGCTAATCATGTTTCATTGGTGTGCGGTTCATTTTCTCCAGTTAACTGAATTTTCCACCTTCTAAATGAATATATATTGCTTTTGAAATAAAAGCTGTTTGGTTACTCTGTGATGCATCTAACAGAGGGAGTATGGCGTAAGAGAAACAGTATGATGGGCTTGGAGGCCAGACAAATGAGAGTTCTGAAAACATTCTGCCAGACAATAGGAGTGGGACCTTGTCATATTATTGGTCTACCTGAGCCTCTGCTCCTATATATGGCAACTTGGTAACAGTAGCCTTGCAAATATGTAGCTTTTCAGGGCGAGACAAGACACAGTACAATGTCTCACATGTAACAGATACATAAGAAACTGGAAAGTAGCATTTGAACCATATTTGCATCTGCAGTTAAACTCTAAACCATGAAATGATGCCTCTGCCCTTGTGAAGATGATGTCCTGTCATATGTCCTCCTGTCATACGTGCTCCTATCGTATGTGGGTACAAGTATACACAAGGCAGTTGAGTAGTAGCTGACATTCTGGGTTCTGAAAGAGGATAAGCACAAACATGAAAGGGACAGCTTTTCCACTGTCCAGTTCATCTCAAGTGTTTTGACTAACTGAAGCTGGATGTCAACTATCAAGTACAAGCAAGTAGTGACTACAGTATGAATCAGGACAAGCTTTTTATTTATTTATTTTAAGAGACTGCTTTCATCAATAATAGTGAAAAGTTTCTGAGAGTGACACAGGGAACTCAGCAGTGATTCTTCACTACTGTCCAACAAGAGCTTCAGGGACACTGAAGGGTAGAAATAACTCTGGACTGGGAATAAGCACCCGTTCCTTTCCCAGCTCTGCAATGACAGCGTTGTGATGAAAAGCCACCCATTTCCCTCTGCCGATCTTGGCTTCCCCTCTGTAGAATGGGATGTTTGAACCAGATGAATCTCAGCTTTAAAATCCTGCAGTCTTGCTCCCACACACTTTCAAGGCCTCCTGTGGCCAGAGCCCAAGCTCTTGCCGCACACGTCACCCTCTTCCCAGCACGCTCCATCTGCTCTGGCTGAACATCTCCAAGCTCACTCAGGGCTTCTCCTCTGCTTGGCTCTGCAGTACATATGGGGTGTTAGGTTCCCCCTTCCACCTACCCACTTCTTGCCGGCCTGGCAGACTCAACACAAATCTCACCCACCATGACAAGTTTTCTCTGACCATTTCTGTCTTTTTAACCTTCCCATCCTTTCAATTGTTTAAGATGCCCTTATAACACTTCTTGATCTAGCCTGGGAAACACATGGAAGGCAGGGCTCCAAGTGTGAGACCACTGCCTTACACTGCAAATCCTGAACCATCTTTTGCTCTTCTGAGGGCAAAATGTCACTATTATCTCTTAGAGCTGCTGGGAAGAATACATAGAAGACAATGAGCTAGACAGTGCCCAGCATTCAGACTACAATCAATTAGGAACTCAGGCGCTAATTTCCTTCCTTTCCTCCCTCTATTGTTGGTGACTACTCTACCCTACAACGCGATCTTCTGAAAAATGTGTTCATTTGGGAGCTGAAAATCTAGCATGAGCTATAACATAAAAGGACCTTGGGCAAGTCACAACTTCTCAGCAGTTTACATTATTTCACATGAAAATAATGGTATTTGCTTTTATGTCTTACGATAGGATGATAAAGTGAGGTAATACATGAGAAAGTACTTTCTTTTGAAGAGATCCAGCATTATTATTTTTCATACATCCTAGTTTTTGAAAGAAAAAAATCTTAAAACAACACAACAGACAGTAAGATGTCAATGTTAACGGGTGATTTCATGATAACTGTGAAAATCCAACTCTTGATACAGGCTAGAAATAACCGAAAGTTGTATTATTGTTCCTTAGGGTAGAAAAGCACACACACTGAAAAGATTAGGAAGCTTTCTGTTTTGAACGTAATCACCTGGGGCATTGCTCATCTCCCATGCTGGTATATTTTCTAAGTCAAACAATATGAGACACACCTGGGGAACTTTGTGGGCTTCATAATCTGGACATTTGACAGTGCTAACTCCAAATTAATTAACATTCTGACATTAAGACTTTTTTTTTTTTTTTTTTTTTGTTTTGGTTTTTCTCCGGTACCAGGAACCGAACTCACGACCTTGCGCTTGCCAGGCAGGCGCTTTTGCCGCTGAGCTAAATCCCCAGCCCCATTATTAAGACTTTTGTATATTTGTAAATGAACTTCATTTCAATTATTTCTTCTGCCTTAAAGTGTACTACAGTTAGAGGTGGGAAAAACAGAAGAAATAAAAGAGTCCTCAAAATTGTTTTTTTTTTTTTGTATTAACAGGAAAACATCTACAGTGCCAGTATGTAATGCAATACAATGTAAAGAAGAACTATTTTACACAGTAGGGATTAAAATATATCTATGAAGGGTCACTTCTATTCCTAAGTTACTTTGTGAAAATAATACGAGGAACAAGATCAGGGGACAACAAATCAGAGAAATGTGTTTTAGAACAAAAAATTTTTCTGCAATAATGAAAAGGCACTCAACATTATTGGTAACAAAATATATTTTAGAATTATGACTGAAAGGACCCTGTTTTTCTTCCATTTTAGAATGCAGTCATTCAGACAGGTAAGTAAGTAGTGGGGTGTGTGTAGTATAAATGAGAGAAAAAGTGTATTTGGTATGCACATGTGTATGCTGGGCCAAGGCAGAGATTTAACTGCATCATGTATTTCTTCTACTAGTATTAGTTTATGAAGTCAATTAAGGAATACCTATCCAAAACAAATCATCACTTTAACAAGAAATCATACAAAAATGTATTCTTATCTTTCTTTGTTAAACATCTAAGTACATTTTTAAAAAACACTCCTGCTTTATTACTGCATATAAATATGCCCTGGCCATAATTTGGAATACTTTTATAAATGACTGCAGGAGATTTCACGCATTGCTAATTCATACATATAAATGTGAAGTTTGCTTAAATATCTCTAAACAAAACCCTACCTTCTTGCTATTTCTAAAGAAATAGGATAAAGAAAAGAGAACACTTATTACAAAGACTGACCCTCTGGAAATTAAGCATATTTTGTTTTGAGCATCAACCTCTTCCTGGTACCATGGTTAAAAAGAGCTATGTCTGGAAATACTACAATAGTTAATTGGCTTAAAAAATAACGTTACAACCAAGGAGAGCAATAATTATAAATGACTGGCAACATTCCAAAGTTGCTTTTTAGTACTCCTTTAAACTCCTTTGGCTACCAGTTCTCATCTCACACCACTGTTAGGTTTATGCCAAATAAACCAGGACACTAGTACTACAAAGTGTGAAAAAGATCCAAAGAGCACACTACCCAAATATACTCTAAACCACTAAAATCTTTCAGACCCTGCCTAGATTGGGCATATTAAAATACATGATAGAACCTTCCTGAAGGTAGACACATTTTATAGCTTGCTTGGAACATATGGAATTTAATGACAGTGGTTATTTTCTAAAATCCTTGTCTCTAAAAGAGGAACTATTAAAAAAAAATGTGTGTACAGTCTCATAGTTCAACTTTCCATTAAAAGAAATTGAAAAGATGCAACAATCAAGCGGACAAATGAATGATTATAGTAAATAGTGCTTTAACTATAATGAAAAAGTAGATATTTCTTGAAAATTAGATATAAATCACTGTAGTGTCATTTTATTAATAATCAGTAAAGTATAATTTTATAAAGTAAAAATAAAAGCTCTTCTTTTATGGCTTATTTTTAAAACAAGGAAAAACCTTCAAATTATTTTAATTATTTTGAAGTTCTTATATTTGTACCTCTCCAAGAAACACTTTATCATAACAAATACTAAGGAAATGTTTAGATGGTTGTGTATTTGTTAAGTCTAGAAGTCTATGGAAAAATGTTGATTTCCCCAGAGATGTTATCGTTCTTAGCCACCTAAACAGAATGCAAAATACTATTTAGCAACATGCCTTTTAAGTAACTCAGTACCTTTAAACAAGATAGGCCTATGCTGATTTAAAGTGTAAGTTGAAGTTTAGGAAAAACAAAGTCTACACAATAATCATAAGAACATGGAGCCATGTAATATTGTTTAAACCAAATACATTTCTATTTAAATAAAAATTAAACAGCACTGGATTAAATACCAACCATTCTTAATCATAGTTTAAGTCTGACAACCAAAATCAAAAATTTAATGCCTTACAAAATACATCTCACAAACTAACCAATACAAAGCTCTAAGCTTTAAACTTTTTGATAGTGTCAATAAAACCTCCAGGAAAGGAGAATACTGCAACTCTCCCTGGAACATAGGTGTTTTAAATCATGGTTAAACAGACAGAATGTTAAGAATGGTATGGTTTTTATTTTCTATAGCAGGTTTACTGACACTTTTTTTTCCTAATAAAGTTTGAAAATCTGACACTACCTGTCCACATAGAAGGGGAAACAAAACTTGGTCAAAGTCTGTAGAACTTCCTGTGGAGAGAAAAAGAGATAATTTATACATCTAATGGGACCAATAAATCTAACATTAAGCACAGCACACAATCTAGCAACTTTACCCTGAAGAAAGAGGAGACAGATTAAGAAATATGGGCTTTATCAATTACATGGGAGGAGTACCAGGCAGTCAATCATGAGAAATAATAAACATGATCAAACTTCATTAAAAATGAAAAATTAATCAAGAATCACACATGGGCAAGCAGCAGGAGCCATGCAGGAAAGCTCTGAAGGGAGGGAGGCGGTTGGGTTGCTGAGTGTTAACACCCCTCCAGGGACCATCTCCAGCCTGACCATATGGATCAGAGTGAATAACACCGAGCCACATGGGTTTGGCCTGGCAGGGCCGCTGTTGCTGGCACTGTTTTTGCCTGTTACCTAGGAACAGAGGGGGCCGGGATTAGACAACGCTTCCTAACATCAATAGGCCAAATCACAGCAGAACAGAAAGCCAACTTGAAGATAATTGTCCCTGAACACTGTCAACTACATTTTTAGAGTTTTAAACTTTATACACTCATTTTATTTTTTAAAAAAAGTTGCCATTTCTAGCATAAATTGATTTTGGAATCAAACTGTAGCCACTGGAAGTAAGCACTATTTTTAGTTAAATATCATTATTATAATTGTGTATACTTACCTGCTTATAATTTATGAAAGTCCAAAGCAAACTAGCTTTTTAAATGTCATTTTCACAAATAAAGAGGTACAGAAAACCAAGTACATTTTTCAGGAGGGGGCACAAAGTGGCATTGTATCTCAAAGACTTATTCCTGAAGACAATCTTCTTACAATAAGACAACAATAAACACTGGCACGTGAGATTCAAGATACAGTTGTGTGGGATTCTTCCTAACAGACACATTCCACATATAGAGCAGAGCTAATCACAGGTACAAACAATTACTACTTCCTTCATACAATTTTCTTTAGCGTGACTTAATTTAACTGCAGGCTTGCATAGCCCACAGTTGGTGCTTATCATAAGTTCATAGACCAATGTCATAAATTTTAAAAGTATTCCTTTCACGTATTTGATTTCCTTTTTAACTATTTAAAATCTCGACTTTTAAGACAAAATGAAGAACACATTTTTCAGTCACTGAGAAGCTGGTTCAAATTAAAACAAACCTGCCCATTACAAATCCTAATCCAAGTGATAAATTAAAGATCAGTTTACAAATGTAGCACTTTTCTAACCAATAATAATGAATTATCAATGCTAACTGAATTGATGCTTCTCGCTTCATTTATTTTTAAAACCAGTTCTATCATTCAAGAAATAAACCACATCAATCTAATAACTCACTCAATGAAGCAGAAAGCACACTGACTTGCTCTGCCAGAGCATGTTCTGTCTACATAATTCAGTTGAGCATATCCTATTTTTTAATATCATCTTAGACGGGTACTATGTATATCACAGCACTGTTAAGGCATGACATAAAAGAGTAATGAAGAGGAAACTAAAACATGAAAAAGGGTGAATAAGAATAGCTCACCGTATTCTCAAGAGGCACTACTTATAAATTAGTTAATTTATAACGTGACATTCGAAGGTGTATATATATATATAATTTTTAAACCAATTGTTTAAATACACTGCAACAGCTAATAGAGAATCAAGAGCAATTCTCAGGGCATAATGTTATGTTACTATTAGGCAAGTATTGGAAAACAGATCATATAAAACACTCATTTTTAACATCCGCAGTTTTAATTAATTATAAAATCTAAAACAACCCACATGCATCAAAGTTTTATGACTTCTATCCCTCTCCCCCCAAAAATCCTATTTGAAGTTTCAAATAACATCATAAAGTACCTCTTAACTTCAGGATATGTACCAAGTATTCTTTAAAACTCAGTACCAAGTGTTCACTCATTGCCCATATCAGCTACAAAGACAGTTACCTTTTACCCCTCAAAAGTTTCAGGTGCAGAAAGCACTTCTCTACTCTATGCTGGAGTCGCGCTGGCAAAGGCCTCAAAGATTTTTGCAAGAAAGGACCCCCATGGCTACAAGGAAGCATTGTGCTGTGCAGCAGAGTCAAAGGAATCTAATATGCCCAACTTATTACTCACTAAAAGATAGAAACTACTTACCGCTTTGTAATGTCAAGAGTAATAACCAACCTTGAACTCGTCTGTCAGGTATCAGAACAAATACCAAACTATCTAATGTAGACTGAATATTAACTCACTTCCCACAAGCTTTCCCTTTTACCCAAGAAGGAAGTGATAAGTCTAATTAAGCAATGGGGGGGTTATAGGCAAATATATGCATATGTTTGTACATAACAATATGTTTCTTCATGTTTGTGATACTGCAAGAGCTGGATTTTCCAACTTAACTCAAACAAGATGGTAGTGTGCTGTCACAGGAAAACAAAAATGAGCATCTACTCGGTGCTAGGCATGTTTGCACAGGATCTCAGTAGGAACTGAATTAAGTTTGGGAAAAGAAGGGTAAGAAGATGAAGGAAAAAGAGCAATGTTCTTTGTAAATAAAAAGTGCTAAAATAAACTAATCTTAATAGTGATGCTTTCTTTGTATACAAATATTTAAGTATTTATCCTCTGTCAGAAGGAAAACAAAAGACCACTCTCCAAGGGAGGGGGCTTCCAAACCCTGATTTAAATCTATTTGGAGCATTCTGGTTATGGCAGAACGTCCTAGAATCTCTCGATATTATCTTTTCCAGGGGAACAGTCTTAACTCACTTTTTCTCTCTAAAACCTGTGACTCTGACTAGGTAACTTTCTTTGTGCACATCAATTTTCCTGTTCTCTCCCCCACATGAGCTCTTTCAGACAACCAATCTCAGTACAACTTCAACTACTGCTGTATAAATGGAATCTCAGAGATGCAGCACAGCTGATGAAATGTAAATGACCTCATTGCTAAGGCAGGGGGTGGGGAGGATTTTGTGCCAGCTCTCCAGATCAATTCCCAAGTTTATATTTTCACAAATCTTTTTATGTACAGTTTGATTTTTTAACATTTTAATGAGCAAAAAAGTGAATCTATAGTAGCCAGTCACCACAGTTAAAGTGCAGGGCATGAACCAGATCCCAGGAGGAAACCAGTCCACCATGTCACCACTGGCTTTAGGACATTCGCCACCTGGTTCCATGTCCCCAGGTTCCAACTCTTTTCATAATCAAAACACTGCTGACATTATAAACCCCAGACGGGTTTTCTAAAATCCCTCCCAATCAATATATCCAACACATAACTTATTGGAGACAACACTGAGCTCATTGATTAAGGTGAGTTCAGTAGCAAAGTTTTCAAAATAAATGAGACAAGAATACAGCATCCAACCCCTTTATGTCACCAGACAATTTATGAAATAGGCAATTTCCAAAAGGGCTTTTCTTTCTAACAAAATATATGATACTTCATGTAGGAGGAACAGGAGCGGAGGGGGCAGGGAAGCCGTGCTGTGGGGAGGTAGCTGTACAAACCTTTCAGTTAAGGATATATTCAACAGCAGATTACACTGTGTAGCAGAAAAGAAAATATCTACAAAGCTCTGTCCATAGGAAGATCCCAACCCTCTTAGTAGGAACCAAAATATGAATTAATACACCCGATACTAATACGATTGCAAATGAAATTCAGAAATGAACCCAAGGTTCACCTCAATGTACTGTGGATCCATTTTACCTAATACAAATTCTCATAGGTCAAAAAGCCCATCAAAGGAATTTGCTTCAATCTTGAAAAAGTAGATTATGTTCTGGCACTGAGCCATTCTCTTAGAAATCTAGTAACATTTTAAATGTATATTATTATCCATTGTGGAGTCCTATCTGGAAGTAAAACTTTTAAGACTAAATTTGATGAAGTTAGCTGGGGGTTCTTAAGCATAAGCAGACTCAATCAATTCACCCTGAATTGGGGGGACGGGGGTTGGAGGGGTATAGGTACTAAACAGCAATCCTTTCAATGTCAAATATTGTTTTCATTGCTTCATTGTTACCTATGAACAAAAATTATGTAGTTTTATTTGGTAGATGAAAACAAGTGACAATCAGATACAGATACACATACCATACCACAAATAAATGCCATCTGAAAGATAAAAGTGCACGCTGATTATAATGTTCAGTGGAGTTATAGAATGTTGAGAGATGAGACATATTTTCAATAGTTCAAAGGAGGAATATGTGTGCGGGGGAGGGGGACATTTAAATAAAGAGCGTGAATAAATGAATGTGTTTTAAAATATGTAAAGCCACAATTAGCCTCTTTGTGGCTTGCCTAAAGGTGATAGAGCCGTTGATAATTTACCTTGTCCAAGGCAAGACAGTAAAAGAAATGAGGGAAGCTGGTGCGAGAAAAGTCCTGCGTTTCTTCCATCTATCTGTTCATTTCAAAATGTAGGTATGTGATGAAAAGATCAGTTTGGAGCTCAAATTCATAAAATACTCTCTACATTTAATTCTTTTTAATTGCATGAGGGAAATGCTGACCCTCTAAGTCCTGCTATTGAGAGCAGTGCCATTGACTTAAAAAAAAAGCCTATGATTGATGATCTTAAAACTCAAGTTGAAAGTTAAAAACAGAACACACAAAAAAATCCAAACATACAAAAAGGTAACAAAATTTCTACTTTAAGCCGGTCCCAGTTAAAACCAGGAACTCCAAGAAAAACTGCAAAAGGTTTTAAAAGTTTCTGATTAAGAAGGGTAAAGCAGAAGTTCCTGGAAGCTTAATTAGCATCAATGTATCAAGTTCAAGAATGTTGATCAGAAGTTTCCTAAATGTAAAAACAGGAAGTAAATTTTTTTCTCCTTCACTGTAAGTGTCAAATTAAAACCAAGATCCATGCTATAGCTAAACCAAACAAAAAAAAATTTTTTTTTTTTCAGTGAAAAAAGGCTTTGAATAAGGGATTTTACAGAAAGGCCTTTCAACACCGAACATAAAAGCAGGGTCAAGTTTCTAACAATGCTGCTCCAATGCTACAAAGTCTGCTTCCTTTCTTTGGTAAAAATATTCAATATTTACTCCTAGTTTACTTTCTATAAACTTTAATTTTATAACCATGCCTATGTTATAATTATGGTAATTAGTTTAATACCGAATATCTAAAATTAGCGCTGTAATTCAAAGGTAAAATTACAAAAAGTAAATTCATCACGTTCTATAAACATGCACAATATAAAGTTTAAATTATCAAAGACAAGTGTAGAAAAGGAAGCCTTACCACAGCAGATGAGCTACCTCTAGAACTGCTTTTAAGTAGGTATCAATCTCTGTGACCTCTGAGGTCCAAAGGAAAAATACAGGCGCTAACAAAAACTTTTTAATGCAATTATCCTGTTGTATCCCTTCCTTTCTTCAAACAGCTACCTAAAACAAAGTTGTTTCATAATTACAGTACCACATAACATCCTACATTCTTAAGACTTCCTTTTATTAATTTTAAACCTTACAGTAAAGGGGTTGCAAATGAGAGAGCTGTATTTATAAGGTCAGTGTTAAATGCCAATAAAATTCTTAACACTTGTCAAATACCTCCTAAATGAACAGATTATTTGGTTACCATCTCTTGCAACTGGCACTTGCAGGCATCAGTTCCTCAGACTCAATCAATAGTATTGCTCTGAAATATTTTTGTCTTGTTCATTTCCTTAATCATTTTAATTCCTGGTTTTTGTTTTTTTTTTCTAAACTGCATGTTATCGGTGTTTCTAAAAGTGGGAAGAGGGGCCACAAGTCAGCACATACCAAAAGAATAGGGTCCCAACAGTAAAACTGCAAACATGAACCACACTGAGAAAGCAACTTGCCCTCAGGAAGATACTATTAAAAAAAGAAAAGAAAAGAAAAAAGAGCACTGATAGAAATACTATTTTGTAAGCACATTAAAAGCTGTCAGCTTTTAAATATTTTAAATGCACACAAAAATGTGCACAGATGGGCATCTTTTCTGCTCACATTAGTCTAGAAAAAAAAATCTTTCATTATCAAGCTCAAAGTCCTTGAATTTTTTAAACTTAATTGTGCCTCTATTTCTTAGAATTCACACCCCAAGGCCAAAGCTTTCCTGCCACCAGTCCTTCAAATCTGACTTGGACATTACACGGGAGGAGGCTCCAAGCCTCCCTGAGGTCTCACTCCTTTTACAACACACGAAAAAGCAGTCGATAATGGGCCCATGCTGAATTCACTGCTCTCCACGTCTCCTCTTGGGACACAAGCCTAGCAGATGTGATAAAAACTGTGTCAGAGAAGTGGCTCTAGTTTGTGCCTTAATGACAACTTAAACCTCTAAACCAATACAACCAAAGGACTAACATAACTGGCTGTTACCTCTCTCTCCTGCCAATCTTCAAATATCTCTGAACTAAATTAGCACCTCTACCCACAACTTCCCCTGCCACCCCAAAAAATCCATTCTAATTTTAAAAGATAAATTAATTCAGCAAACACATCGGTGGCACAAGTGTCTGGATGCCGTGTGTGTATCCTATAATTAAGCCTTGACACGTATTTCGTATCATTTATATTTTCTCAAGGTATGATTGAACATTCAAATGTTTTAAAGGACTGGCTGGTAAATTCCCTCCAACCACCACCCCAGTAACCATATTAACACACACCACTGGCAGACTTACAGTTTCCAAAAAATACCTAGAAGTCGAAGGATTATTTTTAAATATGTTCACATGTAGAAAAGAAAGGTAATATTCTGAGTTATTGAAACATTGTAATTACTAAAATTTATACAGGAGAATTTTTTTGAACCATAGGTGGCTATACTTTTAAGTTGTAAGAACTCTTTGTCTTACCTAATGATATAGTACCAAAAAAACTGATTTAAATACGTACTTCTGATAACATTTTCTAAATTCTATAATTCAGTCTTCAGATGATAGGTCTTTTTACCCAGTATCTTGAAAGCCTATTCAGTCACAATTGTATACCCACTTAATCAGCAATCATTGTTCTGGGATGCAGGACTTTGTTGTCAAGACAAGCACCGAAACCTTAAAAAATTTTTTTCAGAACTGGCATAAGAAAAAAGTGATCTTTGTGAGACAAGGACAAATTTATGCAAATCTTTTATAAACATTCACAAACATTTATTTAGCTTTTGAAATGTTGGCCTCATTTGAGAGCATGAAAATGAGGGGGAAGTAGGAAAACGCAAAGGACAGCTTAGAAACTGGCACGCTACATAAATATTCAGAAGGAAGATTATAGGATTCATGTTAGGCTGTCTTAGGCTTCTCCAAAGTCCACACAGAATAGCAAAGAACAAAACTAACGAGAAGTACAGCAGATGTTAGACAATGCATCGGCCTCTTTTCCTCTCTCACTTGGCTATACTTGGACGCTTTTATATTTTCTTTCAATATGGTTAGGTCATTCAAGGATTCTCCTATAGACTCTGTATTGTGGCTACAGATCTATAAGCTGGAGGTCTGTCAGCTTTCCAAAAGTTTCCAATGAAAAGGCATTATGCAAATTCTACCTCTCTTACTCTCTTTCAGGGGGGAAGAAAAGCCTCCAGTATGCAGTCATCGGAGTATTGGAAGCCCCAGCCTTCATTTCTGTATAGCTGTGTTTGCCTCAGGGCCACGCTGCTTGTTTTGACAGTGGATCCCCCTAGATAGTTGGGATTAGTCGAGCTTGTTTAGATAAACTTGAAATCAAGGCCTTCTCTAGGTAGACAGCTAGATGTAGCTACCGAGTTTCCAGCTGCCTCCTCCTTTCATCCCCAAACAACTGCAGATTCACAGTAGCTATCACAGCCACAGGCTATGTCACATACATAAGTACAAAATTAAAGGCTGCTAAAAGAAGCCTTTGTAAGTCTTAGTGCTAAAATAAGGAATCTGTACTGCTTGGTTTATACAAATTATCCTAGCACTACCAGTAAGGAACTGAAACCATCAGTTAATAAGGCATGTTAATCAAGGCTCCTGGCTTCTTCTGATGGACAGGATCATAGTTTGGTAATATACCTAACCTTCTGCTTATTAGCTCTTAAAGGAGAATAATAGCAGAGATGTTGAAAGGAAATAATAGGCTTTATTTATCCAGTGCCAGGGGACATTAGACACCATCAACAAGCACTGTGAGCGGAATATGAAAATCAAAATGTACATATCAAATCTGCTTTTGAGACAGTATTATTTAGCAACTGATTAGACAGGGTCTCACTAAATAATCATGTCCAATTTCAGAACTTTTATTTCTCACAACTTACAGATTCTGATAGAAAGATCTAAGAAAGACTTAAGACTGAGGAAATTTATACTGAGAACACACTGATAACGCTGATTACAAAGACAGAAGGCAGGTGATCCAAACACTATGGAAATAAAATTGTGTAACTGCAAGTTTTCTAAAATTTAACACTCAAGAATTTAATCTTTTGCACTGAGGAGGAAAAAATGTATCATGAGAGGGCCAGCAAAATACAAGAAAATAATTCAAATCCACATTAATTTTATTTTAAGACAAAGCTCTTACCTGAGGCTGCCAGGGATATACTAAGCACAATAAGGCCAGAACAGGCTTAACCATTTTCTAGAACTCTTCTGAGATACCACATAGTTTGGAAGTCCTTTACCCTCAGATGTACTGTCAAGTCACACAAGACAGTTTTCAATCAAACAAGTTCACCTATCACCATTGAAAATCCTTCTTCAAGATTCAACAGATAAGTCACTATCTCTAAAGAATACCCCAAAACATCCAAGACATATGGAATTGCAACAACTTGAGCTTTTCTTATGACATTTTTGGTTCATTTCATGTAGAACTTATAAGCTAAAGAAGGAATCAACACCTTCTTTTTCTCTAAAGGGCCAGACAATAACGATTTTACTCTTTGTGGGCCATTTACACATATTCTTTTTGTTTGTTTGTTTGTTTGTTTGTTTTTCTGGTACCGGGAATTGACCTCACAACCTTGCGCTTGCCAGGCAGGTGCTGTGCCGCTGAGCTAAATCCCCAGCCCCTATATTCTTATTTTTTATAACCCTTAAGAGGGGTCAAATTAAAAAATCTCAGTTTATAGGTCATACAAAAAAGTCCTGGGCAGGACTTGGCCCGCTGGCTGTAGGTTGCCAACCCTGACCAAAGTGACTAGTCGCACAACGTAACACAAACTCATGAACAGCCTAAAACTCACATTTAGAAATTCCTAAAAGGTAAAATGATGTTGCCAGCCAACATTCACAGGGGATCCAACAATTCCCATCCGATTGTTGCAAAATTGTCCACTGCTTACAAACATGCTATTTTCAGAAAAAAAGAAGTTTTTTAATACAAAAAAATACAAAGAAGTAAAAACATTTCTGACACCCAGAATTCACAACTATTTTGTGGCATGAACTCATTATAAAACAACTGCTTCTTTCATTCATAGTTCACTTCTATAAAGTAAAGTTCTGGGGCTCTTTTGACAGATAAATGAATTCATGTTCTCTAAGTTATTAAAAGTTCTTCCATCTGAGATCAACTTTATAGTATTTCAAAAGCAATATTAAAAGAAAGTAAAGGGTTTTCTGGTACTCTACTCACCACTCACTCAAACATAGATTACTTACCTAGTGTTCTGTCAAAGAACATACATGGCCTCTTCCTGCCTGTCACTATTTGACTTCTGGTCCTCTTCCAAATCTTTTTCTTTAAGAGTGTTTTCCATAATTCTACCTTCCCCCTTCTCTCTCTCTGCATCCTCCTCTACTAATAATCTACCTACTTTCCCATGTCCACTATCATCACTAGTAAATGACTCTCAAATTCAAATCACTTCTGAACTATCTGCCCAACCCCAGTCTGCTCTTCCAACTGCCTGCTGAACATTCTGTGTCGTGTCCCATGGGTCTTCAACATGTCTCACACCCAGACATAGCAAGTAGGTTCCTATGCATCTGCTAATCTCTTTTACCCCATCAGAACAAGAAAGCCTGTCAGACCACTAATGTTCCTTGCTGGGGCACAGATGATCCATTTGTATGACTTAGATTCAAATATCTGCCATGGTTGTTGGATTTTTGAGGTAACCATGAAGAAAAGCTTCTAATTTCTTTAAGTGTTTCCGCATATTAGCAAACAAGACAGGATGAAGGAGCCCCTAAAATCAAGGCTACTTCAGTCGTCTTACAAAAGAAAACTGATGTGTTTCCTTTGGATAACATACTTAGTACCAGGCAATACGTTAGAGTGCTAGGGATAAAGCAATCACCCAGCAAGCTATGGTCCCTTTTGTCATGGAACTTGGAATCTAGCTGGAAAGACAGAGGCTATTGAAATGAATGCACAAATACCTAATTCAAACTGCACAGGAGCTGTGAGAGAAAAGAACAGAATGCTCTAGACAAAATGGCAGGGGCCTGAATTTAGACGGAAGTGCCAAGAAAGACCTCTCAGAAAGTAACATTTTCAGCTGAGACTTGTGGAATGAATAGGAAGTCAGCAGAGGAACAGAGAGGAGGAGACAAAAGTAGCAGCAAGAGCCAGGACCACTGAATAAGAGCATCTGGCACATTCAGGAAACTTAAAGGAAGTCTGGCGGTGGGAGCAGAGGAAGTGAGGGAGAGTGTGACAGGGGGCTGGACAGGTTGGCAGGGGCCTAGTCATGAGGAACCTTACAGACCATGTGGAGGAATCTGGAATTTACTGTCCTGTATTGGAAGTCACCACTGGCTATGGATCCTTTTACATTCTGCTTGCACATGGTTTTTCAAGCCCTTATGTACCCCCCAACTCTTCAAGACTCCAAGTAGACTTGGAGGCTATTCTTGGTGAGCTCCTTACCCACACTCTTAAATTCTATCCCCGTCCTGTGGCTCTCATTCCTTTTATGAACTGAACATTATCTCAGGGCCTTACCTGCCCACTGGAATGAAAAGACATCCAACTGGGTGCCCATCAGGCCTCCCAAAGGAAGAGGCACCTAACACAGGAACAGTTCCAGGTCCTGGAAACATTTTGGGCTTAGAATGGAAAGATTTCTCCAGAATTCTTCCTAGGAAGGGACTGAAATTCTATAAGCAGAGTTTACCAACCACAAACTGGAAAACCTGATGCAATAAAGACTACAAAATGAGGTTACCACCAGGTGTGGTGGCATATGCCTGTAATCTCAGAACACAGGAGGCTGAGGCAGGAGGACTGCTATGAGTTGAGACCAGCCTGGGCTATATATTGAGTTCAAGCCCAGCCAGAACTACATAGTGAGACCGTGTCTTAAAACAAAAACAAACAAAGAAAGAAAGAAAAACAAGGTTGCTTTGCTACCTTCTCCAATCTACCTCTAGTAAAGTTGCATAATAATACAATTACTGGTTATGAGATGCCAAGTGTTATTCTAAGCACTTTATATGTTGCTTTGTTGTTTTGTTGCTATTTACACGTCATACATTTCAAAGCACTTAACCCTCATCACAATCTATAAGGATTTCACTATGACCATCTTTAGTCTACAAGGGATAAAATAAAATCCCAAAATAATAAATGGCAGGCCTGACATTCAAAACAAAGCAGGTCAGCTCCAAAATCCATGATGTTAACCACAACTCCAAAGTCCATGCTCACATATTTCATATTGTTCACTGAGCTCCTAATTTCTCTTAGCTTGTAAGAGGGGCTGCTAACACTTCTATAGCTATTTCTATACTTGAAGAGTTTAGAGAATGACAAAGAGACAAGACATATAAACAACAGAATGTAAGGAATGATGTTCTAAGTCCTCTCCAAGAGTTGAGGGCACAGTGCCTAATTCAATCAGGGCAAGTTTCACAGAAAAGATGATACAAGCTGGGCATTTAACAATGAACTTAAAACTGTATTGGTGTTGGAGTAGGGGGACAAAAAGGAAGAAAAAATTCCAAGCATAAAAACAGTTTGGGGAAAATATACAGTAGGAAGAGTAAAGCATGCTGGGAAATTTGAGGCATTCTATGACTTGAGCAGTAAGAGGAAGTGGCAATAGATAAGGCTAGAAGTTTGATGAAGGTGTTGATAAGGCTGGGGTCAAGATCAAATGGTGATGGGTCTTTAACTCAAATTAAGCAATTTGGGGTAGATCTTGAGGGCACCAAGGACCAATTAAGTGTTTCGACTAAAAAGAAATGTGTGATTTAATTTAGGTTTTAGAAAGATCTCTCTGGCTGTCTTATGGAGGGTAGTGACTGCAGAGTCACTGGGTCACTGGCCATCAGGAAGTGTACACATAAGGGAAGCTTACAGTTCGAATGCAAAGGGAAATAGACAACATGTACAGATGAGAGAGCAGCTTAGCATGGATGATGATGATGCTAATTTGCAGGTGCATCCAAGGAGCAACAGGGACTCACTAAGTATATGAGACTAAAGACAAGACAGAGATTGTATCTCTCAAAAGCAAACTCAGTCTGCTTAGTTATAATCATTGTATAATTTACTAGAAACAAGACCATCCAACAGTACTCACAGACACCTAAAATTATAGGTATACACCACCATGCCCAGACTATGAGGGAGTTTTTGAGCTAGAATAAAATGAAGAGAACACATCCAATAAGAATGTGTAAGGACTGGGTAATTTACCATTTCCTGGGGTTGAATTCAGATAAGTAGTAATACAACACAGCTTTCAGAAAGAATGGCTTAAAAAGAACTTGTATTTTTCATAAATTCCTTCTATATAACAGCTAGGGAGTGGCCAAAGTGGTAAGAAACTTTCAACTTTAAAGAAAAGCCTTGAGTCAGAAAGTGTCTCAATTCTTCAAGTGAGTCTGACTGTTTAAGGTTTTGAAATATGTATATTTGCACTAAGAAGTCAATTCAATCTCATTCCCTTCTGATATTCACTCTTTTCTGGAAATAGGGGAGGCTAGACTAAAACCACACAAGCATATTTAATAAAAAGGGGGATCTCAGGATCATGGCTATTATAGAAGAGCATATTTTACATACAGAGTGGGTTTGGCAAACTCTTTTAAAAGCAAGGTTGTGACATTTAGCAAAGGTGATAAATCTGACATAACAACACACTGGGAAGTAAGAACTACTATGTGCCAGGTGATTTCTGCCTACCTTGTACCTGAAGAACACTTAAACCAGCCAAATGTCAACCATGAGACACTTTTAAACATATACAAATAAACAGATGTTTAATCTGGGACACGTCTGTACTTTCTCAATCTACCAATGAATCAGAAAGCTGTAACGCAGTCTATCAAAATCACTACATTTCACGGCAATCACGGTATCCTGTTGTACAATTCAAGAAAGCAGCTTCTGCACAGTGCTTTGTTGCCATCGTGCCAGCAATCACTTCCCGTGAGTTAAGAGTCTAAAGCGATTCAGAATTTATAACTGTGGATGAGAAAATTACATTTCCACCTACAACCCCAGACTGCCAAGTTACGAAGAAATATGAAAGCAGTGACCTTTTTGTGCAAGTGGTTGAAAAGCCCATGAATCATAGAGAATCTTAGAAAGCACATATCTAAAACAAGCCTAAAAGATGATATTCCTTAGGGGCAGCTCCAAGACTTTCCATTTAGGTTTCTCCGTACCACTTGTGTTAACTTTATTAACATCTCTGGCTTCACATAACAAAGAACAAGAAACTATAGGAATGTGGTTACACTGTAGCCTCACCACCAAAGATCCTAGTGTTCAGAGACATTCCCAGCTTCCAGATGCTTTGGCAGAACCATTGCTCCACAGCCATCAAAATATCCTGAACATGCATTACCTTTATAGTCTACTAGACAGTAAATTCCTGCAGAGATGGAATCTACTTCTCCTCTAGTCTACCCAAAGTATTCTTATGAATCTCTTTCAGTTAATGCACAAATCAAATCTAAGCTTCCAGACTGTTTTTGTCACCAAAAACAGACCTAAAGGGGAAAAAATAGAAACTATTCATTTGGAAGTGTTCTTAAGACTAGGTTGTAGAGCCTGGTCTATTTTACATTCAAATGAATTCATAAATTCTGCTCCATAGTATATAGTATCATAAAAAGACTGTCTAATTATAATCATGTGATGGCAGATGCTTAGGAGGCTGAGGCAGGAGGATCACTTGGGCCCACAATTGGGAATCCAGCCTGGGTTACATAGTGAGACAAGGTCTCAAAAAAACGTTGTTTCCCCCCGCCCCAGGATCAAATGTGACCTCATCA
>NW_004955419.1:4207822-4237822 GCF_000276665.1 Chinchilla lanigera | reverse complement strand
ATGTGAAAGATTTCATGAAGTTGTCTCATTCAGTATAATCGAGGATGCTTTTATTTCAAAAATTCTACAAAAAGTATACCTAATTGAATATTTGCACTAAAAGTATAAGATGCCAAATAAAGCTATAAAACTTTTTCAATATTTCTCAAGATAGAAAAAGGTATCCTGAATGTGTCACATTACAAAGAGTAGAGCAACATCAGAACTTCAGCATTATTTTATTGAGTAACTTTGCAGAATACTAGAAATTTGAGATGGCAGAACCAACTGATCAACCTTAACCTTCACTACCATCATCAGAAGCACCTTCACCCTAAAACCCATTCTGCCTTTATATCTTCATCTTCTTCTCCTTCTCCTTCTTCTCCTTCTTCTTCCAGTACTACCATTATAGTTTCATCATTTATTTCAAATTCCAGGGAAAGTTATAAACTTCCTTCCCTTTTTGGTTAAACTGCTTAAACAGCATTAAAAGAAAAGAAAAAGTCCACAGGCTATCCAAAAAGGATTTCCTAACAAACTGCAGACTGCAACATACCTCAAAGTGAAAAGTGACATTTGTGATAGATTTTCTTACTTAGTTTCTGTGCAACACCCCGCCCAAAAAAAAACAGCCTAAGTCTAGCATTACTATTTTCAACCTACTTCAATATGTTTTACTTTTTGTCTTTGGTTCCTAATTACTGCTTCTCTTCCCTTCTAAAAATTCATTTATCTCTTTCAGTAAAAAGAACAGTAATAATATGTTGAACAACTCTGAAATAAATTTTGTCATGTAAAAAATTAATTACGCATTCCGAACCTGGTCACTGTAGTCCTCCGGGAATTGCCTCTGCACCTCAGGATCTGTAAATAATTGACAGATAATATTAATTGGCTTTGGATTAGTGAGCAAGCAGAGGATCACACATTAATATTTGATCAGAAGATGATAGCAGCCCTGGCAGGGGATCCAAGGGGGGCAGCTGAGGCTGCTATGTTGATGAGCACAAGGAAGGACTCTGCAAGGCACTCCCATTACCCTCCTCCAGAAATATAAAAAAGAAAAATTTTAAAGACCTGATGCTACTGTTAACTTTAGACTATTACCTAATGCAAAAAATCTTGCCAGCTGCAAATTGCCCTCAATATATTTTTCCAGAGAAAATGAGTCTTAAACCTGCTTGAGTTTTCTTCTGTAATCAGCAGCAGCCTCCTTTTTATCCTTACAGATGTGGCTTGATAAATCTTAAGCACCAGTTTCAGACTGGAGAGAAAAGGAGAATGAGAGAGGAATTCTTTCAAGGAACACATGTAAAACTCAGAGCTTTTAAAAATAAAATATATCCTTCCCCAAGTGCTATGAACACTTACCAAAATATACATAAAAACTAGATAAAGTTTCCTTTAAAACAGAACCAACGCTTTTGACTTATCAATATAAACCAAGGGTCATGATATGATGTTCTGACATAATTAGACTTGTTCAGAAACTATAAAAATACAAAAGTGAAACTTTCCTGGCCATTTGCTTAGAAGGGAATTGCTAAAAGGTTATTTGACTCTTAAATCATAATTGCAAGATAATCCAATACCATGTCTGTAAGTTAATACAGAAGTATACTAATTAAAAGCTATTAGCACTCCATTTACTATTGATCAGGAAAACATTCAATCTTTTCCAGGAAGAAAATGACCTGATTCTTCAGAGACACATCAATGGGAGGAATCAAAATAGTTTCTACTTGGGAAATCATGTACCAGTGAAAAAGGCTTATGGAAAAGCAGGATATGAGTGTCTCCCCTGTCAGAGGGGTCTCAAAATCTGCACTACTCACTTTTCATATCTATCTGTAAAAATCACACTAAAATTACCAATCTAATTCTCTGTGTGAATTCATGTAAAAGTTAAAACTTTCCATAGCACAATACAGAAACACAGTTCATTGTTCTTCAGTGGAAAATCAAGAAGAGAAAAAAGGAAACACACTATTTGTTAACTATATTTAAATTCTAGAACTATGAGTTTAAGTCAATAAAGTTAGTGGATGATAATTTTAAAACCCCAGGAACTTACAACAAAAGCCAGAATATTGAAAAAGTCGTATCACAAGTAGAGCTACCCAAAATGGATGTTACAAAAACACTGAAACCACATACGGATCATTTCAGCATTTGGGATGTCTTCCAGTTTACTTAAAAGCAAGGATTCGATTTTGCTCTTACTCTCATCCTCAACTATAAGGAAGGGGCCTATACCACATCTAGATTGGAACTAAGAGAATACTAGAATAATAACACCAGTACTGCCTACGTGAAAAAGCTATTCCCCATCTTTGGCCTAAAGCAGTGATGGCAAACCTTTTAGAGCTTTCAATGATACAAACAGCCTGCTGTGGCACTCATACCAAAGCTTTGCCACCACTGGCCAACAGCATTAAAACTGTGTAAAGACTCGAAACTGTACAAAGACTTGAGAGTGAGACAGTGAGACAGTGGGGGCCAGAGGGTGCTAACAGCATGGCAGTAAAAGTACTATACCTTGAGTAACCCTTCTTGCTTGGGACCAGAAGAATTACAGATCTTGGAGTTTTTCAGCTATTTGGAGTATTTGCATAGACTTTACTGGTTAAACATCCCTAATCCATAAATCTAAAATCTGAACTTGTAAGTATTGCAGACATCCAGATTAGGGGTGTTCAGCCTATAGTAGGCTATAAAAAAAAATTAGCTAACAAGATCCAAAGGACAATGTGTCACCCAGAAACTTTCTGAAGTATGTCACAGTGGCTGAACAAGGTAGAGGGTAGATCAGGGAAGTGAGAAGAAGAGAAGCAGGGTGCCTAAAAGAAAAAAAGAATGCAGTGGCTATAACACATACAAATACCTTAAAATTTGGCCAAGAGACCAAAACTATGCAGCTGTAAGCCTGTGAGGTACATAAAACAGAGCTTGGGAAAGCCACAAAAATCATCTCTAGCTTATTCTTTTTCTTCCAATTATCATGTGGTTGATACTCTTCAACTAGAAAATTTCCTAGAGAAATGACTCACATAAATCTTTAATATCATGTCTTCTTTCTTGTAGTAGTTTATACTTCTTGGGAACCACAAAACACTGATGGAAATAAAAACTAAAAATTTTACTTTTCTATCACCATTCCATGAGAGGATGAACATTAGAAATTAAACTTCATGATGTATTCTTCAATTTAAAAAAAGTTAAGTTTCTTGTCCATATGTAGGAGACAGTTCTTAAATCTCTTTAATGAACTCTATTAATAAGAAACCATATTAATAAAAATGCATCACTATAAAAGTAAATTTTATTCATATATATAACATAGCAGAATTGAAAAAAGAGAAGAAAAATAGTTGGGAAAAAATTTTTACACTCTGAAAGCAAAGATGACACTGGGATGCCAAATGTAGACCATTCCAACTGTATGATCCTAAACAATACCTAGATAGTAGGCAACAAAACACAGCCCATTAAATTCTTTCAACTGTCCTTATGACCATCCCCAGGGCGGGAGTTAGCTCAGTGGAACAGCACCTGCCTGGCAAGCGTGAGGTCTCAGCACTCCCCCGGCAAAAAAAGACCATCCGTAATGTGAGAGTCCCAGATTTTTAACAAAATAATATTCCAATGAAATATATGCATTATTATTCACTACAATTCAAGCACAAAACTTTTGTTTAGTTTTATGCCCTTGGGGCCCCTGAGAATTACAAAAACAAACTTCATGAGTTCTTAAAATTCTCTAAAACAATACTTTAAAAAAAGGCAATGCTTTTTAAAACCAAACTCCAACCTATTAAGTTCCATTCAATTAGCTCAAAGATCCAGTCTGATAGTTAATAAACCTATGAAAGCCATTTTGTAAAAATTAACACAGAGACTGCAAGTAATTTATTGGAATTTTCTTAAAACATCTATTTTGCACAGGAGTTTGAAGTTTTTTTCACATTGAGTTGATCACAATGCCATAATGTCACCAAAATATCGACATTGGAAACATCTGAGTTAAAAAGGTCCAAATACAATCTGCTTTTCTCAAGCAACACAACACCCGCCTTACTAACAGTTTCAGCATGGCACATGTACAAAACCTAGCACCCTGCAGTTAAGCAAACCGCCTTTAAATTTTCTGTCTGGCAGCAATCCACTTGCGTGTCTGTATGTTTTTACAAGTACTCTATGTATTTCATTGCGTCAGCTGCATTGCTTTGAGTTTTAAATGGTCTGGGAACATTTTATGAAATGTTCTATATCTTTATATGGAAAATAACATACACTGGAAAACTGCATCGGTCTAATATTTATATATCTATTTCTTTATCCACCATCCAATGCTATAATTGCTAATGTTCCAAAACACCTTCTCACATTCATATGCTCACCGCCAAATGCAGTGTCACCAAACAGCTAACTTTCAACAAAAAAATCTGCAGAGGAGAGTACATCCATGGAAGAAAGTAATATAACAATTTGCTCAGGCAACTAGCAATAAGAATAGAATTATCGACATATGTCAAGCTTATTCCCTAAGAATTGTCTCTCACAGAAAATTAAAAACATGGAACATTCTGCTTATCCTTCTCTCTCAGCCACCTTCTCCTGATTTAAGTAACAATTTATTTCAAACTTAATGCTTCGTCATCATATCATTTTACAGCAAAAAACACTATTTAAAATATCTGTCCAATGGGATGTTATCATCTGATAAGAGTCCACATATCTTTTCACCAAACACAGCTAAAAGAGGCAGTTAGCTTTTAACAAGATTTCAGATTATGTCCCTCCTTCCAGCACCATGGCAATAGATAGGGTTGTCCCCACAGAACTGTGTGTTCACTGCTTCCCCTAAAGACCATGAGGAGATTTCCAGGTTTAAAACAGACATTTCATAGTGTAGAACCCCAACCGTACAAGCTAATTTGGACAGAGTGTGTGTCCATGCTAAAAGATGGTATAGTCACAGCAGGAAAAAACTGATCTCCAGAACAAACATTTCTTACTTCTTTTCTTCTTTCTTTTTTAAGTTAATTTTCTTCAACCTCAGTAGTCTACGTTTTCTAGTCTTCTACTATACATACCTTTAAATCTTTAAGATATACCAGATTGCCACAGTATGTTTAATTAATAGAATAAGAGTTTGGGCAAGACTTACTGGAAAGGTGCTATAAATTATTTTATACAGGCTCCAAAATCCTTGAGTTCTGCCTTAGGCTTAAAGTTCCTAGAAAACATGGTAGACAGACCTTTTATAACAGAAATACAAAATAATTCATAAAATTACTGGTTATGTATATGTTCTCATTTGATATCAGTAACTAGTATGTGTATACACACACACACACACACACACACACACAGACCATACTAAATTATTTTCCTGTTTCCCTCTGTTACACCAATGAGTCCGTTTGAACAGTTAAGGCATGACATATTTTTAAATTGATTTTTGAAAAATACACTGACTTCATTTTGTATGAAACTTCTAACAACTATAGTAACCAAATGTCAGTGACGTCTACAACTGGAGCTCTTTTAGGAAAATTAAGAGAAGCTGGCAATGTTAACAGTTAACACGGGAATCTACACTGCTTTCACTTTTAAAATGCTAGGTACTGCTCAAATATGTTACAGTTAATGCCTACTGAATTTATCTAATCACTATCTGTAGAATATTTCAGTAAGAGACAAATTACTTAATACTCTAAAGCTTATCATTATTTAAAAAAATCTGCCCTTTAAAATACAGGACTTTAACATTAGCTATAAACAATATAATCTCATTGTTCAATTTCATGGAGTTTAAGATACTGTCTTCCCCTCCCCAGAACATAAATGTTAATCCAAGCTGTAATCAGATTTAATTTTCCAGATGAGAAGATGGGAATATGCTGCAAGTGGGATAATAACCCAATCCACTGCTGTTTCACTAATGGTATTTTCCAATTTTACATACCAAAACTGTAGACTCAGAAAACAGTCTGAGAAGTTATATCACCGTATGAAGACCAGCTCAATCTTTCCCAAAATACAATCAGAAATAAACTTTCTTTTAATCTTCAAGGACAAAAGTTAATTTTCTCATATAACGCAGAACTAAAGTTTTCTGACAGCATAGCTGTAAATTGGACTGTGCTAAGCAAAGAATTTTAAGGACACTGCCTATTAAACCTATTAAAGTTACAAAAATTTAGCTTCATTTACTTGGTAAAATGTATGAATCATTAGCTGAGCATTTTAACCGAATACAATTATTTCAGTGAATTATTTTTTATAATAGCTAAGATTTGCTTATTAAAATAATATATATTTTAAAGGAATGTTTCAAATATTGTACATAGTCAAAAAATTGCCATGTTTTGGACAATGTTTTTCCTTTCAAATTTTGTTAAATTAAAATTTACTTTTAAAAAAATGCAGATTGGCCTTAAAATTTCAAAGGAATCTAATTCACTAATTAGAAAAAAAAAAGTCATTTCAAGGTACTTTAAATGTTTATTTGGTTTACATATACAATGTGTTACTTAAAACAAATTTATTCCATATATTAACTTTTCGCTATAAAACATGAAGACTGTAAGAAAAAAACATTGAGTCATCTTAATTTTAAACCATGATTCTATGCATCTCCACCTCCAACAGTGGAATTTAAAATACAACTAAATACTTTTCAGCAGCCAAACTGATAACATAGAAACAGTTGACCCTCTACACCTACAATAAAAATACAAACAGCTTTATTCAAGGAAGAAGAGCAAAACCCACCTCAGTATGGGAAGCAATGGAACTCTTCACATGCCTGATTCTTCCTCAAACTAACATACTCTGCCTTTCAGACATATCCTGCTCGGATGTGACTATTTATGCATAAACAGCAGACACTGACCTATTGTCTTCAGTTGTTGGACTTATGAATGTAGTACAGTTACTAATTAAGTGAATCAACAAGTCCTAAATGCATCAGCTGCTCTACAAATAATGAGTCCACTGACATTATACAGTAAAATCTAAAGAGTTTCCTCTTCCTTCTGGAGAATGCTGATAGATTTTAACCAGAAAATGCTACTAGTTAAATGATGATTTGAAATACTTTTCATGAGTAACTTCATCTACAAAAAGAGTATGTCTGATCATTAACCAAACTTATGCCAGGTACACCCCAAAATCACACATAAGTGAAATTCCAAAGGGAATGTTAAAATGGAAAAGAGAGAGTAAAGTGTGCTAGATGGAAAGAGAAAAAGCCAAAAGGATAACTTCACTTAACACTTATCTTTTTCCCTACTGCAGAACATAGTTTGTAACTTTCATTATTATTTAAATTTAAATATTTAGGGCTTTTTAAAATTAGTGCAGAGTTTGGAACAAACTTCTAAAATCTGTTAACTTGATACATAACCCTTACAGATGGACATTTTTTTAATAGTTATGATTTTGGGTTTTATGTAATTTCTCTGAGTTACAATTCATTTTATCCCTTGTGAGTTCCTGTGCATGTGTGTGCATTTCTGGGAATCAAACCCAGAGCTTCAAGCAAGCTAGGCAAGTACCCTGCCACTGAGCTACATCCCCCAGCCCTATCCTGTCTTTTTAAAGTAAGTTTAAAATATTTTATGCCATGGTCTTCATAACTAGAAATAAACGCATTTGTTAAATTTGGTGAAAAGAGGTTATTTTCTTAAATACTATATAAAACTATTGATGGAGTGCCCACTATGGGCCAGTGCCATGATAGGTGTTTTATAAACATTTCTGACTTTACCTTCACGACGAATCTATGCTACTGGGATTATCATATCATTTCTATTATAAAGAAAACAGGTTTGTTTATGTTTGTCTAAAGTTAGAAAAATCAGTATAAATTCATTATATATATATATATATATATATAAATACAAATACTCTGATGTGGCAGCCCAGCTGATCAATAAGCTATAGTCCCCTGTCCTCCAAGAGTTTCAACTCTAACTAACCCTAACTGGAGAACACAGGGAATTAAGCAATTACAAGGGCTTGCCAAGTGCTATACTAGGAAGTTGCACAAGGGCAATATTATAGTTTATATCTAGATGTCCTCCAAGAGCTTCATGCGCTCATAGGTTGAGACTCTGGGAAGATTGGATTATGGAGGTTTATAGCTGACTTGCTGTTCAGAGGTGGAGCCTGGTGGGAGAAGATAGCTGCAGGTATGGCTTAAAAGGGTCCTTCCCCAGTTCCTCCCTTCTCACAACGCTTCCTGTTTGCTGTGGCTTGCACAGTTGTCCTCCTTCATGCCCCTCTGCAATGCTGTCCTGTCCTGGAGAGAGCTGACTATAGACTGAAAAGTATGCCAAAATAAACCTCTTCTTTCTAAACTGCAAGCATCAAGCCTTATGTCTCATTACAAGAACAGGACAAAGACAGGCCACAAGAGGACAGAAAAGGCCCCCCAAAAAACAGTGATAGAAAAGGTACCACACACCCTCTTCCCTACAGTATAGAAGGAGGTATTTTATGAGGCTAAGTCCCATGTTTTACTTAGCATTTTTTATCTCCTACAAAATGCCTTTCCTGTTATAAATACCCAACAAATATTTGGCGTATAATAAAATAGAATAAACTCATTAAATACATTGTTCATCTAAGCGCATTAAAAGACCAATTTCCAAACATCCAACTGAAACCAAGCCTCTGTATGCTATAGGCTTCCTAAATATCACACTGGCATGTAGCAAGCATATAATAAATATTAGCTGTTATATTGGTAATCCCAATGGAGAAATAAGCAAGCACTATAAATTAGATGGCTACAGACGTATAGATGTGCTTCAAATTGGAAATCCGGGTGTTCCTGAAATAAACTTTTATAAACCCAATTAAAATTTTCTCATTGCTTTCTATTACTTACTTAGAAACGTTATAACTTTATCAGAAACTGATTTTCTCTACATTGTCAGTGGTTCCAAAATCTTTAAGCTACAGTTTCCATGCCTCCTGGTATCTGTTTGCTAATGATCTGTAAACATCAAATGCACTAGGGACTCTCCCAGATTTACAGAACCCCCGAGGTGAATCTGTATAAATTGAAGGACCTCTCTGCTAATTTCTTTGCTTTCTAGCTTTGCAGACTGATTTTCAAAAACAGAAGCCCATTAAATATCTTTGTGGTAACAACTGTAATACATACTACCAGCTACCACTTACTGAATGCCTAGGTATACTGGACATTGTCACAGTGGTTTATTTACCTTATTTAAGAATAAAACTCTACCAGGTGAGAAGATGTATCCCTAATTTATAAATAAGAAAGGTGAAGCCCACCAAGAGCAAAGCACAGTTAATAAGAGCCGGGACTCAGCCTGGATCCATCATACTCCAAAGAATCCAACACTGGCTTTCTTTTTTGGCTTTATTTATTTATGTCCTCCTGTTGATCTGTCTTCTAGTCATTATTGTGACTCAACAATAAGAATACATCTGGACAAATAAGTAAAACATGTTGTCATGAAACAGGCCTTAGCAGACTATGAGTGAGAGCTTTCCAATTCTCCTATTTAAATTCCTTTGCCAAGCTCAGGATATAAATAAAATGATTCCTAAGTAACTATCACTCAACTAGTAAATACCATATTTAAGAGAAGAATTCACATTTCAAACTTGGAATATTTTTTGAAGGCTACAGGTTATCCTTATATCATCTATGAAAAAAACCATTTGCTAAACAGAGTGGAAAAGAACTTAGGAAAAAAATGATTTCTGACTTAAGAAAATGTGTTTCCATATACCTTTACATCACACTGAGAACCCTAGTGCTGGCACCAAACTTGCACACACACACAACAGATAAAAGCTGATGACACTGCAAGTGATGGACACACCACACCTGCCAATGAGATCTTCTTATACCAACACTCTGTCTCTCCTCCTGGGAACATTGCTGCCCACACTTATCTATACCATAAGAGAAGCAGGGTCTATACCCTTTGCCACGATTTTATAATTGTAATAGAATACAAATGACATATATCTTTAAATTACCATGCTGTGGCACTAAGTGTGTCTACACTGCTGTACAACCACCACCATCCATCTCCAGAACGCTTCATCTTCTCCAACTGAAACTCAGAACACCACCGCTTCGTGATCCCCTTCTACCAGCCCCCAGCAAATACCATTCTACTTTCTGTCTTTATGAATTTGACTGCTGTAGACACCTCACATAATGGAATCACACAGTATTTGTCCTTTTTGTGAACAGCTTCTTTCACTTAGCGTAATGTCTTCAAGGTTCATTCACATTATAGCATCTCCAGCTATACCAACACCACACTGGACAGAGCCACCACCCGGATTATGACAATCACCTCCTAACAGTTTTCCCTGCTTCTGCCTCTAAGTATCTACAGTCTTTCCTCAAAACAGCACCAGAGGAATCCTGTAAAACTCACACTTGGTTCTCCTCTTAAAGTCTCTCCTTTTCCCAGAACCTGACTGACTTTCTACCACTCTCCTCTGCTACCTTGGTTCCTGCCTCACCAGTCTACTTAATGTTCCTCATACACGCCATGCTACCACTTCATGGCCTTTGCCCTGGATGTCACTTGGTCAGCTAGATAGCAAGGAACGTGCTGTTACACCTTTACTTACAAGCTAGCATCCCAGCTGGGCATGGTGGCACACGCCTGTAATCCCAGTACTTGGGAGGCTGAGGCAGGAGGATCATTGCAAATTCAAGTCCAGCCTGGGCTACATAGTGAGCTCAAGGCCAACCTGAACTGCATAGTGAGACCCTGTCTCAAAGACAATAATAATAATAACAATAACAATAACAATAATAATAAAACAAGCTAACATCCCAACATAGTCTTCCTCAATCACCATATTTAAAATCATAATTTCCCAACCCAGGCATGGTGGTATATGCTTGTAATTGCAGCATTCAGGATCCTCCCAGCAGGAGGATCACCAAGAGTTCAAGGCCAATGTCGGCAACCAAGTAAGTTCATGGATAGCCTGAAATACATAGCAAGACCCTGTCTCAAAAAACCAAAGCAAAACAAAAATTATAATTTACTATCCCTACCATTCCCATTCCCCTTTCCTATGCCATCTTTTCTTAGTGCATTTTTATCATCCAACATGCTATGTAGATAACTTGTTTTTACCCTACTAGGATTTTGTTTTATGAAAGCCATGAATTTTACCTGTTTTGCTCACTACTATAAGCCTAGTACCTAAATAGGGTCTAGCACAGTAACAGTGAACCCAAGGCACCTGTGCTGTAGCAAGCTGTTTGTTATCACTGAAAGCTCTAAAAGGTTCGCCATCACTGGTTTAGCAAATAAATACTGAATGAAGGAAGTAGATAAATATTCTTTTCAGCAAATAATGTGGCAACACATATCAAAAACATTTAGAGTGTTCACACTAGTAATAATTCCACAACTCAAAATCTACCCAAAGGAAATAATCTGAAATGTAAGTAATTTTTTAAATGTTTGTTTCAAAAACTAGAGAGTGTTACGGTTTGTGTCTGGGTGTCCCCACAAAGACACATGCAGTCACAGGGTGGGCTTTTAGAGTTTATTATTGATTTATGGGTGTGAGTGCTATACCCACTCTGGGGCACATAGTTTGCAATGTAAGGGAGGGAAAGAGGCTGCTTGCTGCTGCTCCTCCCTTTTGCTCTGGTTGCTTTTGCTATCTTCCACTGCCATGAACTGTTGCCCTCTGCCATGTGCTACTCTGCCTTGGAGCCAGGTAAGTGTGGATGAAACCTCCATATACTGTGAGCTAAATAAACCTTTTCTTCCTTTAATTTTGAGTGTCAGGTATTTTGTCCCAGCAATGAGGGAAAAGTAACCAAGACAGAGGGGCTAGGCATATAGCTCAGCAGCATAGTGCCTACCAGGTAAGTGCAAGATCCTGAGTTCGATTCCTGGTGCCTACTCCCACAAAAAACTAGAAACATAAACAGCTCAAATGACACAATATTTATATCACCTTTAAATTTAGATGGTTTCTGTATGAACATAAGAAAAAACTGCTTTATGAAGAATTAACTCAGAATAGAAAGACTTAGGGCTGAGTAGTAGCTCAGTAGTAGAGCACTTGCCTAACCCCAGCTTCATACCCAAGAACAATCAACCAATCAACCAATCAATGTCCCACTGTAAACTAGGTATAGTGACACAGGCCTGCACTAAGGCTGAGGAAGGAGTAAAGCAAGTTCAACTCCCATCCAGGCAATTTAGTGAAAACATGTTTCTAAATAAAAAAAATGCTTAAAAGGGGCTAGGGAGGTAGCTCAGTAGCAAAGCACTCCTGGGTTCAACCCCAGTATCACCCAACTGAATTTTATCACCAAATCACAATTTATAGCCTCTGAGCATTTTAAACAAGATGCATTTTAGAAGACTAAAAACTGATCCAAATGTCTAACCATAGGTCTTAGAGCTATGGATATGTGATTTTCCCTATTTTCTTCATTTTCAAAAGGTTTATAATTTCTTTAAAAATTGACTTTGAAAAAATGAACTTTGTAAATAAAGAAATACATTCCTGGGAAATTAAATTTAAATGACATACAACAGCATATAATGTCCCTATCCACCTCAAGGACTCCATTCCTGACTGCTTGAACCCACACACACACTGGTCTCCTCCCTGGGCTTCCATAATATAACTCAGCACCTGACAGTGTACCTAATCATTTAGTAACTCTAGAGTGTTACATCTTTAAGTACTTGTCTCTCCAGTAAGTACATCAGTCACTCCCAAAACTAGAACCCACATGTCCTTACTACCTGTGTCTGTCCCACAGTTGAAGACACTAGTGCGTTCAAGCACACTACCCAGCACTTCCATACATGATGACTGAACTAAATCCTGCTCTAAATTGCTCTTAATAAACTTCCCTGGGCCCACTGATTTAGGAATACCTCTAGCCAAGTGTCCTCCTGAATATTCTGCAAATACCTACTTTCTTTATCACACACCACAATAGGCATAGATCATATCATATGACTTGAGCTTCACAACTCTAAGTACTTTTTCCTCAGATGACCAGGAGAGGAGAAACCACAGGCTCATAATCATGCCCATGACTAATGTAAAAGCCAAGATTCAAATTCACAGACTTAATTCTAAAACCTAGAATCTACTGTGCTTCCACAGCAGAGGTTATCAAACTTGAGCATGCACCAAAATCACCTCGTGGGCTGGATTCAGTTTCCAGATCACTAGGTTTGGGGTGGTATCCCCAATAATTTACATGACTAACACATTCTCAGATAATGCTATTGCTGCTGGTCTGAGGACCACACTTTGAGAACTGCTGGAATATGGACTTAACAAAAACACTACCAATAGGGGTTCATTCACCAAAGTTCCTTACAAAAGATGCAGTATCTTTAATTCTATCCTTCTAGTTTCAGCTCAGAAAATATAGCTCAGAAAAAGTTTTCACCTTCCCAGAGGCCCCTGTAACTAGGATACTGAGTGTGATTTGGTTCTATCCATCAGATCCACCTGACAAGACTTAAATCAGAGCACAGCAAAGTGGGAAACCAGGAGGCCCCATGAGAAACACTGAACTAGCAGGAATAGCATGAAGGTTTCTGTCACCTTCAGCTGGACCATGATAGGCACATACTCTGCACACCTCCACCTTGTACAGATCACACGGGGCCACAATGTTTCATTCACTCGCTCATTTTCTCTACCAAGTGCAGCTTTCTTGACTGTAGAATCCCTTTTATTTCTCTTTTTATCCCCTATACCTAGAACACTGACTTCCAGGAATCATTTTTTAGTAGACTTTCATCCAATCACAATAGCCATTATCACACTAAAAAGATTTGACATGAAATTGCTGGGTTGGAAATTAGAATTTCATACATCCAAAGTATTGACAAAGGAGTTTTCTTGACTTTATAATTGTCATTCTATCATCTAAAATCCTGAGACAATTCACATCCAACTTTGTAAAATATCCTTTAAGAAGGAAAGTGGCTCTGGAGGAAGCGCATCTAATTTTCTCTGTGGTTAATAACTCTATAGACTTAACAAGTATCTCAGAAAAGACAGCAAACGATTTTAAAGTCCTTCCAATGAAGCAAATAAAAATCTACACTTAAATAGCAGTAGAGTAGAGAACACCAGATGTTCTCCACTTGGTGTTCTCAGTAGAGAACACCAAGATGGCACAGTGGTAAGCAGCAGAGAAAGAGCATCTCTGAGAGTCACCATCCACACACTGGAATATAGAAATGTGAGGAAGACAAGGACAGAAGATCTAAAGCATGTGTTGAAGCCCACGGAGTAGAGAGAAATTTCAGTGAAGAAAAAGGAGTTAGCTGGTGGTGCCTTCTCTGAGGCAAGACTAACTGCACAAAAGGTGCAGTTCACACCTGTGGACGTTGTGACTGCTGGTGACCTCAGAGGCCTCCAGAGAGATGTAGTACTGGAGGGGAATAGTGGACATGAAAGACTGCACTAACAGGCAGTAAGTGCTAAGGGCTCAGGCATCCCACGCAAGACAGCCATTGGCTGGGAGCCATCTTGGAGAGGGGCTGGCAAAGCTCAGAACTCAGAGAGGCTGAGGGCTCCATCTAGCTGCTTCCAGCTGGGCTTAGGCCTGCGAAAAGTGCACTGGCTGCAGGCAGAATGAGTCTGCTCTCTGCCAGAAGGTGCAGGCTCACTGAGATTAACCACTACCCCAACAAAAGCTACTGCTGGCTTGCTGGGACAGCACATGGATTGGGACTCTGTCTCCACATCTTGTCTACCACTGACAGAAGAGACATACCTGGAAGTGGACATTTTCTTTTTCTCTCTTTCTCTTTTTTTGTTGTTGTGGTGGTGGTTTTGTTTTTGTTTTTGTTTTCTGGTACCAGGAATCGAACTCAGGATGTCATGCTTGCCAGGTGGGCACTTATGCCACTGAGCTATATCTCCGGCCCTTGTTTTCCCTTTTGTTTCTTTTTTTTTTCTTCTTCTTCATTGTTTGATCTTGTTTTTATATGAATGTAAATGTGGTTTCCAGCCTCTTCATAGTTGAGGTTCTCTTCATTCTTCTTTTTATCTCTTCCTTCTCTCTTCCCCTTTAGTCTTCTGGACCAGTTTCCTAAAGTTAACATGATCCCCCTTTGTCCTCCAGCCTTGCTTCTAATCTCTTCCTGTTCTTCTATTTTTTCCCCAACTCCTTTTAAATTTTAACAACTGAGGGCAAAATTGACATATTAAGGACTTATATACTACATATAACGTTCTGGTTTGTTTTAGATCGTGTTATATAACCACAAATCTAATTCATATGGTTAAAGGTGGCAATTTAATGCTTAGCTCAGTCTGTCACTTTCTAGGTTGTCTTTGATGTTATTGTCATTGCTGATGGTACAACTGTAGCCAAGAGTGACATAATTGTTCTAAACAGCTGTTCTTCCTCATAGTCCAAGACTGAGATTGAATTGGACATAAAAATAACTGAGGCATATAGAACACCAATTAGCCACGATCAAATAAACCACAGTGAAAACCATAGTGACTCTAGGGCAGATACAGACAGAAAATAGAGGCACTTCAACTCCAGACATCCAGTTAACCAAAGGCAAACCCAGAGGTCAGTGAGGTGGGACAATCCAAAAGCCACCCAACTGGCTCTCTGAAGTGGTAACAACAAAGCAATTGAATGAGACTCTAGAAAACAATCAGATCAGGAACAATTTGTCAGATAACTGAGAAATAACTGAGGATTGCAGAAATTCAACACAAGAATAGAATCTTAAAAGCTGTCTGGGAAAAGAAACAAATCACCTATAAAGGAAAGCCCGTCAGAATCACAGCTGACTTAGCACAAACCCTCAAGTCAAGGACAGCTTAGAGTGAAGTATTTCAAGCTCTAAATGGAAACAGCCTCCAATCCAGATTGATCAACCCCACAAGACTATCTTTCAAAACTGATGGAGATATAAGGCACTGCCATCACAAACATCATCTGAGGAAATTTATGAACACCAAACTGGCACTCCAAATGCTGCTTTTGAAGGACGTTCCAGAAAGGGGTAACAAGGACTACAACTCCAGGAACCCCAACAGGACGAACAAACCAGGTAAGGCAAACAAACAGAGGGAAGGGGAGAAAAGAGGACAGCCAACAACAAGAAAATAACGTGACAAGGATAAATCAATACATAGCAGTTATAACCATCAAGTTAATGGTCTCAGTTCACCAATCAAAAGACACAGACTGGCACAATGGATCAAGAAGCAAGATTCAACAGTATGTTGCATACAAGAAACACAATTCAAAAAGAAGTTCATAGATTGACAGTCAAAGGATGGAAAACAATACTCCATGTGACAGGAATCCAGAAGAAAGGAGGGGCAGTTATTTGCAGACAAAGTGAATTTCAAGCCAAGACTGACTAAGAGACATAAAGAAGGTCACTACACCCTTGTAAAGAGAACAACCTGAGAGGAAGAGCTAACAATCATAAATATATATGCAACAGATACCAGTGCATCCAACTATATAAAGCAAATATTAAAGGGCATGAAAAATCACATAAGCATTAATACAATTATATTGGAGGATCTCAATACCCCACTGTCACAAAAAGACAGATCAACTAGACAAAAAAATCAACAATGAAATATTAGAACTAAAGCAAACTTTTCAACAAATGGATTTAGTAGATGTCTACAGAGTACTACTCAGCTATAGGTAGACTTTTATAGGTAAATAGATGCAATTCAAGACCATATTCATAAGTGAAATAAAGCAAATGCACATACACAAACATCATATTGTTGCCCTAGTGTGAGAAGCTGAAAGAATTAATAAGATCTGAAATGTACAATAGATATTGTAAAATGAGAAGAAGCTGTTCAAAAGGAATGAGAAACTGGGATAGAGAAAAGGAGAAGAGAAGGAAGGGAAAAGCAAAGAAAAAAAATATGTATAGGATGAGATAGTTATACTAATTTCTCTTAATTCATTGAAAAGAAAGGTTTTTGCTATTATTTGAACAATTAAATGGCTATATCTTGTACTCTGAGTAACTAATTTAAAGGTAACAATACACAATGTATTAACCATTGTTACTTTATTATTTTACATTTTTGTTTTATTTTTCTTTAAAATTAAAAAATAGCAGTAGCTACTGAAATACCAATTAATTTGCCTTTTAAATTAAAGACTTAGGTAGGACAGCTTAACAATGGCATACTATTTTCCATTAATGCGTTATTAGCTCAATGTCCTAAACTAGACCTGCACACTTGACATATGATGAGAACTGTAAGGTTTCCTTGTTTGAAGATGTGACTAGACCTTGGCGAGCAATCCCCTCATAGCCTCCAAAATTGAAAGCACCTCCTAAGGAGATGGTATATCAGACACTGGACTTTAACATCAGAATAATGCCAGAAAAGGGATGCAAAGGGGTGTTGAACTTTTATAAGCCCCTAACTCCTATCATTTTCCCCTATCAAAAAAATAAAAGCGGGCTGGGGATTTAGCTCAGCGGCAAAAGCGCCTGCCTGGCAAGCGCAAGGTCGTGAGTTCGGTTCCCAGTACCGGAGAAAAACCAAAAAATAAATAAATAAACAAAAGCAAAAGTGTGAGAAATAACTGAAGGATCTGGAGACAAAAACACTCTCATATACCTGACAAAGAATGTGGCTGGATGGAAATTTGATACAATTTTTCTGTAGCACCATATAATCAATTTTAAATGTTTATGCCTTTTAATCCCCCAATTGTACTTCTATGAAAGCATCCACGGAACTCATGAAGGTCACTGTTAACAAGATGTTCATTACAATGTTATTCATAAAAGTGGAAATATGAAACTAAATTTCAATCAATGCAACAGTTATATAAAGTATGGTAAATCCATGCAATAGAATTTTACAGTCATTAAGATTGCACAGGAGAAAGGGCAAACGCAACTCTCATATGCTCATAAATATCCTTTTTAATTAATAATTGGACCTCTGAAACACTTCTATATTTTTTTGTTTGTTTGTTTGTTTTTTTTTTGGGTTTTCTCCGGTACCGGGAATCGAACTCACGACCTTGCGCATGCCAGGCAGGCGCTTTTGCCGCTGAGCTAAATCCCCAGCCCCCAACACTTCTATATTGACTGTTCTACAGATTTAACAAATATTTTTACAACTTCATTTTAGTATACTTTACACATAATTCACTCATTTCAAGTGAACAATTCAGTAATTTTTAGTAAATTAGTCAGTTATTCAGCCCTCAATTGATCAGTTTTAGAACATATTCATCATCCCAATGAGGTCCTTCATACCCCTTTACTGTTAATCCATTTTCCTACTCCTACTATAAGCAAGCTTCTATCTATTATCTATCTCTCTAGATTTGCTTTTTCCAGACATGCATCTAAACATGATCATACCACATGTGGCCTCTTGGGTCTTGCTTCTTTTACTGTGCATGTTTCTGAAGTTCATCTAAGTGGAGGAATACATAAGTAGGTGTCCTAGTTACTTTTATCATTACTGAGACAAAATACCATACACCCAAAGTTAAAGGAGGAAAGGTTTATTTAGCTCACAGTTTGTAGAGGTTTCAGTCCATAATCGGCTGGCTCCAAGGCAGGATGGCATGGCAAATAGGCATCACAGAGGCAAAACCGTTCATGACAGGCAGAAGGTAGCAAAACAAGCAAAGGGACAACCACAGCTCTTTCCATCCCTGGTATCTTATCTAGGCTACTTAGGGTGGGTAGCACTCACATGCTTAATCCTAATGCCCTTGATCCTAGCATTGCACCATGAATCAAACTCAGCATCACACACTCTAGAACCAGCTACCTCTGAAAAAGACCCACTTATGATTCCATGAGGCTTTGAGAAGACATCAAGAAACAAGTCTTAAAAGTAGGGTTTTGGTTTTTTGCTTCTTCTTCTTGTTTGTTTTTCGTATTTGAGACAGGGTACCCATTAAATTGCCCGTGGGATCCTCCTGCCTCAGGCTCTAAAGTATCTAGGATCATGGGCCCATGCCACCAGGCCCACCTAATAGTTTGTTCTTCTACCGGAATAGTATTCTATAGTATGGATATACCACATTTTGTCTATTTGTCAATCAACAGAACTATTAATTTGTCATATTTCTATTTTTCCGCTGCTCTCATGTATAAAATATGAGTATCTCATGGTTCTAACTTTTATTTCCATGATTTTAGTAACATAATCTTTTCATATGATTATTAACCATTAGGATTTCTTTTGTGACTTCAGCTATTTAATTTTTTAATTTTAAAATTTTTTTGAAATTAATTTTTTCTCCAATTCCTTATATATTCTTTTTTTTTTTGGTTTTTCTCCGGTACCGGGAACCGAACTCACGACCTTGCGCTTGCCAGGCAGGCGCTTTGCCACTGAGCTAAATCCCCAACCCCCCTTATATATTCTTGATCCTAAGTCTTAGAAAACTTCTTTTACTCTTCACTACCCAATACTGGAATTTGATCCCACCTAGCTACATTTCCACCTCTTTTTCTTTTCTTTATTTTATTTTGAGACAGAGTCTTACTAGCTGTCCAGGCTGAGCCTAAACTTGTGATCCTCTTGCCTCAGCTTCCCAGGGTCCTGGGATCACAGACATGTGCCACCACACTGGCTCACTCTGATGATTTTCTTTTTATTTTCCTTGTAGTTTCTTCTGCCATTCCAAACTTTACATTTTGTGTAGTTAAATCAAGTTTTTCTCCCTCACAATTTGTACTTTTTTCCCCCCAGAGCTGATGATTGAATCCAGAGTCTTGCAAATGCTAAGCACTCTATTGCTGAGCTACACCCCAGCTCTGGCTTGTACTTTTTTATGTCAAAAATATCTATTCCTCCTTAGACACTTAAAAATATTTTCACATTTCTTACGTTAATTCAAATGTAATTTCTTTTTATGAAGGTTCTGAGCAGGTTTTTTCTAAAAGTATTTTCAAATTGTCTCTCAAATGGCAGAACTGCCTGGTTATATGTAGCCTTTTTACTCCAAACTCTTAAGAGCAGCTAGCAAAGCCTTCCTCATCAAAAATAGATAAATATGTTTTAAATATGACAAGTTATAGCTAATGGTATTTTGTACAACAAAATGTACTGGGTCAATTTTTCTCAGACCTAAAAAAAAGAATCTATTCATCTTTATACAACAACAACAAAAAGACAGTGACTCCAAACAGACAGACTGGGTCATATAGCAAGTTTAAAAGGGCAAAAGCGAAGAGATTAGACATTTCTGCCAGCTTTCTTTTATATTTATGAAAGACCAAGTTTTAAGAGCCTTTAACAGGGACACAAAACTAAACTTTTGCTGAGCCCTCAAAATTTGCAATCATATACACTAGTTTCCCACTCCTTTCCAAAACTTGCATTTAGAAAAGCACCACTTAGGTAAATACCTGTCTCAACAGTTGATGTTAAGAGAAAAGAAATGCCTAGGTTGATACTACTGCAATCATTACTAAGCTTGATTCATAGCGATGTTCTTACATAAACTAACCAAAATTATTTCGCTGTTACAAATTTTTGTGTAACTACTTAAGAGATTTTTACATAATGTTACATTTACCATAATAATTTACATAATATAACTAGTATCAAGCAGCTAAATTTGAATTCTTTGTGCTCTTGTAAAAGAAAAAAGAACACCGTTTTAAACTAATGGTATGTTTCTGAATGACACCAGAAGGCATTCTTAAAGAGAAATGTAACACAGACAGTGACAATTTACCAAATAAATTCTCTGAGATCAAGTCTATTATAGAAATTCACAGGAACTGTTAATGAAAGCAAACTGTTAATTTAATATTTTAATATTTTACTCCTTCTCTAGCCATTTATTAAAACTTAACTTATTGAGAATATCATTTTTAACATTCTTTCTTTGCAAATGTTATAGTACAACTGCTGTATAATTACCTTTCAGACTGCAAATTTTCAGCATTCAATATACATGATAGTGCATTTTACATACACTTAAAAACATAAACTAAATGGTCAAATAAACAAAAAGGTACTCTTTGCTTTAAAAATTCATTAAGCATAATAAATTCAATTAGACACAGTATGAGGTTTTCCTCAAAGCCATACAATAATATACAAGTATTGTATTGTTCAAATATTTTCATTGCTATACAGGTTGTCACATTTCACTTTTAATAGGAACTGACTCAAAGAGACCTTGGAACAAAAGTATCCTAACCAAGTAGCAGTTCCCAAAGTGTTACGCTAAAAAAAAATTACTCCTCAATTCACACAATTCAAACAATCAAATCAGAGAACAACCACTTCTTTATTAATAGAACAATACATACCAGTTTCCTGTGTCCAAGCAATACTACCAAAAAGATTTTTTAAACAAGAAAATCTAAGGATGCAACAAATGGAATAACATCAAGATTAATAACATTTTAAAAATTGGTCAATTAGCTATTCACTGAATGAAAGTTTTGTGAGTTTAGCAATGATTCCAACTTTCCTGAGCACACAAATTCAAATTCTTTAAAGGAATTCCTAATGCTGACAATTTTCTTCATTAAAAATATAAAACTAAAAACAACCTACAAAGACCAAATCCTACTACAAAAAAAAAAAAGTGATGTGGTTAGGCAGGAAATTAAATCATGTTCCAACTAAGGGCAGAAATAAAATAGTACTTGCGTAACAAAGATATCACAAATAACTGTATTCTTAAAAATTATTCCTTCAAGATATAATTTGCTTTCCTACAGTGTCAGATGCTAATGCAACTGATTTTATACAATCTAAGCACTGTCTACACATGCACCTTCTGTTTTTGAATCAGTGGGAATCACTGACCAGCATAAGCAGCATTCCTGACTAGATAATCAGCAAATGGGTAAAGCCTGATGCCCCTCTCTAATACACATTTGACCACATATGGGTCTTCGTAACAAATTTACATGACTACAAACAACTGTAGCACACTGTACAAATCTAATTCAAAAAAGAACAAAAAATGAGTCATTCCAAAAGGTCATTGTGCTGCAGAATAACTGCTAATAACCCCCCCAAAAAGGAAGGGTAGTTTGTATTAAGATAATGTTTTCAAAAAGAATTCCTAACGATACATATTGTTACGATGTAATTTTCTAAATGGACCTTATTCGCCTTTACAATATAACATCCTACAATGTGAGGAGACTAACATATATCTGTAATTTAGTCTCTGAATAATCTAGCGATCTGAACAAAAATCAACAAAATTGCTACAGTAACTTAAAAAGAATAGGAAATCCAGCACTTGGGAGACTGAGGAAGGAGGATCATGAGTTTAAGGCCAGCCTAAGCTACTTACTGAAATTAAGGCCAGCATGGACTACATAGTAAGTCCCTGTCAAACAAAAAAAAAGGTAAAGCAGTATGTTCCAAGAGGACAAGGTAAAAAACAACATCATAAAACAATTATAAAAGACCTATGTAGCCCTGGGCCCCAAAGTGGATTAACATTTTCCTTTGTAATCTTCATAACAATCCTAACACTTCAGCACTATCTTCCTTAATATACAGATTAAGAAACCAAACCCTAGAGGTTAACTGATTTCTCCACAGTTAGGGAGCCGTAAGTGCAGAGCCACGACTGAATTTCAAGTATGCATGACCCCTAAGTCCAAACTTCTTTCTGCACCAAGCTGTGGCCCCCACTCCAAAAAAAAACCTGGGTGAAACAAGATTTACGGACTAGCCTAAGAAGCTCAGTGTCACAAATGAAGTCATTTCCAAGGAAATGTATCTTTCAAGTTTCAAATACCGTTTCACAGACTTGTATAATATGACCTTTTCTTGAGAATTGAGATATATCAAAAATCTAAGATTCACTAACAAATATGAGAAAACAGTCTGGAGGAATATAAACAAGTACTTGTCCCTCTAACACTAGCCTTAAGGCCATGGAGGAATTCATTTCAGTAGACTCCTGAATAAAATCAACGTGTTCACAAAGCACTGTGTAGCTTTCAAAGAGTTTTTACATGCTTTAGAATTCATAAACCATCCCCAAAAATCCAGTGAAAGAGTTAAAAGAATATAGTAGATAACTAAAAAAGAAAAATAAAAGGGCATTAGTACCTATCAATCCTAGGAATAACTCCATCCCTTTACCTTCTCCAGGGCAAAAATATGGCCCTTGAGATGGAAACAGCTACCAGCAGCTAAATGGCCTGTCACCTATGGTCCTCCCTCAAAGGTGGAGGGAGCAGTCATTTCCTGCAGTATTCCACAGAATCAAGCAAGAGATTCTGTTTCAGCAATACTCAACTTTTCTCTATAAGCCCCAGACTACTACTATCATTTCAGAGATTAGATGACCTCCAAGATCACAAAACAAGTGTCAAAAACAAGATTCATACTCAGTCTGCCCCTCACAAATAAAGACAACTGCTGTCTCTAGAATTCCTTTGATCTTTATGGAAGATAATTCATCTTTTTACCAAATTACAATAGCAAATGTAAAATTACAGTGGAATTCCACTGTAGGAGATTATAAATAATAAACAGTAATGTTGTTTCACACGTTAGGTTTGAAGGTTTGAAGAATAGATTCCTTCATCTGAAGAGGTATACTTAATGCTAATCACCCATGTGCAAGATGTGAATTGGCTAGCTTTTGAATATATTAGAATATTCACATCCAAATGAGCGTTACTCTCACAATATACTTTAATTAGTCAGTACACTTAGTTCAATATTAAATTATTTTGGGAGTCCCCTTTAGAAACTTCCCTCCGTGACTTTAGAGTGCTGACTTAAATATGTCATATTTTCCTGGTCGAAATGTAATGAGTAGAGCCTCTGGAATATGATTAGTCATTACATACTAAAGGTCTTACAAATACCAAGCCTTTCACCAGTAATTCAATTTCTAGAAATATGCTATAATGAAATGCTAATAAATGTGCATAATGATGGCCATTACAATACTGTTTACAATGGGAAAACTATTTATACAACCTAGGTATCTTACAAGAAATTGACTAAATAAATTACAGTGCATTTATATGAGGAACTACGATACACCCATTAAAAATCATATTGCAGAACAGAAGTTCTCAAAATTTGGTTCCTAGGCCAGAAGAATCAGCATCACCCAAAAACCTGTTAAAAATATAAATTCTTAGGTCCACACCAAACCTACTTAAACTCAGCATGGGGTCCAACAAGCTGTACTTTAACAAGCTCTGCAGGTAATTGTTATGCACACTAAAGCTTCTGAATGTTACAGAATATCTAACAGCCATTTACCAAGACCATTTCTCCACTGTAAATTTTAAAATGAAATATTTTGTGCAATCCTTCACCTCCTTTTCTTAAAAGTATATACCATAAAAATGCATGCGCACACACGTGTATTCTCACGTACACACAGAAATGTCCTTCCCATCCAAATTCTTACCCTTCTGAGTCCAAAAATAATTTTTTTGATGAATCTCTCACAAACCCAAATTTCCATTATTTATCATCCAAGATTCAGAAACTAAACACTACACATCCAGATAATACAGTAGCTCTTGAAATTCAAGCTAAAGAAATATGAGGATCAGCGAACAAGAGATGCTTGGTATGAATTTGGCAAATGTGCGTGTGTATTAACATTTCACAGAATATTATCAGTAATTCTTATACCTAGAGATTGGGATTAGAAACTATTTTAATTGTTTTTCTTTTTACTTTTCTGAGCTTTATGAATAATCATCAAATACATCATTTTAAATTTAAACAAAAGATTTTAAGAAAATTCCTATTGGTCATGCAGAACTGGATAACATTATTTAAAGATATCTCTATATGTGATAAAATGATCATGAGAAGCAAGAAAACTGACATTGATTATTTAGCAGTGGAAGCAAGGGATAAAAGGAGGATGGGAAGGAGCATGCAGGGACTTTAAGGTGTCAGTGATGCTCTCCGTAAGCCAGTGTGGTACAGTAAGCCATCTTCAAGATGTCACCAACAACCAGTCTCATCCCCACTCCTCCCATCAGGCTACGAAGTCTGCTTTCCTTTTCAGTAGCTGACTTCCTGGCTTGCTTTGAACAACAGAATGTAGTAGAAATTACTCTGAGCCCCTTTTGGGCCCGGGCCCTTATACAGACTTGGCAGCTTCTGCTTTTGTCCCTTTAAGATCTGGCTGCCATGGATCTGAAGCCGGACTTCTGAGTGAAGAGAGGCCACATGGGCAGTGAAAGGCCCAGCCAGGATCCTGCTGTTCCAGCCCCCTTGGTGAAGACTGAGGCACGTGGGTGAAGCCATCTTGGACATGCCAGCTCTCAGCTGAATGAATGACCCCAGCTGACATCTCAGAAGCCAAACTGTTCAGGGCAACACAACCAATGCTTAGAAGCAGGAGAAATAATAAATCATTATTGTTTTAAGTGACTAAGGTTAGGGTGGATATTTTAGGAACCAACAGATAACTTAAAATAAGCTTTTGTTATTTTCTATATCCTACATGTAATAGTCTTTTCTCAGATTAAAGTTTTATCAGTCAGTGAATAATAGAATGGTACACTATTTTACACTCAAAATACTAAAAATATTTTTCCTGTAGAAGTAAAAAAACAGTTGGAACAATAATAGTGCTATCATTATTTATCCATGTCAGTTCTCTTGTCATGAATAAGATTGGTCTACTCTTTCTTGTCTTATCTTTCTGTCCTAACATTTTTACATTGGGTTTCAACAATTTAGTAAAATTAAGAGGCATACCATTGGAAAAGTATTTTAGAACAGTTTGAACATCACAGGCATTATCTCCAAAGATGTAAATACTGACAAATGAAACCATCTGTAACTGGCAACTTTTTAGGAAGAGTGTTTTGACAAGTTTATCAAATTCTTCCATGAATACTGTTCCAGGTAAAAATTTTCACTTCTTTTTCATTTAACTTTGGTAACATGTATTTTACCTAAAAATATTCATTTCATATCAAATTCATCAAAAAAAAATATACCCACTATTCTCTTACATATATAGTTACAGGAAGTATCTAACTGTTGGGAAAATTTTTTGTAAGAAAGTTTTATATCATATTTTAAATGTTTATTTTCTAAATTTCTCAATGTAAACAGTATACCTGTAAAGAGAAATATATGTGGAATAAACAAGAAGCCATTGTTAGGTCTTCATGTACGTGCAACAGCATCTACTAACCAATCTCCTAAGGCTGACAGAAACTAACAATAAGAAAAACACAAAAACTATACTCTGTGACTGGACCACAATCTTTCCTTATGGTGGATTACAAGTAACAATTTATATTATTTGCACACTTGCTACGAAATCCTACAAAGCAGATTAACTGTAAGGAAAGAGACAATCTTCAGTGTTCATGAGATGACCCAAATAATTTTGTTCTGTCAAATCTAAGAATTCCAAAAACAGATGATTTAGAAGAGTGCTTTTTATAATTCATTGTTGTTTCTAGCTTTGTGGGGGACAGGATCCAGTTCTACAGCCCAACAATATGCAGAGGGCAAGCAAACGAAATGCCATCCCTGTGGACACAATAATGCAGCAGCAACCACCAGCTCCAGCCCTTCCTTAGCTTGCATTATCATAATTTATGCATCCTCAGAGACTGTTCTATAAAACAATGATTAATGCTGAGAAAGTCAACAGCATCAAAGGTTTTCGAACTGACCACTGGCCTTAGAGAAGAAAATCATAGTTGTGTTAGACAAATGTTTATCAAGTCAGTATAAGAAAGTCACTGAAAAATGAAATCATTTACCAAGGTACCACAAACATCACTATTATTGTCTTGATCTTTAAATACTTTGGTTTCCTTTTGTCTGGGTCTGGCTTTCTATGACCCTATCTATAATTTGAGTTTTTATACATCTGTATAACATTTGATTTTATCAAACTGGTAATATTAAAGACCATAAAGTAATGAGGGCAATGAAATTTAATAAGAGCAGTAATTTCAACTATTAGAGAATTTCATTATGACAGACATAATGTTAACACCATCATTATACACTTTTATGTAAGATGGATACTAAATACTAAGAATACTGCAAGTATCTTCTCAATAAGCCATGGCACACACCATGTAACAGTAAAAATTATTGTTAAAAATCTAGAAATAGATATCCCTTCAATAAAAGGGGGGAATTTTTCAATAATCCCAATAGGTTTTATAGATGGTGTTTACGACTTAGGAGGATTTTAGGATTTCGAACCATTTTAGGACCTCGAACTCTGCAACGAATCAGCAAGAGCACAATTACGTTTCTTTAAAATTGGGCTAGGGCTAGGTGCTCATTTTGTTTAAACTAACTTAAACACAATGTTGCCCAGAGTGTACACTATGCTGTACACATGCAGTTGCTACAGCAGCTTTCACATTTTTTTCACCTATTACCCTCATGAAACAATGTTACATTTACACCTGGTACATACACATACAGACCAAAAGTTTCAGGAAACAGTACCTTACTATGTTATTCTCTCAGATAATTAGTACTTTACTACATTTCTTTTTTAAGAATTCATTTTAAGACACACGAACTTGGTTTCATTACCCACTAATGGCTCATAACCTATAGCTTGGCAACTACTGACACAGGCCTTTCTTAATACTTAGCATGTACAGGAAAAAAGAAGAGAAGAAAACAATTATTGCCACAAGCCCACTATGTGCCATGTAATGGACAATAAGATACCATTTGTACCCTAATTTAATTCTTATACCAACTCTGAGGTGAACAATGTCCATTTACTTATACATCCTTTCAACAAATACTTACACAGCACTCACTATATGTGCTTATTATGTGTCTACAACTGCAATAAACTCTCGGAATAGTTGAGCAGTGAACAACACACATAATCCTTGGCTTAAAAAAACTAGACACCATAGGAGAAAAACATTAAATAGGACATACATGCAAAAGGGGAAAAAAAAAAAAAAGACATAGAGGCAGGAAGATCACTGTGAGTTTGAGGCCAGCCTAAACTACATAGCAAGACCCTGCCTCAAAAAACAAAAAGGAAAAAAAAAACATGGCAAGACAGGAAGATCTAGCTTTGTCTGAGGCTGCAAATGGTTCCCTTTCCTCATACAGTAAAGGAATTGTATGAACACAACCTTCAAGAATGTAAAGGAGTTAAACAGCAAAAAGAAAGAAAACCAAGTGGTATGGGAAGAGCAAACAGCAATGACTAAAGGAAGAGTTGAGAAAGGGAGAAATCGGAATCAAAAGAAGTCATCAAAGAAGGCTAGTATGTCCATCACAGAGCATGAGGGTGCCAGTAGTAGAAGGAGGTTGAAGAATGCTGAGGCCAAGCTACACGGGGTCAAGCTGGAGCACAAAGGCCTTTATTCCAGTGCAAAAGCAAGCTGCTAAGAAGTTTTCAACAAGAAGTTATGGAAGGCAAAGAAGAGAACCAACCACATTTCTAAATATTATTCTAGCTATTCTGAGAAAGTAGGCTGGAATCAGGCAAGAAGATACATAAAAATACATAGGTGGACAAAATAGTCTCAGGGAAAAATAATGCTGACTTCAGTGCAGGTGATGGTAATGATGTATGAAAAGCAGTTTAAGCCAGGCATGGTGGCACACACCTGTAATCCCAGCACTCAGAAGGCTGAGGCAGGGGGATTGTTGTGAGTTCAAGACCAGCGTGGGCTACAAAGTAAGCTCAAGGCCAGCCTGAACTGCAGAGTGAGACCCTATCTCAGAAAGACCAAAAACAAAAGAGAGGAAGTTTAGAAAAAATCAAATACAAGATGAGATCAAAACTATGAGTTTTTTATTTTAAATTTATTACATTAAAAGACACAGTGCTTTAATCCCCCTTGCTTTAAACACACTTATTCCATCATCTTGCCACTTTCTGAAGCAGCTCTGGAAGACCTCTTTCATGAATGTCTTTAGCTGTGTGGTTATGGCTGCCTTGATGTCCTGAATCATTACAAACTTTAACTTTCATAGTCATTTTGACTTGGGGGAAGAGCCAGAAGTTGAACACTGCCAGTTCCAGAGAATAAGGTAGATGGGGACACACCTTAATGTGTTTAACAGCCTGACTTCCTGTTAAATGGCATTCAGGAGCAGCATTCATCTTATTTTTCATCACATATTGTATAGACACACAAGGAACAGGACTCCCAGAATAGCTCCAGAAAGTGGCTAGAATGATATGTGTGTTTCAAACAAAGTAAAGTACTTTGGGGAGGATTAATGGCAATGTGCCTTTTTACTGTAATAAATTTTTTCAGTTTATACATTCATTGTATTAAAATTAGATGTGAAAGATGAGTAGGTATGTATATGAGAGAGAAAAAGGTGTGAGAAAAAAAGAATAATTTCAAGGTTTGCTCCCTAGGAGGTGGGGAGGCGCCAAGATGGCAGAGTGGTAAGCAGTAGAGAAAGAGCCTCTGCAAGAGTCACTGGCCACACACAGGAATATACCAATGTGAGGAAGACAAGAAGGAGGGAAGTAGGTCCCCTGGACCCAGGAAGGATGTGACGTGTAAACTGAAGCCAATTAACAGAGTAAAGAGAGAAACTTCAACAAAGAAGAAGAAGGAGGTAGCCAGTGGTACCTTCTCCCTAAGACAGGACTCATGGCACAAGAGAAGCGGTTCAAACCTGCAGACACATAGTGACTCCTGGTGACCCCAGAGGCCTCCACAGAGAGACACACCAGTGGAGGGGAGTAGTGGACGTGAAGGACTCCACTAGTTGGCAGTGAGTGCTGAGGACTCAGTCATCCCGAGAAAGAGAGAGAGCGATTAGCCAGGAGCCATATTGGAGAGGCCAGCCAAGCTAAGAATTAGAGTGGCTGAGGACCCTTCAATCTTACTTCTACTCTCTTCCTTTTCTTCTATCTCTTTGTTTTATCCATAACCCCTCTTAAATTTTAATGACTGAGGGCAAAATTGATATATTAAAGACTTGTATACTGCATATAATGTTCTGGTTTGTTTTAGATCATGTTATATTACCACAAATCTA
>NW_004955419.1:4160338-4207019 GCF_000276665.1 Chinchilla lanigera | reverse complement strand
GAGCTAACAATCATAAATATATATGCAACAGATACCAGTGCACTCAATTATATAAAGCAAATATTAAAGGGCATGAAAAATCACATAAGCACTAATACAATTGTATTGAGGGATCTCAATACCCACTGTCACAAAAAGACAGATCAACTAGACCTCCCCCCCAAAAAAATCAACAATGAAATATTAGAACTGAACCAAACTTTTGAACAAATGGACTTAGTAGATGTCTACAGAGCATTCCACCCACAACATCAGAATACACATTGTTCTCAGCTGCACATGGGATGTTCTCCAAAACAGACCACATGCTAGCTCATAGAACATGATTAAGTAAATGCAAAGGAACTGAAAATATCTCATACATATTATCAGACCATAGTCCAATGAAATCGGAAATCAAAGGCAAAAGAAACCACAAGAACTTCATAAACACATAGAAATTAAATAGCACCCTCCTGAACAACCACTGGGTCACAGATGAAATTAAAGAAGAAATTAGGCAAGTTTCTATAATTAAATGATAATGATAATACAACATATGAGGACTTATGGGACACAATGAAAGCAGTCCTAAGAGGGAAATTTATAGTAGTGACTACCCATATCAGGAAAACACAGCAAGTGCAAATAAACAATTTAATGGTGAACCCCAGCTTTTAGAAAAATAAGAGCAAGCTAAGCCAAAAGCTCATATGAGGAAGGAAATTATAAAGATCAGAGCAGAAATTAACACTTTGGAGACTAAAAAAACAATAGAAAGAATCAATGAATCAAAGAGCTGGTTGTTTGAAAGATTAATAAAATCAATAAACCAACATTTCAAATAGGGGAAAGACAAGACTCAAATCCACACAATTAGGAATGAAAAGGGTGAAACCACAACAGACCCTGCAGAAATCCAGAAGATCATATATACCTACTTTGAAAACACATATTCTGAGACAATGGAAAATGCAGAAGAACTCAACAGATTCCTAGATACATATGAATTACCAAAGCTGAATCAAGAAGATATAAAAATACTAAATAAGCTAGTATAAATCTATGAAATTGAAGAGGTAATTAAAAACCTACCAACAAGGTTTGCTCCTTAGCCCCTTTTTTCTGTGGCTCTGCGCCTGACTCTCTGCTTCCTGCCATGAGATCAGCTGCTGCCGTCTACCCCTCCACCATTATGTTTCTGCCTTGGAACCAGCTAACCATTTACTAGAACCTCTGAAACCACGAACAGAAACATACCTTTTCTTTTTTAAATTGTGTATGTCAGATATTTTTTCCAGGAACAGAAAAGTGACACCAATGAATTACCTAGTATTAATTTTATTTCAGTGTATCTAATTTAAATTCATAACACATTGTTAGCTGCAAACCTGAAAAGTCCACAAAGTAAAGGAAAGACATGTCAAAATACACTTTCAGATGAGTTCTTAAATGCTTCATCTGATTTTTGTTCTGATTCCAGTACATCTCCCCATCCATACCTAATGTACTACTTTAGACTACTATAATTTTTTTTTGAAAAGAGGTTTTAGCTATTTAAATAGTCAAATATAAGATAACATGACTTGAAAGTGGGAAACAGGCATGGTGGAGGGAAAGTGTTTCCATTGTGGTAGCCAGAAAAAAGGTGGGAAGGGAAAGAGGGAGGGAGAAAGGGTAGGAGGGAGATATAAAGAGAAAGAGAGGGAGAAGAAAGAGACAGCAAGGGGGAGTAGAGCAAGAAAATGAGAGAACCAATGAGAGAGACAGAGACAGAGACAGAGAGACAGAGGCAGAGAGAGAGAGAATATAAAAGAAATTAAAATCAACTCTTCGAGTTCACTTTTCTCCTCAGAGTCCCCAACCCAAGTTTTTCCACTCAGTATCACCCTCTGCCACCACTGGGAACATTGATGATGTAACTTTTCTTAACAAAAAATATGTAAAGAAACTCCACTATTGCCTTCTGCTTCTGAGACTTTTTTTTTTCCAGCTACTGACACCATTGTGTAATGGATGCTGACCTTACAGAGTGTGTCAACAGGAAATTTTCAGTTGAAAATCAGGACTTATTCCTTTCTCAGATGGTCCTGAAATGTCACTGGCTGCAGGTGTCCAATCACACAACAGGACTAACAGCCAAGTTCACCCATGCCGAGGCAATGACATCACAACAGCTGCCTGGCATGCAGTGATTATGACAGCCTGTCTATTATGAGATGCATCATGATTTTCAACTAACTATGGAACAAAATATATTTTTTAAAATCAATAAAACACAGTCAACATCCAGTTCTATGTAACTGTTCACCTTATAAATGCAATGTCTCACCTAAAAAAAAAAGTATGTCCAATTATAATTCTGTGCCCAACTTTTTACCCCTCCTTCCCTTCTTGTTGGCATGTGACTTGCAGTGTCCTTCTTTGTGAAAGCAGAAGTCAAAGAAATGTGAATGCAAGTGACCTGTTCCAATTCACAGCCAAAGCTTTACAACCCATCACATAATTCTGTCATGCCTCTTTCTCCTACCATGGGAAAGACACCCACTCCAGGAGGGCTGCTCCTTCAGCACAGACCCCTGACTGAGGACCAAAGCTAAGCCTGAACAGAGCTATAACAAAAATGTACTGTAGGAAAGTAATAAACTATTGGTTTTTCTCAACCATTAAGATTTCTGGGACTCTGGGACCTTTTTTAAACAACTTTTTAGGTCAGTAAAATCCAAGAAAAGTTAATAGACATCATTAATAAGTTCCATGGATTCTAAAAAATTATTTTCACATGCCTGAGCCATAAAGGTTTCCTAGGCCACCATGTTCTCCCACCCCTTACTCACCAGCTACTCTGTGGCACATACTGCCTTTTCTTCACCTTGCTCCCAGACTACTGTATCCAACCATTCCTCACACCATGTTCCACACTATCCTTGATTCTCCCGGCAAAGGTTCTCATACTAGCTCTTCCCTTGCATACTTGGTTCAAGATCCCCTGTCTCCCTATCCAGTTATCCCTGTCATGTCTATCTAATTATCCCTGTTCCATCTATCACAGTCCCAGGACCCAGCAACTTCAACACAAACCTCTGGACAATCCTCTCATCCACTCATCAGGTATGAGACTCAAACACCAATCAGATTCTCTTTTCTGGTGGTCTATCAAAAGGGATTTGAAAAATTCCCCTTTCAAACTGATGAAGGTCCAAAGCAGAATGGAAACAGATAATGAAATATAAAGTATGACTCTAGAAATAGATTCATAACTTAAAGCTGGAAAATAAATTCGGTAACTAATAAACTCACTCTTGATCATGCAGTGTCAATTAAAAATTATACATATACATGTACAGACTTAACAAATCAAACCTTAGCATGTACAGCACATATTGGGGAAAATATTTTTCCACTGAAAAAGAGCACCACACAACCAGTTATGTGGGAGGATTCATATACAATCATTTATGCATACAAAGTTAATTATAGGTTTTCTTTATTCCACATTACACACACATATCCACATAATTCCTGTCCTATTTGGCCTTTTTCTCTATCACTTATATTACCTGTGTTCCTGCCATATAATGAAAGGATACTTATTATCCTTAATATCCTTAAGTCCAAAATTTGAAAGAGAAGGCCTAGAACAGAATTATTTAGTGCCTCAGGAAAAATTATTTTTTGTGGCCTAGACCCTTTCCCCCTTTCCCCTCCCTCCTCCCACTCCCGTTCTCCCTCTGTGTTTTGGTAACTTGAAGCCTGCAATCAATTTAAAGCTTCTTAGTTGCCTCTTCTGTAATCAGCCTATGTCCTTGGTTGAAATGTAGTCAAAATGGTAGAATAAAAATTTTGTTGCCATGATTCCTCTTTTGCAAATTAGATAAAATTTACTTGGCTTTATTTATTTTATACAATTATACAAGGGAGGGGGAGAGGGAGGGGGAGGGGAAAGGGTGGGGAGGGAGGGGGATGGAAAGGGGGAGGTGAGGAAGGATAGGAAGCAAGGAGGGAGGAAAGAGTACAGAGGAAGACGTAAGGAGGAAGAGAAGGATCAAAAAATTTTTGTAAAATTAAAAATGAAATGTAAGCTTAGAACTAGAAAAATAACAAACCAATGGACAGATTTAAGAGAAAATTAGTTGAAGAGAAAAGGTAGTAAAAAGTAAATATATCAGAAAAAAATGTCTACATTAAGTCCAAAGACACATGAATACATACATGTATCAAATCCCTAAGAGGGGGGCTGGGGATTTAGCTCAGCGGCAAAAGCGCCTGCCTGGCATGCGCAAGGTCGTGAGTTCGGTTCCTGGTACCAGAGAAAAACAAAACAAAAAAAAATCCCTAAGAGGGCTGTAAAATACGTGTACTGTGAACATGTACTAAATAAATTTTTAAAAAGACTGGAAAACAGAAATAAAAGAATAAGAGATACATGAATTAGTACGAATGGGTCTAATTTATAAGTAACTGTAGTATCCAGGAAAGAAGAAATTAAGGTTAAAAGGATTAAATAATAATGAGGTACACACAAAAAAATCAGGTCTCAGATCCAATAAACATCTAGACCTCAAGCACAATAAACACAAAGAAATCCATACCTACACAAATTTCAGTACAACTGCAGAAAATGAAAGATGCAGACTGAAACCTCAAAAGGAGAGAATAAAAAATTACCATCAGACTACCACTACAACCTATATCCGACTTTCCTACAAAAAAAAATAGAAGTCAAAACAATTACATATTTTTAAGATTTGAAAGAAAATAAATGCCAAACTTGAATTCTTTTTAATGTAATACAAGTAGATATTAACAAAGAAAATATTAAAAAGCACTCTTCTTACTTCTATGAAAAAATAAGACAAAATTTCATAACAAAATAAAGACTAAAAATAGTTAGTACACTGTGTATCATAATCTTAAAAGAATGGCCAAACTGTTATTCAGAGTGTAAGTCACAGACAAAATAGACTCTTTCTTATAAGAAAAAACAACAGATAAAAGCACAAAACTTTTTCTTCAGTAAACTAAGAGAAGCTAGTAGTGTAAATGGAACAAATTAGCACATATATTGAAGTATTTTTGAAACAATGGAATAGATAACTCAGGGAATTATTTGAACTGCTCCCTACTTCATATTTTATCTTCTATTTTGAACTCGCTATCTACATAGATAGAAAGGAAAAGAAAAATAGTATGAAGTTTTTTTCAACAGATGGTGTTATCCTCATATGGAGGGCCATAGAGGATGCCATGTATCACAGAAAACCCACTATACTGCCAGCCCTTAGAGAAGAAATTCAAAGTGCATATGCAGCAATCTCAATGGACTAAGGTTGGCCAAGCAGTTCATTGCAGTAGTAATGTCTGCAAGCTAATGGCCACCACTTTGAGCACCTCTTCTAATTGTAGAGGCCAAAGGTAACTTGTATTAATCTCATGATGTCTCAATAAATTTAATACTAAAATATTTATACAAGTTCTTTTCCTGAAGTGTATGTATATTTTTTGGCAGATTCTATATATCTATACCTACTTATCTGTGTGTATATTAGTTTCTCACAAAAGAGAAACCATGTGATATTTAACTTTGTGTCTAACTTAATTCACTTAACATTATGCTCTCAAATTGCATCCATTTGCTTACAAATGGCTCATGTTTATCTTTCTTTATGGCAGAGCAGTACTCCATTGTGTATCATACCACATCATCTTTATCCATTCATCTATTAATGGACTGTTTCCAAGATCTAATTATTATAAACTGTGCCGCCATACATAGGGTATGCATGAATCCTTGTAATATGACTGTAATTCTTATGGGAAGATACTTAGAAGGGGGAAAGCTGGGTCAAATAGAATTTCTATTTTTAGTAAAACTTGAATTCTATACCAAATGAAATACCAAAGATGAAAGTGAAATTCTAAGAAAAAAGTTACAGGACAGCTTCATAATTTTTGAAGCCCTGAATTCCACCCCCCCCCAAAAAAACAGTTCTCTTCCAGGACAAAGTCATACAGTGAAAGGACACTTCTGGGAGTAAAACTGAACAGTAAAAAGACAAAGGAGAGGTTCAGATAAAAGTAGGGGAAGGAGCTTAGAGAGATTAGGTAGCAAATTATTACATGCTGTTAAAGCAACTCATGAAAACAACAGAAGAGAAAGCTCAGTGAAGTATAAAAGCTACCTAACTCCTCCCTTCTACCTTCTGAAAGTTTGTGAAAAGTAATCAGACATATAAATGAACAGTAACAGTCTCAAGGTAAAAACCTATATGCCATTTCAATAAGAAAAATCAAAGATTTAGACTCACATCCCTACAGACATGTCAGGAAATCATGACCACAAAACAAAAATTGTAACTGTCTTCTGAAAACACATAAAATAAATAAAAATTATATAAGATAACTGAAAACTATAAAAAATATTCAATTAAGGTGATAAGCTCAGGGAACAGTCAGAATTAAATTTGAAAAGTCTGACATGAAAAATAATTAAAACAAGTATAAGAACCAAAACAAAAACAAACAACAATGATAATAACAACAACAAAAAGTTAATGCTTGAAGAGAAACTAAAAGCAATAGAACAAATTCAAAAAGAAGTGAAGAAATTTTTAAAAGGAGAAATGAAATAGACAAAAGGAATTCAAAGTAAAGTGACAAATACTAAAGATAGGCAAAGAAAAATAGAACAGATGGATAATAAAGGACAAAAGAAGAAAACAAAACAAAGGAAATATACGTATTTCAAGGAAATTTCTTAAAACTAAAAAAACTACTTCAAATTACATACCAAAAAGTACACTGACTACCTAATAATATGAACCTAGGATAATCAACACCAAGACATAGTCAAGTAAAATCACTTGGTGTTGGCCCAACGTAGAACAACAGAGGACGTAGCTCATTTGAGCATTTAAAAAAAAAAAAAAACCAAATAAGTGGAAAACAGTTTTCAAAACAGACAAAGTAAGTGGAAAACAGTTTTCAAGACACTAGCCATCAGGAAATATAGGATAGTAGCCCCAGAAGAAATGTTCTAAGCCTGCAATTACAACCAGTTAACTGCCTAAAGAAAGCATCTGGCCAAGACAGGAAAAAACGACGCCAGGAGAACTTCAAGCAGTCTCCTCCAGTTCAAGGGACACAGCTGACAGGGTCAAGGAAAATCAGAGTAAATAGGACAGAGTACCAAAGAGGAAAGAGTTGCACAGAAAATTCTTGAAATATAAAGCTGATCCTCCTGGAGTAGGGAGAGTGCTGGTCTGAAAATGCATATGGAGAAACTACCCAAGGCTGGGGAAAGAACAATCCACGAAGATTAGGAAGAATAGATTCAGCCCCTACACAAGGCCAAGAGCAGTAGCTGTTCCTCATAGCTAGACTGGAAAAACACTTCATGGTCCACTGGACAATGGATAGGACAACAAAAAGTTCATGCCTCAATAACAGAGAACACTGTGATTAGCCCCAGATTAAATACTCTTCTGATTCTGATTAACAAATCTTAAAATCAAGATCCAAGATAATCAAATTGTTTCCAAGCAAATTAATTATGTCCCAGAACAAAGCTCAAATATGAAGCACTCAACAACGTAAAATTCACAATGTTTGGCATCCACTCAAAGATGGAATATATGAACTATTTCATGGCTTGAAAACTGGTAAAAAACATTTATCCTGCATTTATCAATCGAGTACGTTTAACAAATAGTACACAAAAAAAAAAGCTCTAAAAGTATTCCTACTAATAATTAACAGATCTAGACAATGAGCAATAGCTGTAAATGTCATAAAAAGGGAGAAAACTAAATTTACCTATCTCCAGTGAAAAAAATACACCACCACCTATGTACTGACAATAGATTGAAACATGATTCTTTCAGCCTTTAAGTCCAAAGACCAACACGCAGGAAATGCAAAGAGAGGAACATGCTAAACTAAACCATGAATATGAGTTCATAATCAGCAAATTAAAGACTGTGGTAAATTTACAAGTCATATATGACTGAAGTTCAATGTACATTTTAATAAGAAAGAGATGAATGTCAGCTTCTAGTTTAAAGCAAATTTAAAGGAATACCTTAAAAATCTGAATGACCAAGACTGAATAAAGCTATCTAGGAAGGCATATATAACTGATAAAATGAAAAAGAAACACAAGAAAATGGTAACTATAAGCTAGGACAGAATATTTAGTTTTACAGGATAGGTGAGTTCAGATTGGGATGGGCATAGTTTCCTTGTGAGAATGATTAATGTGGAATTAAGACAGTGGTAATGACTGTACAACCTTGAAAATATACTAAAAAGCACTAAGTAGTATACTTTAACATGATGAATTTTATGTATGTAAACTATATCTTAATTTTTTTAGTATCAAATGAAATAGGTCTTAAGATAAAAAGTAGGATAGGAATGTAGCGCAGTAGTAGAGCACTTGCCAGTGTATATGAAGCCTTGTCTAGGTTTGATCCCCAGCAAGGAAAAAAAAAAAAAATAGCTTACTAGACCTAAGAAAAGGTCACTACACAGTGATAAAGAGGTTCAATTCGCTAGAAAGAAATAATTACCGATTTGTATATTCCCCTAGTGATAACACCTAAAATATATAAAACAAAAAACTGACAAAACAGAGATGAATGAAAAAAATCATACAGTGAGTTTTTAATATACATTTTTCTGGAACAGGAAGACAAATGAGATGGGGGGGGTGAGAAAATTCCAAAAAGTACAGAAACTGACACTGCACAATATCCATTATTCTAATATACTGTAGAATAGCTGCAATTATAGAATCTTAGCCAATTAAGAAGTCTCTTTCAAAAAAAAAAAAAAAAGTCTCTTTCTTTCTTAATGGTCCATAAAGTTAAATGTGCACTATATAGTCTCTGCCATAATTATTCATCCCACCTTTCTACAGTGTCCCCAATGGGCTGGGGGTTCTTTTGGTCAATTTAGATACAAACCAAATTGGTATGGCACCGTTCTCTTAATATGAGTGACTCTAGCCTTTGAGTGCCAGTGGCTCCTGGCTCTTAGTGTCACACCTCCAAGATTTGAGTGCCACTGCCCCTTCGCTATCAGTATTACAGCTCTTAGTATTACAGTTCCCCGTGGTTCCCAGCTGCTTCTCTTAGCTCCTCATCAGCCAGCACTGCTAGTCCCCTAGAAGCTTTCTGGAGCTCTTCTAGATCCTTCCACCATCTCTGGGGCTCTTCCGCCAGTCTCCATAGGTCTCTGCAGTCACCACAGATCACCTCAGAGCGCCACAGGTCTAAGACAGGTCTTCACTGGTCTCTGCTCTTTGCTGCTCTGCTGCTCTTTAGGGCTAATATCCCTTAATGTCACCAACTCTTTCTTAGTATGATCTGATCAGACCACTGTGAGATAAAAATAACAAGTAGGCAATGGAGTCACCCGAATAAGGCTTTTATTGGGGCCTGTGCTGCAGCAAAGGGGTGCAGTGCATGGGAAGGAGTCCCTTTTGGACTGGTACAAAGACTGTGAGGGAATACTGCTTATATAGGCTCCTGCATTTCACACACCTATTTTAGGACTTTGAGAGTAATGGCATATAAAATGGGGTCATCAGCTGCAGGGCAGAGTCATCTGGGATAGGTCTGTGCTTCAAGCCTGCTGCAGCTAAGGCACATCCTCCCAGAGTAGCTGTGGGACATCTAGAACAACCTTAGCTGTTGTGGTGACTGCTTAGAAATTCAGGAGAAGGGCTGGGGATTTAGCTCAGCAGCAAAGCGCCTGCCTGGCAAGTGCAAGGTCGTGAGTTCGGTTCCCGGTACCCGAGAAAAAAAACCAAGCCAAAAAAAAAAAAAAAAAAAAAAGAAATGCAGGAGAAGCAGCTGTTTGAATGACAGTTCCCTCTGTTTCCACCAAAATGGCAGAGCTGAAGTCATGACTGTCATCACTTTCAAGAGTCAGTACTGATCATGGCCCACTGGGTCTTGGGGACTTCAGCGATAATGGTAGTGGGCCCTGTCCCTCCCCAATCTTTGCCTGTCAGCTGTCAGTTGTGGCCCTCTGCTACTCTTTAGAGAATTGTCAGCAGCAACCTGGAGCAGGAACAGAGCTTCACAGCTGTTGACCCTGCCATGGCTCCTACCAGGGCTGCAAAAGCTAAGTGTGGCCCAGAAGGCAACCACATAGGTTATAGGAAGGCTCTGGAGCACCAGGTGCGCATCAGGTGTGCATCAGGTCATGCTGAGGTCATCCTCAGGTCAGCAAGGGGGAGGAGGTGCCCACCGTCAGTAGCATCACACACCCTCTGGCCTCAGAGGTTAAATAGAAGGTTGGGCCTTGTTCTTCTATCTCAGTAGCATTAAATCAGCCATAGGCAATACATAAACTAGTAGGCATGGCTTTGTTCCCATAAAACTTCACTTATAAAAATAGATTCCTGGCCTATGGGTAATTCAGCAACACTTTTAAATACCATGTGAGTCAAAATCAAAACATACAAATGAGAAACTATGTTGAATTAAAAAAATAAAAGATTAATAATAAATCTTATGTGATGCAGCCAAAATCAAGAGAAAAAACTATAGCCTTCAATTAGAAAAAGAGTAGAAAATAAGAAAGATTGAAAATCAATGATGTAAGCCAGGAGTACTCAAATTAGAGCCCCAGAATTAAATATAGTCTACTTTCTGTTGTTGTAAATAATATTTCATTGGAACATAGACCACCCTTTGTCTACATATTGTCTATGACTGATTTCCTGCCACAAAAGCAAAGGTGGCAAGTAGTTGCAATGGAGATCACAATGACCCAAAAGCCAAATATATTTACTCTCTGGCTCATTACAGGAAAAATTTGACAACCCTGACATAAGCAGCCATCTCAAAATATAAGAAAAATAATGGCAAAGTAAACATAAATAAAAATTTTAAAAAGCACAAATTAGTGAAATAGAAATCAATAATAAAATATAAAGCTGGTTCTGTGAGAATACCAATAAAATTGATAAATCCCTGATGAAACTAATGAAGAAAAAAAAGTATATGCACAAATAACCCAATATAAGGCTGTTATTTATAACAGTTAACTCAATATAAGGCTGTTATACAACAGTTAACTCAATATAAGGCTGTTATTTATAACAATTCACTCAATATAAGGCTGAAAAGTTGTAAGTACAGATCCTGAAGACCTGCACTATGCAGTGTAATAATTACCAGGCACACATGGCTATTGAGAACTTAGGCAACAAGTCTAAAAATGGTTAGTCTGCAAGTGAGAACTGAGATATAAAGACTTAGTATGGAAAACGAAAAAGAGTATCTAAACAATTTCTATAATGTTATGTGATCATAATCCTTTGGAAATATTAAATACATTATTAAATAAAATACAAAATTAATTTCACCTTTTTTTAAATGAAACTACTGGAAAATTTTTAAATCATGTAAGTGGTTCTCATGTTTACAGTACCTATATACTACAGACCCTAAAAAAGAATTTTGGAGGAAATTATGATTATGTAACACCAAGAGAACTGACTATTCATTTGTAATTGACAAATTCTTTGATAAATACCACTAAACAAAACTGACACAGAAATAGAAAACCTGAATAATATAACTATTAATAAAAATCAACACATAATTAAAATATGCCTAAAAAAGAAAATTACAAGCTCTGTTGACTTTACTGCTACAATCTTTCAATCTTTTAAGGAAAAAATAACACCAATCTTAACAAAATATTTCAAAGAATAGAGAAACAGGAAATACTTCCAGAATTATAAGGCCAATAAAACCCTGATATGGAAATCTGTTAAGAACAATGCAAGAAAGGAAAGGCACAGGCCTATCTTCCAAATTTATTTTGACATAGAAGTTCTAAATAGTTAGTAAAAGAAAAACAAATCCAAGAATATATTAAAAGGATAATATACTCAAATCAAGGTGAATTTATTCCAATAATATAAAAATGGGCTAAGGGTATAACACCATTCACTATATCAACTGAAAAAAAAGAAAAAACTATATATTACCTCAATAGAAAAAGCATATGTAACATTCAGCATACTTTTATGATGAAATACTTGAACTAGGAATACAAGACAGTTTCTTTAAGTACATAAAGAGTATCTATTTTTTAAATTGTGCCTCACCTGAATGTTCACCAATTAAATGGATAAACTGTATGTTTATATAATAGAATACCCCTTTAAAATAAAAGAGAATACTGAACAGGTGGGGTAAGGGAGTTGACAGGGGTAAAAACGATCAAACTGTTATTTGAACCTGCCAAAATTAAACCCAGTAATCTACATAGCTAACAAAAGAGTGAAAAAATAAGAGAATGATTTAATGTGTACAGAAATATAGGTCATTCAAAAAAACTGTATTGGGTGAGAGCCACAGCAAAGAGGATGTACTAATAGAATCTATTTGTTTAAAGTTCAAGACAGCAAAACTAATCTATGGTGAAATGGAAGGTTGGGAATAACTGGAAAAGGATATAGGAAATTACTCTGTATCTTAAGTGAGGTATTCAGTCCACAGATGTATACATGGTTCAGAATTTAGTCTATATGTTTAAGATTCATTCATTTTATTCTGTGTGAATTATAATTTGAAGAATTCAATTTTTTAAAACTACCAATAAATCATACTGAATATTGAAATTTTAGAAGTTTTCCATCCAAAATAAAGAAAAGGATAGACATTCCTACCATCATCAACCCCAATCTACATTATACTGTTAGTCCTGGCCAATTATAGTAAGAACAAAAAAGGAAGGCTTAAAGATTAAAGAGAAAAGGGCAAGGGATAAAGCTCCGTGGCACAACACCTGCCTGGCAAGTGCAAGATCCTGAGTTCAATTCCTGGTTAAAAAAAAAGAAAAAAGATTAAAGGGAAAAAAATAAAAAAACTCTTATGTGCAGACAACATGATTGTGTGTGCAAAAAATACAAAACAATCTGGGCACAGTGGCACACACCTGTAATCCCTGTAATATAAACTGTTACAGCTATACCCCGGTATAGTTTCAAGGTGATAGCTACCTATCTAGAATATCAACCCCTGATGTCCATCCCTAGGGAGGTATACGGGTGCATTTGTTTAATCTTTTGTCTTGAGGTCTGGCCCTCAGACTGTACTGGGGTATAGCTGAGGTAGAAGAATCACCAGTTTAATATCAGCATGGGCAATTTAGCAAGCTACTGTCTCAAAATTTTGTAAAAGAGGTGAGGTTACAACTCAGTGGTTGGTGCAGGGTCCCTGGTTTGATCACCAGTAAGGGGCACACACTGGAGCGGGTAGGAGGAATGAAGTGAACTACAGATTAGTTATTATAATCAGTAAGTTAACTTTTAGCTAATTTGCTGGATATGAAGTCAAATTTAAAATTTAACTGTATTGGGGCTGGGGATTTAGCTCAGCGGCAAAGCGCCTGCCTGGCAAGCACAAGGTTGTGAGTTCGATTCCTGGTACCGGAAGAAAAACGAAAAACAAAAACAACAACAATAAAATTTAACTGTATTTCAACATATTTAGAAATATTTAAAATATAAATCTTTTTTTAAATGATGCCATCCATAATAGCAGAGAACACCAAATCCCCAGGACAAATCTAATAAAAATAAACAAGACAGTCTAGAGATACAATGATTGAAAGAAGTGACAAAAGACCTAAATCAAGGAATGTGTCATCTATATGAAAACTAAATGTAAATAATCAAACCTTCTCATATTGTTGTAGGCAGCTGAGTTAGACAAATATTATAGGCAGTCAGACAGGGCCAGGCCCTCAAAGGAGCCAATATGGAAGACAAGATGCCTTGCAAATGGAGACACACTTGGGGTCAGTGGGGCCAGACCTGTGGGGCCAGACCTCAAGACAAAAGATTAAACAAATGCACCCATATACCTCCCTAGGGATGGACATCAGGGATTGATATTCTAAATAGGTAGCTATCACCTTGAAGAATCACTGACCCAATTCCTTACAGGAAAAGCCCATGTTCTGTATCCATGCCCACTTGCTACATGACTCACTTCCCATTTGATCCTGATTTAATCAACTTTACCTGAACAATTCAGATTGGCTGACCACAGTTTTGTCCCACCTCATGTCCACCTTGTGACTTCCCATTTTTCCCCTTCCTTGGACCCACCTCACCTCGTGGTTTTGCTCTATAAAAGTCCCTAGAAAAGACATTTTTGTACAACCCACTCAGCTCCCCCTTCTGTCCCTCTCTCAGATAGAAGCTTTCTTTCCCTTAGCAAATTCTGCTTTTAACCTCCATTGTTCCTAAAATTCATTCTTCGATTTTAAAGAACATGAACTCATGCCAGATATCATTCAGGTTGGGAATTTCTATTTTCCTATACCAACATGTATACCAACCCAATGATACTCCAATCAAAATACTAGCAGAATTTTTAAAAATAATTAACAACCCAATTCAAAAAATTGTATGAAATTGCAAAGCATAACAATACCAAGAAAAAAAATTTAACAATAACAAAATGGGAGGACATTACTAGATACCAGAACTAATAAAGCTTTGGCAGTTTAACTGAGCTTCAACTGGTATAAAAATAGACAACAAATTAGAAAGGGACTCATGCATATACTGATGCTTGATTAATGAAAAGTGACACTGCAGAAAAGTAGAAAAAAAGATGATCTTTTCAATGAACAGTGCATGTCTACTGAAGATCCATATGGCGAAACAATACTGAGCCCTATTCTTTAAACCATACCAAAAAAAAAATCAATTACAAGTCCGTCATGAAGTAGTATGTAAAAGGTAAAATTAAATTTCAAAGCCTATAAAAGAAACATAGGAAAAAATCTTTTAAAATCTCTAAGATAAAGATTTTTTTAAAGTGACTATAAAAAGCATTAACCATAAAGAAAATTACAAATAATATTAATTTTTAAGCGTGGAAAGATAAGCCAAAGTAGAAGATAACTGTAACATATAAACAAAAGGCTTGTACCCAAGATATATAAAGAATTCTTTAAAAATAACAAGATAAAAAAAAGATTTAAAAAAATAACAAGATAGCCAAATAATTAGTAAGTGTATTTAAAAATGTTCAACTTCATTAGCAATCAGGAAAAGGCAAATTAAAACTAAAATGAAAAACACTACACAATCACCCAGAATGGAAAACACTTTTTTCTTCACTGCTGGGATCAAATCCAGAGCCTCGTGCATACTAGGAATGTGCTCTACCACTGAGCTATACCCCTGCTCTGAAAAGATTTTTAATACTAAATGTTGGTGAGCATATGCATGTGGAGTTAGATACACACAAAGCAGGTATGAATGAAAGTTGATCCAACCACATTGGAAAAGATGTTGGAGTTTTAGGCTGAAGTTAAACATGCCCATACACTATGACCTGGTAATTTCACTCCTAAATATATACCTAGCTGAAATAGGAGTATGGGTACACCAGATATATTCACAATGTTACAGCTACATTATTGGAAAAACATAAAACCAAGGGGAAAACATAAATGTCTACAGACAGTAGATTGAATCAACTGGGGCATATTCATATAATGGAATACTATATAGAAGTGGTGGCAAACCTATGGCACGCATGCTACAGTGGGCTGCCGGTGTCATTGAAAGTTCTGAAAGACTTGTCATCACTGCTATACAGCGATGAAAATGAGCAAACTACAGGTTCACATGACAATAATCTCACAAACTTAATGGTGACCAAAAGAAACCAAGTAAAAAATTAAATATAGTCATTACTCCATTTATATAATTTCACTTATATATGTTCATGAACAGGTAAAATGAATAATGCACTGAAATGAAAGTAATGGTTCTCTTCAGGAAAATCTGAGAGAGTGATGACTGGCAGGGCACAAAGGGCAGGCTTGTAAGATGCTTAGCAGTTCTGTATTTTCTGGCCTAGGTGCGATTTTGTGGTGGTTTTAATTGTGCGATATCACCAAGCTGTTAACTTTTATCTGTGCATCTTTCTGTTTTTTCCTGATTTTTATATTGTTAAAAGTTTTTTCTGAACATAAAAACAAAGATGATTAGCTGGAAAGAATTAGGATTCTACATGTTTTGGCAGCCAATTTTCTCCTCTATCAATTCCTTTGGGGGGGGAATGTAAAACTTCCTTTAATGATCAAATGAGGACCCTACTAATTCCTAATCACCAGGACATCCTCTGAGCTTAAAAGGCATAATACATGATTTTCAGAAATAGGTTAGCACAAAACGTCATCATCAGCTTCACTAGCAGTGAATATGCTGAGTTTACTTCCATGTTTGATTTAATATTTATCTGGTCTGTGTAGTTGTTTTTTAATATGGTTCTTTTAAGACAGGATCACTATGTATTGTAGGCTTGCCTTATGAACTTATGTATGTAGCCCAGGCCCGGACAGGCCTCAAACTCATGGTGATCCTCCTGCTCAGCTTCCTGAGTGCTGGGATTACAGCCTGTGTAGTTTTCTACACATCGGCTTTCAGGTAAGCATATAAAAGAAATTCACCTTTCAAACTTTAAAAAGATCATCTGTATTAATAACACACATCAATGGTTCTTAAAACCACGCTCAAGCAAAATACAGCTGTTTGTTTTTTTATCACTACTGTTAAAGGATAAACACTTGATTTTTATACCCTTTACATAAATTGAGATATTTGAAGTTCCTTCACCAAGAGAAAAATAAATTACCTACTCCAAAATTTAGCAAGCACCAAAAGAAGTTAATTTATTCAATACATAAAGATCTCAACACAGTAATAAAATAGTCATCATCTACTGAGTTTTACTGTGTGCTGGGCACTTATTAAAGTGTTAAGAAATTCACTTTACCCTTACTATGAGGAAGATAGGATTGTTTTCCTCATTTTACACATGAGGAAACTGAAGTTTAGAGAAGTCAAATAATTTGTATAATCCACACATTACATGGAGAAGGCATCTAATCAGTTCTCTGATTTGGTGTGAAAGATCGGTTTTCTATTTTATGTCACTTTTTATGTTAAAATTTTGAACCTAAAGACCATGAAGTGCAGGGAACAGGCACACATATAGGCACATATAAAGGTTTCAAAACTGTACATAGCCACAAGCCCTCAGTGTAGCAAAGCACCCGAACAGAGCTTAGGTTTGCTCCAAGAAACAAAACGGACCTCTCAATGATAGCTGAGCAAGCCAAAGCACGGCATATAGTAAGTCTACAAAGCATTAACTGGATTAATTAGCAAGGGATTTGAGAAGCAGCTTGGAGCTAGGAAACCAAAACACTAAATTGTTTAAATACTTTGGCAAAAGATCAAGGTTTCTAGGCAGCACTGGGTCTCTTTCCATCCTTTTCATTCCATGTTTTAACACATTTAACCTGTCTGAGGTACTTTTTCATGAGATATGAATGACATTGTCAAAATACCAAAAAGAAAAGAGAATTTAAAAAATATACTTCAAGCTGTTACCAATTCTGCCAGCATGTGAGAGCCCAGGCAACATTAATTACAAACCAAATTGCTTAGGACATAAACAGCTCTTATCACTGGTAAACTCTCCATCTAAAATAACTTGCTTTACTGGGGGGGGGGAGCAAATGTCTCTGCTATTATATTTGATGAATTAATCAGGACAAAGAAACAAAATAAAATGCACCGAACAGCAAAGGAGAAAAAGGAATCCTAGCTAGATGAATGTGTGGAATGCTACAAGAACAGCACTATCATTTAGAAATAACGAAGAGGAAGTGGTCAGTGTAGGGACATTGCTGAATGGATTTCTGGTTTCCAGGAAGTAAGAATTTTACAATGTGACTGATTTTTTTTATAAACATGGATGACAGCAAAATGATAAAAGAAAGTTCCAACAATACGATGATAGCGGTAGGATGGGAAGGGGCAGAATCTGCTGTACCTCCAGTACTATGTAGTTTCATGAAAGCCAAAAACTTTCATCACAATCCCACCACACACAAATACCCAAAAATAAACTCAAAAATCAAAGGAGAGAAAAAGAGCCCTTATACACTGTTAGTGGTACTGTAAATTAGAACAGCCATTTTGCAAAGCATTATGTACTACAAGCATGCACCCCAAAAAAGGAAGGGGATCACAAGACGGATGCGGGGAGGGGAGGAAAAGTGGATGAAAAATGAAGTCAGATGCATTAATGCATGTACCAAATCTCCACAAGGAATGTACACATTATGTGTCACAAACATACTAGAAACGAACGAAAGAAAGAAAGAAAAAGAGGAGAGAGGGAAGGGAGGAGAGAAAGAAAGTGAGAGAGGGAGAGATGGAGAATAAATGAATTACCATATGATCTAGCAATTCCACTTTTGGGTATATACCCAAAGGAACTGAAATCAGTATGCCAAAAAATATCTGCACTCTCATGTTCACTGCAGTATTTTTCACAACAGCTAAGATATGGAAACAACCCAAGTGGCCATCCATGGATGATCAGATTAAAAATGTAGCAGGCAGAGCTAGGCTATAAGCCTAGCTCCTAAGCGGCTGAGGTAGGAGTATCGTAAATTCAAGTCAGCGTAGGTAATTCAGTGAGACCCCACCTCAAAATACAAGTTAAAGAATTAAGAAATAAAAAGAGCTTGAGATTTAGCTCAGTGCTCCTTAAATTCAATCCCCACTACCACAGAGGGGAACAATGGTATACAGACCAAGTGGAATACTATTCAGCCTTATGCTCCATCATTTACAACAGCACAGGTGAATCTAGACAACATTATGCTAAATGAAATAAACCAGGCACAGAGAGACAAAGTGGGGTCTAAAAGAGTTAAACTCACAGAAATACAGAAGAGAATGGTAGTTACCAAAGGCTAGAGGAAAAAAAAGAGAGGGACCAGGAAAGAGGAAGTGATAGACACAAGGTAAAAAGTTTCAGCAAGGTAAGAGGAATCAGTTCTTCCAATCTATTGTACTGCACAAATTGTAGTCACAGTGTGACTACAATTAATAATACTATATACTTCAAAATAGCTAGAAAAAAGAACTTTTAAACTCTCACTGAAAAGAAATGATAAACACTTGCAGTGACAAATATATTGATTAGCCTGATTTATCATTCCACAATGTACACAGGCACTAAAACACTGCATTATACCCATCAATATATACAGGGGTTGTTAAATAAATTTAAAAAGAAAACTAAAGGGTCCTTCTAAAAATCTAGTTAACCTAGACACTGCCCAAAAATTACTAATTTCCCTTATTGTTTATCTTGGTATCTTTGAATTTCTTGCTATTCCACAAGAGATTAGAGAAAGTCTAAGCACAGGTGAAACCTTGCTAAATGCTGGTCCTCCACAAAATGTTTCTCCTCTAGGCTTTATTCACTCCGATGCGGGGTGTGTGCGTGTGTGTGTGTGAGAATAAGTACAAGGGTATCACTAGTTTCCCATCAAAATACATTCTGATTTCCTCTAACTGTAGGTTAGAGGAACACAGCAACTGGGGTTGCTGTGAAAGTGGGGTATAAAAGAGGGAAGAGGTTCTGACACCAAGCCTGGAAGAGCAATGAAGCTAGGGCAGTTTTCTCAGTCTCCACCCTAATTTGCTGAGCTGTGGATTAAAGATGCTATGTGTAAAGTACCCAGCCGGGCATCTGACACATACTACATGTTCCACAGTTACTATTACTTCACATTGCATCTGGATACATGATATGCAACTGCGTAAACAAGTCACTTGCACATTACAGTAGGGTACGATATGTTGATCCTGCACAAACTTTACTTCAGTATGTCAAGGGACTAAGTCTCCAAAGTGTTTACAACTCTCACATCTACTGTGCATCTTCCCAAAATAAGAAAGGCAAACAGGCAATAACACCACTGGGGACATGACAAGTTAACAAAACTAAAGGAACTAAAGAAGTGAACAGTGTACTGAAGTGCATATACATTTCCTGACTACTAATGTTTCATTCACTAGATTTAGCTGCCTAAGAGGGGGTGGAGAAACGTACATAAATGAATTCTTCAAATAAAATTACTTAGGAAAAATATGCTTAAGAAGAGTTAATATACTTTTTCAACAGAATAGGGAATATTTAATAAACTACCAAAAAGTGGTTAGGTTAAAAAGGGATTATAAGTGCAAGTCTAAGGTCTTTTCTTTTGTCATTTTGAGACAGGGTCTTGCTATGCAGTTCAGGCTGGCCTTGACCACACTTTGTAGCCCAGGCTGGTCTCGAACTCACAATGATCCTCCTGTCTCAGCCTCCTGAGTGCTGGGATTACAGGCATGTACCACCACGCCCGCCCCAAGTCTAAATTCTTAATAATTGACATTACAGGATTTTTAAGTGACAACATCACACATTATGCATTTCAAATTTGAAGAGATACTAAAGTACTACTGCATATACCAAAATTTTACACAAGTATAGCTTTTTATTTAAATTCTGTCTTCCAAATAAACAAGAAATTTATTTGTATTATAAAATACACCATACTTTTTTTGAAAGACATTTCCTTCCTGTGCCACTTAACAGTGGCTGGTTTATAAAAAGAAATGATAATATGAAATGTTTTGGAATATTTATTGTATAAAAAGGCTACAATGATATTTCTGTTATGTTTTACAGTTCCCTTACTAATCATTTATTGAATATATACTATGAGTAAGGCACTTTTAATACCTCATCTCATTACATTTCTTATGTTGTTAAATCCTCAAAATAATAAAATAAATAGAAGGAGGTAATTCCATATTACTGATGAGAAAAATGAGATCCCCAAGTCAGTTTACTGACTATCACCAAGGGCCAGGATTTAAACTGTTAATCAAACATAAAGTCTGTGCTTTTTATCCTATGCATTTTGCTTTCCCATACTCTTTGTAACTAAAGTAAAAGGATATACCACTTCCCCACATTCATAGACAACAGTATCTCATCACTCAACAAAGATACTCCACAATCTCCCAAGATCCTGACTGCTCCTAAAAACCCCAGGCATCTTTCAACAAACCAGATCAACTTAAAGGAGAAAACACAACTTCAAAATACTCTTATTGCCATCAGCACAATCTCGAAGAGACAAGGTACTGTTATCCCTGGGAGAAAAAATATGGATACAAACATTACCCATACATAGTTTTTCTGAAAACTGAAAAATTGCACTATTTTTAAATTATTATGCAAAAGCACTTAAAGCTGCAAGCACAATGTGGGAGCCCTACCTCTGTGGCATTCTCATCCCAAATCTCAAAAGTCAGAACCTCTTTTTCTAAACACCTTCCAAGAAAAGGCAAAACTTAAGTACCTGAAAACCTGCCCAAATGTAAAGACCAAGAAAAACAATGTCAGTCTACTTTGACTTCAAGTAACATGACAACATGGTAGCATATAACAAACAAATGCAACTTGAACACTGTTCTGACACCATTTCTCTTCATCAACTGCCTGAGTTAATTCAGATCACAGAAATACATGTGGTAAAGACTGCATGATCTCTTCTATTCCTCATGCCAAGCCTCTAACATGCTAACTTATACAATCTATCACACAGTTTATAAATAGCTATACCCGAACTAGAATACATGCTTTTCACCAAACCACAATGAAGCAAATCCTTCTTCTAACAGAGAATTTTCGCATTCCAAAACACAACTGAGCAATTAACCTTGAATAGAGACAAAGGCATAGATACATACAGAGGCATATTGTCTTGGAGACAGCATAGAACAGGCCTAGAATCAAATCAACAATCCACTGCCTACTAGCTATATCACCCTAAGGTGAGCTACTTAATGTATGTGCTTTAGTTTGTACCACAGGTAAAACGGATACAATAATTTATCTCTAATGGGCTCCAAGAAAAAAAAAAATACACAACTACATGTATATATGCATGTGTATGTGCATATACATGTTCTTCTTTTTTTTTTTTTTTTTTTTTGGTTTTTCTCCAGTACCGGGAACCGAACTCACGACCTTGCGCTTGCCAGGCAGGCGCTTTGCTGCTGAGCTAAATCCCCAGCCCCTACATGTTCTTCTTAAGACTTGATTCATTTTAACACAGTAGTCCTTCCTTATCCAGATAGGAGACTTTTTAAGACTCTTACTAGGTAGCTGGAACTTCAGATAATACCAAACCCTATGCATCTCTAATGTTTTTTCCTATACACACATACCTATGATTAAAAGTTATCTATGATAAAAGTAAATAAAGCACAGTTGGAGGTTAATAATAACTAAAAGTCCATAGTGACAATATACTGTAAAACTTATGCAAATACAGTCTCTGTCACTTGAAAGAGTGACAAGTATTAATATCCTCCAAATGCAGCTGACACTAGGTAACTGAAACCATGGAAAATAAAATTGCAGATAAGGCGGGGGGCACTGTACTCAGTCACAACAAAAATGATGGTGTTGATGATGATACCTATGGAGCAGCTGCAGACTGCTAGTACTTCAACTTTTATTAAAAAATTTTAAATGCTGACAAAGAAAGAGCCACAATGGATCAAACCCAAAAATTGCAAAAGGGGAAAAAATAGTCTTTCAACTGCATCAAATATTTATTTCTCCAATCACTCAGTATGTTACCAGGAAAGAATACCCAAATAGTAACATTTTCTTTTCTTTCTAAATTCAGCTTCCTTATATAGTTGTAAGCAAGATCCAATTATGGATTTAGACCCTTAAAGAGCTCTACTTCAGAAATCTTATTCCAAACTGGGTGTGGTGGTACATGTTTGTAATCCGAGCATTTAGGAGCCTGAGACAGGAGGATCACCAGGAGTTCGAGGCAAGCCCAGGCTACATGGCAAGACACTGTCTCAAAAAACAGAAACAAAAACAAAAAATCTTATTCCAAAATAAATTCATGCCAACTGCCCTCCATGGCAGCACCCAAACCTTCCCATCATTTCTTCAGTTTCCAAATACTATGAATGATTAACATACATTTTTATTAATGGGAAGTTCTTAGCACATAAAGTAGAAATTATGTTTTTAAGTGTATAATTATGTCCATAATAGCTGGGTGACCATAGAGTTCATCCAGGCCTAGGCTGAGCCACACGCTGGGGTTGGCTTCTCTTCAGTGGTAGAAATCCAAGCTTGAAAGATTGCATAAGATCATTTTGAACCATTACCAAGGTAAGAATTTTGGGGGCAGGGAGAGCCAGTGGAGAAAAAAGGAAAATGAGAAAAGCCATGATAAAAAAAAGATGGACCATCCTTGCCCATGAATTTCCAATTCCACTTTGCCCTCATGAAGCCCAGCTGCACTTTCCTTCCTGTCTCTTACTGTACAACAGACCCCTCCACTTCCTACCCTGCCCTGTTTAAACTAGTTTTAGTGAAATTCCACTTCTTCCATTCAATACAGGCTTAAGAATAACATTAGCCCGCTGCCTGCCACACATTAGAGATTCAACCAAACACATTAGAAAACAAAAACAGTAATATAAACCTTACAAAACACCTGATGTTAGCTGGGCATTCCCTCAGTTATACTTCCATCAACAGACAGACCAAATTTCCCTTTATCCATCTATCAAATAACTGTTAAGGAAATAAACAGTGTCTGACACAAGACACTTTATTCTAACTTATCATCCAGCAATAATTAAGCATTCAAAGCTTACAGTGAAACAGCTCTGCAAAAAAAAAAAAAAAAGCCCTTGCAGTTCATAGTTTTTAAAAATCAAATAATTCAGAATCATGTGAAGAGTTCCACCTTACAGCATATTCCCTCATTCTTGTGCAAATACAATCTGTCTATCAGCATATTAGCATTTCAATCACCCTTGCTTTTTTCATAACTGGGAGAAGCTGTCTTCATTTATTCCTATTGAGCATCTACCACCTATGAATTATTTCTGAGGCTAAGCAGTAAAATTGAATTTAAATCCAAGTAAATGAGAAATGAAAACTATTTTCAAAAATAAATGTAGGACTTTGGTTCTGGTTAATACTCCCAAATATTACAAATATGCTCTTCAACAGTTAATTTACTTTAAGCTGAAAGTAATTTTCTCTGAATTGTTATAATAGTTGGAAATGGAAAATCAACCCCATGTTTCAAGGGGTTTTTCCTTCTTTTTTTTTAAGAATCCTGGGTCAATTTATATTCCTGGAGTAAATATGTCCACCACTCAAAAAAATTTTTTTTAGTTTTCTTTAAGCATCCCTTTAAGGCACTGACCATAAATGGTGTAATTTGCCCTGGACATCATTAAAATGTAAAGTTAATGAGGATTCAGCTGAAAACAGAAGGAATGTAACCTATTTTCAGGCAAAAGTTCTAACATAGCAATCAGAGGAAAAAGCTCTTTGATGTTTCTTTGTCTCTTCTCATTAATTTTTTTTTTTGTCTCAAAAAAGGACTAAAAAAAAAAAAAGCACCAAAGTTTAAACACGATAATTATAAGAGAACTCCAATGAGGTTATTAGAATTTTTTTCATGAGATAAACAAGAATCAGTCATATATACATGATGATAACACCACCTACCTGGCAGAGCTGTTATAAGGTTTAGATATATTGTAAGTAAAGTATGTATCAGAATATCTGATATGCAGAAGGTACTCACTAATATTCTCTCCCTTTCTGTCCCTCCCCAGGGGCCTAGCACAGAACTGATACAAGAACAGTACTCAATGAGTAGCCATAGTTATTACCACATATAAAGCATTCATTTTTCCTGCTGAAAAATTCACTATATTAACCCTCACCACCTTTCCAAGATTTATGCAAGACTCAGCACCTCCTGTCACTAGGCAAGTGGGGTATTATCCAAATAACCAGCATGGAGTAAACAGTCCCGAGTGACATTTTATCATATGAAGTGCCTGCACAGGTATAAATATTATATTCTCTCCGGTTTTATTGCCTCATTTTACAATTATATTACTAAAGAGTAAAATAGCATGCAGAATGTTAAGTGGCATTCTGCTGCTTGGAATTTCATCCCAAGGCTCCATTCAGAATAACAAATGTGGGAGCTATTTCATCTCAGCTCTATTGTGAAGAAAGTCAACACCTTTACTAGACTATATACAAAGACTTGGCTTTCTGAAAGCCATTTTGTGCTAAGTGAAATCTTAAACAAAATGTGGTAATTCCCAAGAAGGTGTCATTTTGGAAGTATTACAGTGCTTTCAGAAAGACTTCTCCCTACACTTGTTACTGTTATGCCAATTCCACAATCCCAGTAAACAAAGCCTAGTCAACAGTAAGCACATCTATCCAATACCATCCAATACTTAAATGCCACAAGAATTTCTAATGTTTCTTTACCCAAACAAAAAAAAATTTAATTCAATAATCGATTATTTTAAACATTAAGACATCAGAATAAGGTTTTTCTAAAAATTTCCATTTTAAAAGTATTGCCATACAAATCATCTCATTTTTACTCATTCATTCATTCCATAAATATTCATCAAATAATCTTGGTATTGAGCATGGGTTTCATACCATGGTAAATAGTGAGAGTTCCCTATCCTCACAGACTTTAAAGTCTAGTAAAGAAGCCCAGACAAACTAATAACCATACAAGTAACTTAATTAGAAGCTATGATAAGTGCTGTAAAAGCAAATGACATAAGAACAAGTTTACTTTGGGGATCTGAAAAGGGTGCCCGGAGGGTATAATGTCTAAGATGAGATCTGAAGGAATGGGAGAACTGGAGAAAAAAGAAAAGGTGAAAAAGAATTTTAAGGTGGTGATACTTGAGATGGAAAGAAATATCTAGTTTTTAAACACATTAAATTAACTGAATTTTTCTGAATCACTGAATAAGGAAGGTATGAGAGGTGAGTGGGAAGGCAGGCAACCAGGATAAAGACAATAGGTTTTTAGACTGCACAACGGATTTTTTAAAAATGTAACACATGCTAGAAAGGAATTGGATCTTCACTGGGGTTAAGAAGTGAAGACATTTTGCATTTTTGCATACCTTCGAGACATCCAAATAGGTAGAGAGATAAAACTGTTTCATACCTCATTCACTTATTCAACATAAAATTTAAAAAACAAAAACAAAAAAAACACTTTGTACCAGGACCCACGCTAGTCATTAAGGATAAAGGAGACAAATAAAATGCTCAGCTGCCTTTCTAAAAAAACATGCACAATGACAAAAGCATGTATGTTCACTGGAATTCAAAGGAAGAGACAGTTTGCTTGAGCAAGCAGGAAAGAGTGCATGAAGAAAATTATTCTGAAGAGCTGGGCATGGTGGCACGTGCCTGTAATCCCAGCACTCGGGAGGCTGAGGCAGGAGCATGGTTGCGAGTTTGAGACCAGCCTGGGCTATAAAGTGAGCTCAAGCCCAGCCTGAACTGCATAGAGAGACCCTGCCTCAAAAAGACAAAAAAAAAAAAAAGAAAATTATTTTGAAGATAAATGGCAATTTGTGAAATAAACCAAGAGAAAAAGCATTTTAGACAAAGGAAGGGCATCTAAAAATGCCACTTAGTTTGCAATAGTCTCATGTACTAAGTATATGAGTGAGAAGTAAAAGAAATCATGAGGACTAAATTTACATAAATAAAAAAGATTATAAGAAAATCTTAAGAACATATGTATCCCAAAAATGAGACAACTTAAATGAACTGGATAAATTCCTAGAAAAATACAAACTACCAAAACTGACTCAAGGAGAAAAAGAAATATGAATGACCTGTAACAGAGAGATTGAATTACTAATTTTAAAATTTCCTACAAAACACAACAGATGAGCTCACTAGTGATTCTATCAAATATAAGAATACCAATTCTACACCACCTCTTTCAAAACACAGAATAGAAAGGAAGAAAAACTTCTCAACTCATTCTATGAGACCAGCAGTATTATACTGACACTAAAAAAATTAATATACCCCAACTTAGCTCTAGAAATGCAAAAATTCTCAACAGTATATTAGCAAATCAAATCTAGCACCACATAAGAACAATATACCATGACCAGGTATAAGACTTATCCTATAAATACAAGGTTGTTTTAATACCCCAAAATAGATTAATGTAATAAACCATATCAAGAGAATGAACAAAAAGCACACGACCATCTCAAGAGATATTTTTTAAAAAGCATTTGACAAAGCCTAACATCTTTTCATAATAAAAACCCATGAACAAATTAGGCACAGGAAGGAATTTCATCAACCTGATAAAGGGCATCTACAAAAACATATGACTAATACCATACTTGATGGTGAAAGAATGAGTGATTCCTTTAAGAAGAGGAAAAAGGCAAAAGTATTTACTCCTATCATTTCTACTCAACACTGCATTGGAAGTTCTGCTCAGGATAATCAGGCAAGAAAAAGAAAAGTAAACTAGAATGGAAAAGAAGAAATAAAGCAATTTCTATTCATAGATGACATGATTTTGTATAAAGAAACTCCAAGAAATCTACTTAAAAACTATTAGAATTGGTAAGTGAGTTCGGTGTGGCTGCAGGATAAAAGATTAATATACACAAACCAACTCAGTTTCTGTATATTACAAAAAAGAAATTCTGAAATTCCAATTAAAATATCAAAATAATATAAAATTAAGATAAACTTATGAAAACAGCAAAACTTATACTTTAAAAACTACAAAATACTACTAAAAAATCTTGAGATTATCTGAACAAATAGAGTGATACCGGGTGTTCATAGATTACAAGACTTAATACTGTTAAGATAGCAATGCTCCCCACATAGATCTGCACATTCAATTATCCCTATCAAAATGCCAGCTGGCCTTTTTGTAGAAATTGACAAGTTGATCCTTAAATTCATATGGAGACAGTCAAACAATGCTGAAAAGGAGAACGAAACTGGAGGATTCATACAACTCAATTCCAAATTTACTATGACGCTACAGTACTCATGGTAGTATAGCACTAACATAAGGATATGAATAGGACTGAGAGCCCAGAAACAAATACTGACAACTGTCAATCATAACTACCAACTAACTGGGCGTGGTGGTGCACGCTGGTAATCCCAGCACTCAGGAGGCAAGAGGATTGCTGTGAGTTTGAGGCCAGCCTGGGCTACTTAGTGACCTCAAGTCCAGCCTGAACTATTTTGAGACCAGGTCTCAAAATATAAAAAAATTAAATAACAAATATCAACTAATTTTTAACAAAGGAGCCAAAACAAGCCAATGGAGAAAGAACAGACTTTTCAACAAACAGTATACAGCCAGGCATGGTGGCACTCACCTGTAATCCCAGCACTCAGGAGGCTGAGGCAGGAGGATCATTGCAAGTTCAAGACCAGCCTGAACTGCATAGAAAGACCCTGTCTCAAAAAGAAAAGAAAAAAAACCAAAAAAAAAAAAAAACAAACAAACAAAAAAATAGTGTTAAGGTAATTGGATATCCACATGCAAAGAAGGAATTTAGACTCCTTTTTTAAAAGTACACTCTAACATTGAAATAGGTTCATGACTGAAATGTAAGAACTACAATTATAAAAATCTTCAGCAAAAATACAGCAGTACTTTTTCATAAATTGAGGATGGGAAATGGTTTCTTACAAAAACAAAGCACAAACAAAAAAATAAACAGAACTTCATTAAAATTTAAAAATTTTGTGCTTCAAATGACATTATTAAGAAGGGAAAAGTTAACCTACAAAATAAGAGAAAGTATTTACAAACCGTTTATCTGATAGAAGACTTGTGTACAGATATTTAAAGAACTCCTAAAACTCAGTAATTTTTAAAAAATGACCCACTTGATAAATTGGAAAAGTATCCAAAAAAATCCTTCTATTTCTCCGAGATACACAAATGCCCAAAAAGCACATAGAAAGATGCTCTACATCATTAGTCACTAAGGAAATACAAATCAAAATCACAATGAGGTACTACTAAGGTGGATATAAAGAAAATAAGGTCAACAGCAAGTGTTGGAAGAATGTGCAGGAATTTGAAACCCTGATACACTACTGGCAGGAATGAAAATGGTACGGCTGCTATGGAAAATAGCCCAGCAGTTTCGTAAGCTAAAAACAGAATTACCACATGATCTAGCAATTCCACTCCTAGATAAATACCCAAAGGAATAAAAAATAAGAATTCAAAGCAAATTCAAACAACAAATGATACTGTGTTCACTGCAGCATTATTAACAATTGCCAACAGTGAACACAACTGAGGTATTCACCTTCACCAACAGATGAATAGATAAAAAATGTATATATAAAGTGGGTATTGTTCAGCCCTAAAAGGGGATGAAGTTCTGATGCACATTGTGTAGGTAAAGCTTGAAAACATGAGGTCCTGAGTCTCTCCGGCTTCCTGTCTCATTGCATAATGTCCTTCCTATGTACTCCCACCATGGTGACGCCATACTCCATGCAATCCTCACAGGAGGAGAAACAGATGGACCCAGCTGATCTTGGACTTTTAGCTTCCCAAACTACAAGCTAACTAAGACTCTTTTCTTTCTAAGTTCTCAGACCAGTTCTCTGGTCTAATCAAATCCAATCTATCAAAAACTACCTTAAAAAATAGGTGAAATAAACCATACACAAAAGGATAAATATTGTATTATTTCACTTACATAAAGAACCTAGAATAGGCAAATTCAAAAGACAAAAAGGAGAACAAAGGTTACTAGGTGCTGAGGTGGAATACAAAATGAGTTACTGCTTAATTGTTACAAAATTTCTATTTGGGTAATAAAAAGGTTTTGGTAACAGAAAGTAGTGATGGTTGCTTAACACTGTGAATGTTATTAATGCCACAGAGTTACACACTTGAGAGTGGTTAAAAAGGCAAATTTTGTAGATATGTACACAAATACACTCATATCTACACAGTTTAAACTCAAGTAATAAGCTAAAACCATTGTCTTGTACTCTCTAAATGGAAAAATTGTGTAGCATATGAGTTATATCTCAATAAATCTGTTGAAAATAAAACATTTAATTGATGGTTTTAACAGCAATTAGGAGCAGCTGCAGATAGAGGTAGTAAACTGGAAGAAAGACGTGAAGAAGGTATTAAATGCAGAGAGACTGAAAACAAAACTAGATGGTTAAAAATTGTGAAGGACAAGTAGAAAAGAAAATCTAACATAGATCTAATCAAAGTTCCAGAAGAAAAGGAGTAAAGAGAAAAACAATAATAAGAGCTATAAAGAAAGGTTTTCAAATATTTGATACATAAGAAAACTGCACTGCTAAGCATAAACAGATCACATAAAAATGATAAACAGAATAGAAAGGAATTTCTTAACAGCAACAACAGAAGCCAGAAAACAATAAAATGACAACTCCAATGTGCTTTAAAAAGTAACTATCAATCCAAGGGAAAAAAGCTTTCAAAAATGAGGGTAAAATAAAAACATTTCAGATAAGGAAAAATTGACATATTTCCTATTAACAAAGGGATGCCATTCAGGCATGAAGATTATCCCAGATGGAAAAAAATCTGAGATGCATGAAGACATGAAGAATAAAGACAATAGAATAAATCCAATCTAACACAGACTATCTTAAAAAATAATAATGTCCTACAAATTTAAAATAAAATACTCAACAATGAAAACACGTAAGCCGGGAGAGCAGTGATTAAAGTTAAAACAACATAAGGTCTTTCTCCTGTTCAGGAAGAGGATAATGATGCCAATTAACTTTTAAGTAGCACAAGCATGCTAAAATTTCTCAGAGAAACTGCATAGAGATGATTTCCAACTAATGATGGTTCTAGTTAATGATTTTTCAACTTTACAACACCCTGCAAATGATGTACATTTAGTGGAAACCACATTTTGAATTTTGAGAAGCCTATTCTTAAAGAACTGTACCTACAATGCCTCATCATCATCTAGGAGTTGAGGGATCTAGGCTGACAACATAAAATGGGACGAAACTTTTGCAGGCTCTGGAAGAGGCTGGGTATACTGTATATACTTTCACTGCAACTGGTACAAAGTTGTTTGCTCCCTTTTTCTACTGAGCTCCATAATATGTTGATCCCAAATATTTATACTTACTGGTTTACGATTTTTTTTTTTACTAAGAAGATTATTTTAAGATTTAAACTCCATAAGAACAGTGTTCTGCATGAATGGTGCTATGATTTGAACATGGTTTGGGTGGGTCATGGGCTGTATGCCTGGTCCCCAAGGTGGCAATATTAGGAGGTAATAAAAAATCTTAAGAGGTCATGAGCCCCAGAGCAAAATAATTAGGTCATGAAGACTCTGTCCTCAGAGGTGATTAATGCTGGCTTCTCAGAGTGAGTACCTTCAAGCATGAGTTGGGTCCTGAGTCTCTCTGGCTTCCTGTCTCATTGCATAATATCCTTCCTATGTACTCCCACCATGGTGACGCCATACTCCATGCAATCCTCACAGGAGAAGAAACAGATGGACCCAGCTGATCTTGGACTTTTAGCTTCCAAAACTACAAGCTAACTAAGACTCTTTTCTTTCTAAGTTCTCAGACCAGTTCTCTGGTCAATAGAAAACAGACCAAGACAAGTGATCCCTTGAATACCTGTTTGATTTTATGAATGTTAAGGCTTGTGTTTAGATGTCCCCCACAAAGCCTCATTCAGTCATAGATGGGGCTTTTTCCGAAGTGGCTGGATGTAGAGCGTGTGATGCTGGGTTTGATTCATGGTGCAAAACTAAAATCAAGGGCACTACGATTAAGGGTATGAGTGCTACCCGCCCTAAGTAGCCTAGATACAACAGAAAAGGGGCAGAAAAACGCTGGCAAGGGCTCTTCCTTGTTTGTTTTGCTACCTTCTGCCGATCATGAGCTGTTTCTCCTCTGTGATGCCTGTCTGCCATTCCACCCTGCCTCGGAGCCAGCCAATTATGGACTGAAGCCTCTACAAGCTGTGAGCTAAATAAACCTTTCCTCTTTAACTTTGGGTGTGGGATATTTTGTCTTAGCAATGAGAAAAGTAACTAAGACAGCAAATACGTATATGAAGAAAGCCCCACTTGTTATACAGATGGATATAACACTACATTCCGAGGGCACTGACAGAATAGCCCTCAGTTAAACACTTAGTAATGCTAAGAAATTAAAAACAAGAATATTCACCTCAAAAACCACAGCAGTACCTAGAATAAGACTCAGAACTAATCCTTGAGAATATCCTCAAAGCTTTGCTCTATAAACCCCTGTACTGTAATTGCCTAACACAGTTCAAAAGAATTGACTGATGAGAGTGAAACTGGTTTAAAAAAAAAAAAACTTTCCAAATTTTTTTTTCATTTAAATTTCCTTGTAAATAACCAGTGAGTGATAGGTTATCAGCAGGGCACAGTAGAATTGACTCCTCAGCTGTTGTGCAAAAGAGCAGAAGGTAGGGAGAAAATATTTCACTTTAAATAGCACTTTTATAAAAGCAAATAAACAAAAACAACCTTAAAAGAAAGACTAAAATTGTGAGCTCTTGCTAATTCAGCCTGCTAACACTCAGGTTTAGTCTTTCTGTGAGGATTTCCTAGAGATTTCTTCTTTTGACACAGTAAGGGCTCAGTGACCTACGGGATCACACTAGAGTAGCATGAAGATACTTCTGTAAGATACCAGCTTCTTAGGGGGCTGAGGGAGGAGGATCACTGTGAGTTCAAGACCAGCTTGGGCTACATAGTGAGTTCAAGCCCAGTCTGAACTGCAGAGTAAGACCCAGCCTCAAAAAAAAGATACCAGCTTCTCAAAAAGTCTACTGTTCCTTTCTCTGGGCTGGAACATTTCTCAGACTAACAAGTATCTCTTTTTAGATAATTATTATACACCTACATAAGCTACTTCTAAGATATTTTTCAAGGAAAAAAATTAAGTATATACAATTGATACAGGGGAACTAACATAACTCCCAACTACTAGATGTCAGATATGCCAAGTTTGTGTTCCTCAAAATTGAAGAATGAATTCTAAGGAACAATGAAGGTTAAGAGTAGGAAAGCGCAAGTTGAAAGAGATAGCTCCTGAGAGACAGGAGGGAACTGGAAAGTGGTTTGTCAATGAGACCACTTCTCAAAGAAAGTTTCATAGAGCAAAATCACAAGGTGGGTACAACACAGTTCAAAACTATGATCAAACAATAAGATTACAAGCATAGTTCCTTAGGTAATATTGATCCAATAGGGAAGCCGGTCATAAAGCAAGTATACATGGAAAGAACAAAGACCTTCTTTAGGAAGATGTCTTAGTTACTTTTTTTCTTGTTGCTGAGACAAAACACCCAATGCCCAAAATTAAGGAAGGAAACGTTTATTTAGCTCACAGTTTGTGGAGGTTTCAGTTCATACTGGGCTGGTTCTAAGGCAGATGGCAACTGTTCATGGTGATGGAAGATAGCAAAAGCATCAAGAGCAAAAGGGAGGAGCAGGTGGGAAGAGCAAGCTTCTTTCCCTTCCTTACACTGTATGCAAACTACCTGCCCCAGGGCAGGTGTACCACTCACAGTATTAATCCCAACATTGGGTCATGGATCAATCATAAACTCTAGAAGCCCACCCCATGACTGCATGAGGCTTTGGGGAGACATCCAGACACAAACATAAAATGGGATCTCGCTGGTGCACAACCGAAGGGATGGATGGTGGAGGGCCCTGGTCACCCACTAGGGTGACGGATGTTTATCTAGATTCTATTGGACCAGATGATAACAATTATCTTATCCCCTGGTGAAGTATGTAGGCCTGGTCATTCCATCTTTATCTTGAGGCCTGGCCTTCAATGAATGCGCCTCCAGCCACAGCTGTAATGTGTTTTCATCCTCTGCACTGACTCTCTCAAGGGCCTAACCCCGTCTGACTGCCTATAATACTTCTACCTAACTTAGCTGTCTCTATCTAGTACAATCACCTTTAGAAAGTCACTCATTGTCTAGGCATATGTACTTTTCAAAAAAATAAACCTTGGATGAAATAAATACTGAGTAGCAACAACTGATACAGATGAAACAGCTTAGAACTCAATTTTTAATTAGTTACATTATCTCAATTTGAGCATGATCATTCCTATCACTGAAAGAAAAATCAACACTCCTGGTCTCTTTTAACAGATGGCAAATAGTGAACATTCGTTTCAGCACTCAGCCAATTCTTCTGCCCAGGAGCCAAATACTGTTCCTTGACCCCAGTTGCAACCTTTGTAGAGAACCACTGCATACTATAGGACCCAGAGGCTTCAAACTATGTTTCAGATCTTTAAAAATATAATAAAAATCAAACTACCCCAGAAAGCAAAATAAAACAAAAAAACAAAACAAAATCAATGAATTTACTGATTTAATCAATTTGAGCAGTTAACTGTCTAGTATCTCTCTTCTTCTCTGTCTTGGTCAAGCATACCTTTCTCTTATCAGCTAATAAAATAGCACCAAACATTGCCATATCCTACTTCAAGCACTGTGGCAATAAACAGAGTGGGTAGAAAATAGAAGATAATGAGTTAATCTTTGATACATTATAAATCCTTTTTTCTAATTAAGAAAACAAGGATAATCCCCTGGAGATGCTCTGGAAGTAAATGTAACCATAGGTAAAACCATATTCTATAACATTCAGGTCTGTAAATGGGACTATTTCAAAAGCCTCACAATCAAATGATAGTAATATTGCTTTCTATTTGGACACAACTAATTATGAGAACTTCTCTAAAACAAAAAATATTTTTTAAATATCTCGATTTGGCTTGCTACCTATTAAATATGATTATCCTCTGGTGAAGAATTTAAGCTACAAGTTCCTACTCTCAAGCATAACAGAAAAGACAGTGATGATACAATATGAGGGGGTTAGTAGAAAGAGCATCTAACTAAGCATGCAAGAGGCAGCAGACAGGGAGTGATAAAGGTAGAGTAGACAGGAAAAGTGAAGATTTTTAAACCTTTTAAAAGAAGTAGCATCTCATGAGTCTCAATGGACAATGGAATAGAACAAGGGTAATAAAAAGGAAAATTGTGGTGGATTAACTAATGGTCAACATGGAACACCCAGCTAACTGAGTCAGTATGGTGCTGGGTGTGGAAGGCCCACTTTTGGATTGTTGCCAACAGCATAAAAAGAGAACTGGAGGGGGAGATGGTATGCTGTTGATTCTCCTGGAGAAGCTTGTTACACTGGTTTTCCTGATATCAACTCAGCTGTTCTCATTGTCAAAGAAGCTCAGGTTCTCACTGTCACTGAGGATGGCTGCAGTTCTCTTTGGGGAAGCTCTGGTCCTTACATTGAGCATTGCTTCCTGGCTCCACTGCAGATCCCTTAGCCTGCTGGCACAGATCCCTCATCTCGCTGGTGCAAACTGACCTTTGGGCCTTCCCAGTGCATGTCCTCGATACAGACTTTTCATGAGACATTGTGGTGGGTTCTATACCTCCAACTGGACTTGAGCAGAACACTGCCATAGGATCCAGGCCCTCAGCTGGATTCTTTGGGTCTCGAGTATGTGGGCAGATCTCCCAAACTCTTTTGCATTTGACTCTTTGAGTGAATATTATAAAATAATTCTATACGTTATGTGTCCTGTATTAGATCTTTTCCCTTGTAAACCCTGACCACAACTAGAATGTTGTAGGAAAGGGAAAGACCAAGTGCTAACGGTTAAAGGCAAAGAGACTAAAGGGAATCAGCTAGAGTACAAAGTCAACAACAGAGAGTAGGGAGAGATGAGAGAAGTCAGCCAGGTCATGAAGAGTCTTGAGCTCCATAGTAAGGAGTTTTATTTCATGCTGTAGGTCATGAGAAAGCATTACAAGGCTTGAGCAGAAGACTGGCATAATTATACCTGTTAATACACATACCACTCTGACAGAAGGAGAGAAAATGGTGTAGCCAAAGAGACCAATGAAACGACAATTACCCAAGGAAGAATAAGGAGAGCCAAAACTAAGCAAAACCAAATTGAATGTCAAAGGAAAAAAAGGATTCAAAAAAGATCACGAAATTACACTTTTCCCTCTCTTCCTAACAGACAATTTAATCCTAAAATCAAGATACACAGCCATACTTGATGAGGAACAATCACAATGATCGAGAGCGGGTAAGGACAGTATTCACATAGGAAGGCTTGCCGACATAGGTACTCAAGAGTCCAAAAAGTGTGGAGGGTGTCCATGCTATTGAGGCAATCTAGCAAAGCGAGTCAGAACTTGAGAATGACAAAAGTGCCTACATAGGACAGCGACCTAGTACGTGAACTTAAGACCAAGCAGGGAGTAGACATCTACCAAGAAAAGCTGCTTGGAATGGGATGTCAGAGTCAAGGCCTTTTGAGAAGGCTATGCATATTAAAAGACAAACAGGTGTTAGAGCACCAGAGCAGGGTAGCAGGGCTTTTTATGCAAGGGCCACTTGTGATAGGGTGTCAGATCCCAAGCAGGATGAGGCATGGAACAATTTGGAAGAGGGTGACAGCCATGCACAGGGTGTCAAAACCCAAGGTAAAGAAGGCAGGCACACAGAAGGACTGGCCTAGTATGATGTGATGAGGCATCTCTGTAGGAAGGGCAGAGTAGCATAGCATATCAGAGCCCTAGTGGAGTAAGGAAGGCATTCACCCTGGATAAGGGTACTGATGGCAATGAGAGATCTGTCACATAGAAGAGATTTAAATCAAATAAGTAGACATAGTAAGGATAATGGAAATGTGGCTTACTGCTGCTTGAAAAGAAAGTTACAAATATTGAAAGAGAGAAAGCTAGAATGAATCGTGTGGCAGTGATTGAAATTGTATTAGTGTGAACTCATGCTTTTCAATATAGACAGAAAAAGTAAATACAGATATAAATGTGTATATGTCCATATACACATCACATGCTCTCTACCTCTGGGAAGGCCTAAAAGAAACAACATCCCAACAGCAATGAGCATATCTAGCATCCAGATTTTGGCCTTTAAACTACATTCTCCTTAAAAAGAATCAGGGCTCCTTGGAGAAATGGCAGATTTTAGGGCCAAGAAAAAGATGAGGATAGAACACAAAGTGCCAAGAAAGCAAAGAAGTACTCAAAGAATGATGAGAACAGATGAAAAGAACACAAGAGTCTCTTCAACTCGCTCCTACTGATTAAAACTAGAACAAATTGAATACTGTAATTTGACCAATTCAATAATAGCCTTGAATTAAAAAGGAAATTATGAGTCCAAAGTCAAATAAATACATAAAATGAAAGTTTAATGAGCAATAAAGTGTTTACATAATTTCCCCCACAACACTTATTAATTACAAACGAGTAAGTATAACTTTTCAATAAAGAAGTCTGGCAAACACTACTTTAACAAAGTGATCAAATGATCATATCACTAATGGGACAAACTGAAGTGTGCATTACCTGATATATGATGAGAAAAGCACAGGATCACATCTACGATATTCCTACCAGAGACCCTTAACCTAAATCTAATGATAATAAAACATTAGACAAACCCAAGTTGAGGCCTGTAAACTTCAAATGTCAAGGTCATAAGCGTCAAGGAAAGGCTGACATTGCTGACATTGCTGACTCAGGGAGACTGAAGAGACATGAAACTAAATGTACCATAATGCTACATGAAATAAATCAGACAAACAAGGTTAAGTATTGCATGGCTTCTCTTAAATGAGAATCCCAAGATATAAATTATTTAAAGAGCAAAATAAAAGACTTTGTGGAGATGGGAAGATCTGAGAATGGTGAAAAAGGGAGGCTGACAGGGAAAGGGAAATAAAAATGACTAAAATGTGATATATATGTAACAATTCCTCAAGACAAGTATTATTATGTATTGCAAACATATACAAATAAAAAAATAAATATAAAAAACTAAAGGCAATTTGAGAGTTCGTACTGAATTCTGCTTAAAGAACACTGGGGGCAATGATACAGATATTCCTTGGGCCTTGTCGGCCTTCATACACATGGGATGGAAAGGCTGAGACCCACTGCCTGGTGCACTGACCTTCTAGGCTTCTTGGAAGCTGTGGCCTGGATCTTTCTGCCCCCAAAACACAAAACCTCATGTCCTAGATCTGTGCAGTGTACAGATGCCACTCATCTACTGCAGGCTATCTGAGTCAAACACCAGGATTGGGGAATGTTGTCATCTTTTATTCTAATGGGGCATGCCTGCTGCTGGTCCAAATTAAAGCTGGGCAAGTCTGTAGTGGCCAAAGAGAAAATTCCAGAAGGTGCCATTCTAATACTGGCAATGCTTGCTACTAAGGTCAGTGAGTCCAAAGGCTAGCCTCCTGAAAACATCTCTAGTCTAGTGAGCAAGAAGATCCTTCTAGTTGAAGAAGATGACACCACCATGGAGAAATCAATAGAAAATCACGGCCAAAAAATCAAGTCTTAAAATAAAGTTCCATTCTCTCAATCTCAAAACAAAACAAAACATTAGGACAACTGCAAAGATCTGAGAATTACATGGCAGGACTAGGTCAATATTAATTTCTTCATTTTGATGATTGTATTCTGGTTATATAGAAGGATCGCTTTGTAGCAAAAAGTCACCCCTTATTTGAAGGTGAGGTCAGCAACTTACTCTAAAATGGAGCAGGCATGTGTTTGGAGGGCAGGCTTTATAGTGTAATTACAACTTTTCTGTTTTAAATGTTTTTAAACCTTTTTTAAAAACTTGGAAAAGAATACTTAAGTTTAAATGAACACAGGGCAAGACTCTGGGTGACTTTCAGGTTTCTGGTACAAGAAGTAAATGGGTACTCACACTGTTCAATAAGACCTATACTAGAGAAAAGTTTAGGGCTGGCTCTTCACATTTGTTTTGCTGGGAGGCTGAGTGACCAGCAGAGGGAAAATAGGAAGAAGGCTAAAGGTTGGGGCATATGGGTGTGTAGGGATTTTTGCGTGTGTGTGCACAAGTGTGCATGTGTGTATTAAATTCAATCTGAGGTGCCTGTGTGCCATCCAGAATCAGCTGCCAAGCTGCTGAAAGAGCTGAGAGTCCAGACCTAGCATTCACAAGTCTAGATCAAAGACATATGCTGTCAGTCTGTAGGTGACTGCAGAAACTAGGCAGCAAAATTCACACTGGGAGAGTTAAGACTGTACCATATCCCACAAACAACCAGAGGTGAATTACAAAAATATATGTATGTAAAATTTTATATATATATGTGTTTGTTTGTTTGTTTTTTTGGTTTTTCTCCGGTACCAGGAACCGAACTCACGACCTTACGCTTGCCAGGCAGGCGCTTTGCCGCTGAGCTAAATCCCCAGCCCCTATATATATATGTGTGTATATATATGTGTATATATATATACACTAAGAGAATAAGGATAAAGGGAAAATAAAAGGAGGAAAAATAACATTAGGAATAACAATAGCATATAAAAATTTACACAAAAATAACAACACAGCAAAAAAGTCATCTATAGGCCACAGACCTAACTAAAAGGCAAACATAAGCCCATATAAGGAGAATGAATATATATTGAAGTGGCACTTCAGTACACTGCATTTGAACATCTACCTCCAATACAGTATGTGCTTCTCTGCCAGCATTTACTAACAGTATGAACCTGACATTTTCTTTATTAAAGAAAACAAGGATATTGTTTCCTGTGTTCTATCAGAATAGGTATATGCTTCAACATTATATAAGTGAAACTGATGTCCATTTAATCATTAAAATATAATCTAAGCCAGGTGCAACAACACAGGCATATAACTCCACAGCTACTTGGGAGGCTAAGCAGAAGAACTGAGGGTGGCCTGGAAACTTAGACAGAGCTTACCTCAAAATAAAAAATAAAAAAAGGGATGGGGATGTAGCTCAGGGATAAAGCATTTGCCTAGTAAGCACAAGTGCTGGGTTCAAGCTCTAGTACTGCCCCCCTAAAAGTCATCTATGAATGCTTTCTTTTCACTTACAAGACCTGGAATTAAGAACCTTAACAACAGTAATGTTTGCAAGAGCTTACAATCTGAAACACATTTTTATTTACTATGTATTATTTCATCCAGTCCTCATATCATCTAGTGTAAAAAGCAGGGCAGCTATAGTGTCAATTTTACAGATTAGAAAAACAGGTTCAGAAGGTTACTCATCAAAAATCAAATGACTCAGTAGAGGAACTGAGACATGAACTTCAGCTTTCTGACTCCACGGTTCATTCATTCATTTATGCATCTATTTAAATACTTACTGAACACCTCTCAGAAAACACTGCCCATTCTGCATTGCTGTTGTGGAGGTTAAATAAAAAGAACATAGGAACGCTTACATAGTACAAAGCCTATATAAATGTTAGCAATTTTCACAGCATCATCATTACATTCCCTGTGTTAAAGGTACTAGCCCTTCCTACACTAGGGAAATAGAAAATGAAACCTGGCTGGAACGCTTTGGAAATGAATATTTAGAAGGAGCGGAGATGGCTAAGACGAAGCTGGATGGGCAAGGAATGGATCACAGAAAACTCGCCCTGCTAACAAGCTTCACTTTAGCCTGGGATGATAGAGGACTCTAGAAAGTTGTTAGGAAGCGAATGTTGTAGCCTCAACTGTGTTTTTTAAAAAAAAATCGCTAAGACAACAGCATTAAATATGGACGTGAAGGCAAGCAGAAAGGCCAGATAAGAGGCTATGATAATCAGCAAGAAAAGAGAAGGTGCACACCTGAGCTAAGTAGAGGTGGGCACTTAATTTCATGGTCACTTTAATCTGTAGCTTTATGTTGTCTCTGGTCTCTATAGACCTTGGGGAAACTGAGGCAGTCCAATAAGCCCCCAGAAAGAGTAACTTTTAAACAACCTACACCAATGCTCTAAGGATAATTGAACAACTAAATCAGTATCATCCCTGGGACTTTATTTCCACAATGGAGTTATACAGTATAATTACTATTCTTACCAATCTACAGGGAGCCTACTTTAAAGTCATTAGTTCATTGTTTCTTTTTAATCTGAATGACTCTCAGTAATTAAAGTTTTTATCAGTTACAGTATTCTCCATAGTGAGATAGAACAGCTGACTTCAGATGCATTATGCTTTAAGCAAAAACTAACACTCATTAACAAGATTACCTGTTGTGATTAAATAAATGTAAACTGTTTGCAAAGTTTGTAAATGAGTACAACAGCATAAAACTTACCACGTAGCAAAAATCTTATTTTCTCCCCTCCTCTAGTTCGTGTAGGAGATAGAGCAATCCCTCATTTTGCACAGCTTCCCATTTCCCCAGCGCATTGCCTAATAAACACCTATACTTCACTTTCTGCTGCTTTGGCTTATCCAATTGTTATCTGCTAATAATGCCTAAGCATGTGGAACAAAACAGCAGTGCATGAAAGCGGGTCTGCATCCTCTGCTTTATAGTACTCCACGTCACACTATACAGTTTCTAATAAAGCATCAGGCCAGAATAGTTGTGCATAAGGTAAAATCTCAAGATGGCTCTTTTGCGGAAAACATTTAATTACATTTACAAATAGCACTTAAACTTTATTAAAACACAGAATTAACTTATGGAGCCATGAAAAAAATCAAGAAAGGGCTTGAGTGATAGTAACAGAAATGGGGAAAGAAGTTTCATCTGACCTTAAACTGCAAAGTAGTCTGACTGGTAAGAGTCAGACCCCAGACTCTATCAAACTTCGAAGGGATCCTAAAGATAATCCTGTCCTAGGCCTATCTCCCCACCTCCAGGGTAGTAAACCCATGAGAGACTCTGACCAATGCCTATATAGCCTATTCTGCCACCTCAATTTATTTAAGAAAAACTCTCCCTCAAATATTCAAGTTTCAATTTGGCAGTTAATTTCAGTCTGCAGTTAAAAGGCACTAGCTGTCAGTCAGATCTCTCACCCAGTTCCCTCCTGAAAAGAAAAACTGACAGATCACAGGAGCTTTCTTTTGTAAACCAATTCTGGAACTTTCATGCTTCTTATTTGTTAGGTTAAAGGTTAAATTGCTGACCTGTGCCCTCCTGCTTAGCGGCCTTCCCCTTTTTCTGTAAAGCTTTATTTTGGGGCTGTATTTACATGGATTAGTCCCTTTTCACGCTAAGAAGGAATCTGTTCACAGCCAAAGCCTTAGTTCTGGTTGTACAAAAAGCAGCCACAATTATTCACCAACAGACAATGACCATATTGTGGATTTACAAAAAACCCACCCCAGCCATGGAAAGATCTGTTCTTGCTGCACAAAACAATAGAAGAAAAATCTTATCAAGCATTCAAGAGAAAGCAAACAAAGCAAGCCCACTGTGAACTTGATGAAGATGTCAAGCTCCTTTAAAATATATATATATAAATCAACAAAGAGGGGTTTTCTTGTAAAGTCTTGGGAGTGAGACTTTTTCTACTCTGAGTTTTCCTTTCTGGTTAAACACAGTCAGGAGTAGCAGACATTGACAGCCAAGACCAGCAAATGCTGCCATTTTCTAAGCACACTTACAAACACTTTTTAAGCACACAATGCAAGGAGGATTTCCCTCCAAATATGCCCAATGCAAATGCCAGGCAAATAGTCTTCAAGCGAGTACCATACTTCACAGGCTCTTTGAACAAAAGCAAAATTCTCGTACTGACTTCCTAGGAACAAAAATATAGGCAACCTCCTCAAACCCTAATTATTAATACAAGAATTTTTAATTTTTTTTTCAATTTAAAATACTACTGGGTTTAATGAAATCATAGCTCCAACAAGTTTTCTTCATCTGACACCCATGAAGTATTATTCACACCGTCTCCTTGAGAGGGAGTTCGAATACAAGTCCTTAGCCACAGAAACAAACTTTCCCCAGGAACATTTTATGTTCATTAGGTGAGGATTTCACAGCTGCTACAAAAACAAAGTCCAGCTCTGGGTCCAGGCCACAGCTGTCTAGAAAAACATGAGAGCAAATACAAAGAATTTCTCCCATCAACAAGTCTTTAGGTAGACGGTTTCTATTCTCTTTAGGCTAATATGACCTAAATCCGCCATCAGCAGAAATGTTCCTTAAGTAAAATAAAGAGTAAGACATAATCGGTAACAGAGACAAGCATTAAAAGCAATCTAAGCAGCTCTAAAATACAACTTTTTTAAAGTAACTGTATTTTAATTCATCATAGAACAAAATACTAACGAGTTAATAATCTTTTTAAAACTCAAAATGGCTCACATTAAGGTTTCTTGTAGATTTCTGTACTTAGAAAAGACATTTTCATCTGCAATACAGTTTATCTTTGACACAGGCCTTTCTTCCTTCCTCTATCTTTTTCTGCACCGCACCCACCAAAAAGGGTAGTATCAAATATTTTGCCACCGAAGTCCACAAACTGAGATTTTTTATTAATTTGTCTTATTTCAAAAGGTACTGAATTTGCATGTGTAATACTAGGGGACTGGTCAAACTCTGAAACTAGCCATCAAAAATTGGTAAAAAAACTTATGATAAATATTAAGATCTTTTTTCTCATCTAAACTGTTCATCAACTGCAGCTAAGAAATTAAACTGTGATTATACTCTCTTCTTAAAACTTTCTGTAATATTTTGTCTTTTATGATATTTTTAGTATATTCTTGCCAATGGTCCCACTTAGAGGACCTCAATAATTATAGGAAATATTTCTATGCATAGCCAAGGCATAGCGTCTCAAAACTTTGCTTCCTCTGAATTACAAATTTATGATCCCCAAGAAAATTAAGATGGCACTACAAGGACCAGAACATAAAGTAGGAAGTACTTAAAACTCCTCACCAACTTCTAGGAGGAACGAGATTAGGGGACAAACTACACTTAGAGTCGATTCAAATGTAAATGCTCTGCTTCCTCTCAAACAATGATAAACTCCCTCAGAGTTAATAGTTTCTCCCTGAGAGATTCATCTCTCTTTTCAATTTAGAGGTATGTTTTGGAGAAAAGGAAGAAACACATGGTGGGGCTTAGAGCAAAACCTTTTAAATTCTTTGTCATAAAAGCTGCAGAGTAAACTACATTTCCTTTACTAATCCTTCGAACACTTGTTAAACTCGAGTGTGCTGACAACTTTGCCCCTGCAATCACATTTTGGTTTCTAACAAGTTAAAAAGAATACTTTGGTTGTACTAAATTGTATTACCATCTTCCTTGAACACCAAGTGAGAATTTATGCTGCCTTCACAAACTGTTGAAAGAGGCATTCCCTAGAGAGAAATAACTTTTGGCACATTGCACAGCAAAACTAAAGTTACAAAAGCAAGCTAAAATATCCTTCACCACACGTTTCTCTTTCTCTCTCTCAGTTTGGGAATAAGAACTATCTTCAAAGATTCTTATTTTAAATTCATAATCTGCAAAACTTTTAAATTAAGTATATGAGTTTTTTAAAGTAGCTTTTCCATGTTGTTGAAGATATATTAACAAAACTCCATGTTGCCTAACCAAAAAAAAAAAAAGAAAAGAAAAAAACCATCACTAAGAGTTTTAAAGCCACAAGCTATGCAAAATAATATAGCTGTCCTCTTGCGTCAAAAGGCTGAAAGAGATGAAAACAATGACAAGGCACAAGAAAGAAAATTATGCACCATTAATTATTTTATAGCTAGTATTTTTTTAATCCTCTCAGCAACCCTTAAAAAATAAGCATTATCAAACTCATCATTTCAAAGGAGAAAGTTCACCAAAAAAGGGTAAGTCCCTAAGATCACAGCACTACTAACTACAGTAGAGCCATAATTCAGACCTAAATCCTAAACTCTTCCCACTACACCCACTGCTTCTGGTCGAGGAGAGGGTGGGGAAACAGCTTTTAGCAACACAAATTCCCATGATGCCAGACCACCAGGCAGTTTCCCAGGGGTGGCAGAAAAAGCCTAAAATGCAAAAAGTAAAGGCTGCTGCCGAGGCCTGGGGTAAATGCTTCATTGTACTCTGAGAAGTCTGATGGACACTTACTAAATGGAGAGGAAGAGGCATTCCTCGCCTGGTGAGACAAATGTGAGCACGCCTTCCTTTTCAACTTTTCATCCCGGGCACATCTGCTCATAGAAAAGGCAGAACACCATCGTCCAGAAAAACTGCTGGAGAGGAAATGGCAACAGAACTCCTACCTCTAATATAAACGCTCTCCCTCTATCTCTACCCACAAATTTCCACTAAAGAAGAAAATATAGCAAATTGAACACTAAAACCCACTGGAAATGAGATTTTTTTCAACAATAAAACTGCAGAGATTAACCAAAATTCCCAGGTTTTTCTCTGTGTTAAGTTGGACTGCTGCGGACTCATGACTGGTCCAACAAACATGTACTAAATGCCTACTGTGTACCAGGCACTGTTCTTAGTGCTAAGGGAACATGAGAGAACCCAAAAACTCAAAGCCTTGTGCTACTGTAAAGCTGACATTCCCTGACATTCCTAGGGCATGATCATACAGGGTCACTCCCTTCAAGCTAATCAGAATTTGATCAAAAGCCATTATTTTTGATTAACAAAAATGAACAAATAGTCCACCAGGGCTCTGCAAATGCTCTTCTTTCTGATAGGATGTCCTCCCTGCACCTACAGCCCTTATCGCACAGCAGTCTTATAACAAGTACCTTTGAATGAATGAAATGTGATATTTAAAAAAAAAAATTTTTTTCAGAGCAAGAAAGGAAAAGCAGCAGTGGTCATGGCTCTATCTCAGCTTAAACTGGATCTAAACCTGAGCTTTGAGCCTGCAGCAGGCCCACAAAAGCCCAAATAAAACCCAAGTCAACTCAATCGCCACTCAGCAAACACAAGAGAAATTAGGTCAGCTTGTTCCAGGGTCCGCCCAAAGGATTAAAAACTTCATAAAGGCCTAAAGTGAATTTGCTGAAGTGACAGGAGGCAAGAAAGAAACCTAGTGAAGCCTTCTTGAAGGCCCTGGGCCTGGAACTGCCTTAGTATCCCATCCCAGTTCAGACTTCAACTTGAAGGCTCAAAGCAAATCCAACTTGCTTTTCTTTAATGAGAGGTACTGGGCCATGTCCTGCATGTATTTTTTTTAATTTATTTTTTTCATTTAATCCTCACAATGCTAGGAGACACCATCATCGCCATTATTTCCATTTTACAGCTTAGGGAACTAAAATAAGAGAGGCATTTATTTAGTAATTTGCCCAAAATCACACAGGCTATGTCCTAAATGAGAGAGCTAGAATTTGAACTCATACCATTTGACCCTAGAAATCATTCTCTCAATCAGATTTTGTTAATTATATTTTGAGGGGCTCTTTGCAGAGAGGAGGGGTATGTTTCTATTACCTAAAATATTTAGTAGGAAGATGGAATGAATTGGTTTTTTTTTTACTTTTTTAACTATTTTAAAGAGACAAAAAAAGTAAAACAAAATTTCAAAACTCAGGGCTGGGGATTTAGCTCAGCAGCACAGCACCTGCAGGGCAAGCACAAGGTCATGAGTTAGATCCCTGATACCAGGAAAAAAAAAAAATTTCAAAACAAGATAATAGGAGAGGGGCTGGGGATTTAGCTCAGGGGCTCAGAGCCTGCCTGGCAAGTCCGACAGCGTGAGTTTGATTCCCGGTACTGGAAAAAAAAAAAAAAAGATAATAGGAGAGTAACAATGGTTAATATATTGCATATTATTATCTTTAAATTAGTTACTCAGAGTATAAGACACAGGCATTTAATTGTCCAAACAATATTAGTACAAACCTTTCTTTTCAGTGAACTTGCTTTCCCCTTACTTCTTTTCTCTTTTCCCCCATCCCAGTTTCTCTTTCCTTTTGAACAGTTTCTTCTCATTTTACAGTATCTGTTATACATTTTGGGTCTTATTTGCTTTTCCAGCTTCTCATACT
>NW_004955419.1:4133292-4160238 GCF_000276665.1 Chinchilla lanigera | reverse complement strand
TTTTTTTGGCTTTTCCTTTCCTTCTTTTCTCCTTTCCCCTATCCCAGTTTCTCTTTCCTTTTGAACAGTTTCTTCCCATTTTACACTCTCTGTTGTACATTTTGGATCTTACTCTTTCAGCTTCTCACACTAGGGAGACGATACAATGTTTACACATATGCATCTGGTTTATTTCACTTGTGAGTATGGTTGCATCCATTTACCTATAAGGCTCCAGTTTATCCTTCTTTATAGCTGAGTAGAACTCCATTATACAAAAAGACCACATTTTTTTTTTATCCATTCCTTGGTTGATGGGCATCTGGGTTGTTTCCAAGATTCAGCTATTACAAATTGTGCTGCTATAAACATGGGTGCACATATATTGTTGTGGTAAGATGTTTTAATTCTTCTGGGAAGACATCCAGAAGGGGAATAGCTAAGTCAAATGGGACCTCCAATCCTAGTTATTTGAAAAATCTCCATACTGATTTCCACAGTGGTTTCACAAGTCTATAGCACAAACAGTGGGAAAGGGTTCCTTTTTCCCCATAGCCTGCCAGCACTTATTGGTTGATTTTTTGATGATAGTCATTCTTTCTGGGGTGAGATAGAATCTCAGTGTTGTTTTAATTTGCATCTCTCAAATGACCAGTGATGTTGAACATTTTTTCATACATTTATTTGCTGTTTGTATTTCTTCACCTGAAAAGTGTGTATTCATCTCAGATGCCCATTTTTGGATTGGGTCTTTAATTTTGAGAGGTCTGATAAGGAAACAGCTGGCAAACATTTTTTCCCACATTGTGGGTTGTCTCTTCACTCTGGTCGTTTCTCTTACTGTACAAAAGCTTTTTAGAAGATAGGATCCCAGTTGTTGATTCTTTGTGATAGTTCCTGTGCAATCAGGGTCTTATTCATGAAGTCTTTACCTACACCAATGTCCTCAAAAGTCTTATCTATTGTATCTTTCAGCAGATTTAATGCTTCTGTTTTAATATTTAGATCTTTGATCCACTTCAATTTTAGTTTAGTGCATGGAGAAAGACATGGGCCCAATTTTAATCATGTGCATAGCCAGTTTTTCCAGCACCATTTATTAAAGAGGCTATCTTTCTTCCCGTGAATGTGTTTGGCACCTTTGTCAAAGATAAGGTAGCTGAGTATATCTGAAATTGTTTCTGCATCTTCTAATCTACTCCAAGGAAAATGGAATAAATTAAATGATCTGCTTATCTGATTTTCAACTTTATTGAAGGCCATGATGAAAATACAGTGTTTTTCATTTCAGTCTTTGTAACAAATCTTTCCTAAATACTTTTGTCACTTTTCTTTCACAATAAGTGCAACCAACTAACTAATGGAAATTTCCTTTGATGTTCAAGAAGCTAATTCTATGGTTCTAAGTGCCAGTGATCATTCCTGTTAAATATATATTAATTTAAGGCTGTATTCCAGGGCCTGGGGATGTAGCTCTGTGGCACAAGTGCCTGCCTGGCAAACACAAGGTCCTGAGCTCGATTCCCAGTACCTAAAACAAAACAAAAAAAAAAAGGCTGTATTCCAAAAATGGGCTGGCTTATTAAGTCTTAGATGATATCTTATTCTCTTGGCATCTTGGATCTTCTCACAAGTAGACAGTTTAAACAAAAATTCTGGTAACTAAGGATTGATCACTGGATTCTTGTTAAAGTTTAACTGTAACATACAAGTGGAAGAAAAAACTATACAAGGTGATCATTTTAAATTATCTGTGTGCATAAAGTACATTTTTCTGAGAAAACTCAAATCCTATGTTCTCTGAAAAAGAAAATTGGTCAATTCAAGCAGTTTTTATTAAGTATGTTTTCCTATCTTTCATATAATGATTATTATTATTCTAGTATTTGAACCCTGTAAAAACGAATTTAATTTAATCAAAATTTAATCAAAAAAGCCAATTTAATCTCTTAATGACATCACAATTGCAGGAAGCTTTGTTGTTTGTTTTTGATTTGAGGCAAGATTTTTTGGTTTTCACTTAAGGATGATGTTAAATTTAGTCACTGCAAGAATATCTGGTTTGTACCCAGTTCCTGTTAGAGATTTTTATACATATTATCTCTAATGTACAAAACAAACTAAAGTAGATAGAAATCCCACTTAAACAATGAGAAATCTAGAATTCAGTGTTACTAACATTCCCAAGGTCAAACAATCAGTGGTATCAATCTGAACTGAAGTCTGATTTCAAAGCCTTTATAATGCCATTACATTGTTTTTATTATAAATTATTCCCAAAGTTCACTTAATGACACTGTTATAATCTAGGCAGCAATTAATCTGCATCTATATTCTCTTCAAACAGGGGTTTCTGACAGCAGAAATTTCTAATGCCTAAGAACACATTAAAGGTTAAAAAAAAAAAAACCTCTTTAAATCGAGCAACTTATTAAAGTCTCCTGCTGGGCAAAGCAAGCTCATGGTGATATCTTCAGTAAAGCTTTCTTTTTTCTAATGAAAGCCTTCAAGTAGACTGCATGTTTTCAATGTAACATAAACAAGGAAATGCAAAATACATTGTGAAATAATACCGAAAGAAGTTCAAAAGCTAGAATATAATGTCCTAACCGTTTTTATTTTTTTAAGTCTTCTAAGCATTTAAAACATGAGCACCAGTTCCTGTTTTATAGAGCTAACACTGTGCTCTGTACAGTCTAGCACAGTGCTAAACCTAACATGAATGCTAAAAAAAGAGGTGAATAAAGAATTAGATGTATGATAATAACACCATCATCGTCTAGACTCCTGGGAGATCAGCCTTGTACACTACTTTTCAAGAAAGTTGAAGGTCTACATTCTTAAGCACTGAAACTTTAATCATCTTGGTTGAAAATCTTTCCAAACTAGATTGTGTATCTCATTGCTTTTTTGAAAACATTTTGAATATAATGTTTTCCTTGCTGCCTTGTACTGGGAAATAAATCAGGGGCACTTTACCATGGGCTACATCCGCAAACCTTTTCATTTTTTTGAGACAGGATATTACTCAAGTTTCCCAGGCTGTCTGTCCTTAAACATGTGATCCTCCTGTCTCAGCCTCCTGAGTACTTGGATTATAGGCACGTGCCCCTATGCTCAGCTGAATATTGTATAACTTTTAATAGTTATAACAGACATCTTTTGGCTGCTCAGCATCCATTCTCCCTTTGTCTAGTAAGAGCACTAGATTTTCCTCTGAAAAATGATCCTGTCCCAGCCTCAGGCTACCAGACCCAGGAGGCACTGCATGACCCACACACATAATCTCATCCCCTAATGAACACCTCAGAGTTTGCTTCATGGATGAGCCTGTGCACCAACAAGACCTATTGTAATCAGTCCCGATATTATAGGCCGCTGAGTCAGATAAAAATATTATAGGCAGTCAGACAGGGCCAGGCCCTCAAAGGAGCCAACATAAAAGACATGTATTTGCTGTGGGCCAAACCTCAAGACAAAGGACTGAACAAATGCACCAACATACCTCCTCCCTAGGGATGGACATCAGGGATTGATATTCTAAATAAGTAGTGATCACCTTGAAAAGTCCTTGACCCAACCTCTTATAGGAAAAGCCCCTGTTCTGTATTCATGCCGGCTTGCTATGTAACTCAATTCCCCATTTGATCCCGGTTTAATCAATTTTACCTGAACAATTCTTACTGGCTGACCATAGTTTTGTCCATTTGCCCCTACCTTGGACCTACTTCACCTCATGGTTTTGCTCTATAAAAGTTCCTAAAAAGACTGTCTTGGGGTAACCCACTCGGGCCCCCCTTCTGTCCCTCTCTTGGACAGAAGCTTTCTTTCCTTCAATAAATATATTCTGCTCTTAACCTCCATTGTTCGTAAAATTCATTCTTCGATTTTAGAGAACACAAACTCGCCCCATATACCATTCAGGCTGGGAGTTTTTATTCTCCTATATCACTAAGACTAAGCCTCAAGTTACTATAAGACACTCTTTTGCCATTTAGGTAAACTGTTAGAATACAAGATTGGATTTGTTAGCAGCTATCTTTGTACAAGCAGCACTTGCCCAGAAAAGAACACAGCACAGAAAACAGAGAACAAAGAGATGAAGACAGGGCAAATCTTTGACAGCATGTATAGAAGACCTAGATCTGGCAAAACTGAAAGCCAGTTTTATCACTGGATGTCTCAGTGCTGAAAGCTAATCATTTCCCTTTATGCTCAAGGTAGATTTAGTTGGGGTTCTGCCACATGGAATGAAAAGAATTCTGATCAATAACAATGATTTAATGTCATCAATGTGATCAGTAACTGTGCTGAACAACACAAGGAAGAGAAATACTCACAACATATTTGAGCACTTAAGGCACACCCTAAGGGCTTTTCCATGAATACGGTACTTAAGTTTTAATGCACAGACTCAGAAATCTACTTAGGCTACTTTTATATACTTCCTGTTTTTCAGCTATGCTAAATTGATAACAGTTGTTGAATGCTAGAGTCGTATAGAGATAACTCTTGCCTTAAATAAAAAATAATTTAAAATAACAACATTTATTAAAAAAAACTTTCCATGTCCCACACACTATGCATTCCTATTTAATCCTCTCAACTGTATGAAATAGAGCCCACTTTTTTTTTTTTTTTTTTTTGAGAAAAACATGACTGAGATTGGCATTAGGAGGGAATTTATTTTTAAAATTCAAAAACACACAAAGCAATCTATGTTTTAAAATTTAACAAACTCACCATTTGCATGGATTTTAAAGTTTAGTAAATCAGTGAATTCCTGGTCCACCTACAAGGCCAAAGTCTTAATACTATGAACTACTACAAATATACCAAGTTAAATCACTGTCATGAATAATCATACACTGTGAGCTCCCCTGTATTATAATTTATACCTACATAGCTCCTAAATTGCACACTTGAGGAGAAAGAAAAAGACCTAGACTCTGCTTCCAAAAAGTAAGCATTAATTAAGAAAAGAAAATATATGGCTCACTTTCTGTTACTTCCTAAGAACAGCAATTCAAATTCATTCTATACAACCAATTTGGAGCTGCAGTATAGTATAATAAAAAGCACAAGCTTAAAGCAAGGATATACAATTAATGTAAGATTCAAAATGTGATCTTGGTAGAGAAAGGCAAATTGAAAGAGGCACAAAATGTTCTCTTTCTTCAGCTGAGTGGCAGGTATATGCATTTTCATTTATTCTTTATACAGTACACATACATACATATTCTATAACTTGTGTGATAGTTTTCAGTCGCTTTAAGGATCATAGACTAGAATTCAAGTCCCAGCTCTGTCCTTTGGACAAGTCATTTCCTTTCTCTAAGCTTTAATCACTAATACTTATGGGTCTACTATTTGCCAAGCATTCTCCTAGCTACTGAAATGTGCAGGTAAAAGCAAGACAATTTCTGCCCTCACGGAGCTCTATTTTCATACCTACATAATTGGGATAATAACTATTATTTCACCAGGTGGTGTACAAGTGTTTTATTAAAATGAGCTCTCAGCAGGCTCATGTAGAGTTTAAGGAAATTACTATTGTAGGTAGGTATCTTAAGGAAAAGGGACAAGGCACACTACAATTCTCAAAGCTACACCTGACTTCTTAAAATGAGTTTTAAAAAAATGGTGAGATAAAGTTCCATGCCTGTAACCCAAACAAGACTTTTTCTAACTAGCCTGTCAAGAACTTAAAAGTCAGAGAAATCACAAAAATGTTTTTAAAAATCCCTGTCTTTTGAATGAATGGCAATTTGCTACTAAGAATACTACTAAGACTACCAGTACACTACTAAGAATCATGGTCCACACTTCACAATTCAATAAAATTTATTAACTTGCACTGGAAAATTCAAGGGAGGACGGGAAGAACAGCAGGAGGGAGGAAGAGAAAAATAATAATGCTGACTCATCAGAAAGCTGTCTGAGTCCCTCGAATAGCTCATGAATAAAACTGCCTCTCCATTTATTTTCTGTACCAACCTGATTTGTCTTCCCCCACATTAACATTATCTGGTTTTTCTAACCCTGCATGTGCAGGTAATATTAGTAATTTTGTGCAAGATGCCACAAAAATGAAGTTAAAATGGTAGTTCTACGACTTGGGAGATTGCCCAACCAGAGCAAGTCAACCTCTTTGAGCCTCACTTTCCTTAAGCCTAAGGGCCCTTTTAAAAAAATAACTGTTCAAGGTTTGAGAATGTAAAATTAAAAAAAAGAGTGACTAGCGCACAAGGAGGACTCAATTGAAATTAGCTATTTTATTCAAGCTTCTTGTGACTAATTATTTTTCACTCTATTATTTTTTAAAAGAATAAGATGATAAATTCAACAGATACCGATTTCTCAACAACATTTAAATCTGGAATAAAACTTGACTCTATAAAGAGTATGTACACACATACATACATACACTGTACCACTTCTAATCAGATAGCACAGTTTAACTTATATTTGTAAAATGCTCTAATAATACTGCATATCCACTATGACCACAGGTTCGGGCAAAGCTCCTAGACCACAATTACAATCTTGTAAAGGGAAAGCTACAGTTCAGAATAACAATTCTGACTCTCAATACTTTAACGTGGCAAAGTATCAGTCTTCCTCATGAAGCAGCTAAAATGCAAATATAGATAGTTATTTAAGAGAGATTTTAAACAAAGATTTTTTTTCTGAAAAATCTGCCTAACACCCAGTTAGCCAAACAACTCTGATACCAAAGCACCATGTCTCATGCATTGCTTTCACAAAATCCTCAATCATCTCCCAACTTAACTGTCACCTTATCTTTCAAAAGTGGCCATTGGCTAACGCATTAAAAATCCTACAAAGGGATCAGACACGGGAGAAAGCTGGTCTGCTGAGCAGTCCTGCAAAACCTGATGCTGCCACTCTCCCAGGGCTAAGCATCTGCCCAGGAAGAGTGCCCACTGCAGGCTGAGAGATACCAGCTGTAATGAGACACTTGTTTTGGAAATGCATTCCAGAGTTTCTGCATGGCCAGCACCATCTGATCATGAGACTTTGGAGGCTGATCTGTCTTGCAAGAGCACCCTCTTCTGAGACCTTCGGTCACACAAGCTGAACTCAGTTTTGGCAGCTTTTAAAAAAAGTGTGAGATGACCATTCTGCATTTTTTAATTTACAACGAAGGCATAACATACCATGGTATAAGAAAAACTGTGAGAATGAAACTCCCACAGAAGTTTATAGAACAAAAGCCCTATAAAGTAGTTTCGGTGCTTTCTAACCCACCTTCTCACAGCAGGGATTTAATCCTTCTAGGAGGATGCAAACAAACTTCAAAGAGAAGATTATGCCCAGAGACTAGTACTGTACAATGTAAGGTTTACATCTAAGTTTGCACAGGTACTTTGGCACACATTAGAGATGCAGATTGAAGGAACAAAGACAATGTAAGAAAGATCTTTTGCAATAATCTAAAATGGCAAAAAATAACACACCACATAATATTGGAAGAAGGCAAACACAGTAAATCTAACAAAAAGACTGTAGCAGACAAAAGGTGTCTAAAATCAAATATTCAGTGACACTTAGCCACTGGGAACAGCAACTAGTTATTCTGTGAATTCCCAAAGTAAGCAAGCAATACCCCAAGTTGGTTTGTGTACTTAAATAATATTTGTACATCTATGGAAGGGAATTCCTTTATGGTTGGGGCCTTACTATAATTAAGTAAAACTGACAGATCACACGTTTCTCCCATGGATCTTACGAAATGCTCTTGAGTGCCCAGAACACGTCTTCACTAGTGTAGACACCACTCAGTGGGAAAACGTGCTATCTTTAAATTGTAGTAATATTTCTTACCATATTTTCCCATATGTCATCTTTTTATCATTAACCAATTGTTTAGTTATAAAGTTCCTAATTTAAGTATCAGCACTACATATGCCTTAGAGTTTAGATTTAGTTCCCCAACTTTTACAAATCATGGGTGAAGACCCACATTTAGAATTTAAATTCTGTAGATATTACTCATCAAGCAGAAAACAAAAATCCTTGGTAAAAATCTAAATATGAAAAGCAGAATTACAAATCTCTTAGAAAAAAAAATCTTTACATGGGTAAGGCAAGAAAACACTGATTACTACATTTAGACAGTGAATTTTGTGTTTTGTTTTGTTTTTTGAGACAGGGTCTTGCTATGTAGTGCAGGCTGGCCTCGAACTACCTGCTTATGTAGCGCAGGCTGGCTTCAAACTCACAGCAATCCTCCTGCCTCAGCCTCTCAACTGCTGAGATTACAGGTGTGTACCACCACACCCACCTTTGTTTTTTTTTTTTTGATAGAGAGTCTTGCTATATAGTTCAGGCTGGCCTCAAACTCTCTTGGCAATCCTCCTGCCTCAGCCTCCTGAATGCTGTGATTACAGGTCGACACCACCACAGCCAGCCTAGACAGTGAAATTCTGATCAAAATTGCCATAAACTGGGTGAAAAACAAACCAGAGAGTGGAAGATATTTCCAGAACATATGACCAGGAAATTAATATATATTCATAATATAAAAACAATTTATCAGCCAATGAGGAAAAGGTTTTAAAAGGCAATTTTCAAAAATAAATGGAAGAGGGATTGGGGATTTATCTCAGCGGCACAGCGGCTGCCTGGCAAGTGCAAGGTCATGAGTTCGATTCCCAATACCGGAAAAACAAACAAAACTAAATAAATAAATAAAAATTTAAAAAAATATAAATGGAAGATATGCACATCCACTTTAAAAAGAAAGTATTCTTGTGGGGGGGTTATCTTTTTGAGACAAGATCCCCCTATATAGTTCAGGCTGGCCTTGAGCTCACTTTGTAGCCCAAGCTGATCCTTTTTATTTTTATTCATTCATTTATTTATTTATTTTATTTTGGTGCCGAGAATCAAACTCATGATGCCACGCTTGCCAGGCAGGCACTATGCCACTGAGCTACCCCCAGCCCCTCAGGATGGTCTTGAACTCACAATGATCCTCCATCACAGGCTAGTGCTGGGATTACAGGCGTGCACCACCACACCCAACAAGAAAATATTCAAAATGCCAGTAAGTACTATGAAAAGGTGTTCAATTTCACTAATCACCAGGAAAATACAAATAAGAACAACAAAGAGATACTACTGCACAACCATCAGCTTGGCAAAAATGGTATCTAACTGTCCAAGGGCTGAAGAACTGGTAAGAGCATTAATGATTACCAAGCAGTGCAGGTGGGCAGGTAGCCTAGCACAATCAACTTCAACAAAACAGCTTTGCATGACCCAGTAATCAGGTATGTTATATATCCTATGGAAGCAAATGTATATGTGTACCAGGGCTAATTATAAGATGAAAGATATGCACACCCACTTAAATAGAAATTGTAGAATAGTTAGAAACTGTATACATTTTCAGTATTGTCAATTTGGAATGGAAGTATCACTCAGCAATGAGTATTTGCATTGCATGAGTAAGGCCCTGGATTGGATCCCCAGCATCAGCATCACCATCACCATCAGCATCAGCATCAGCATCAGCATCAGCATCAGCATCAGCATGGATAACTTAGTTGTGATTTAATTCTGTATTATGCAGCAATGACATGAATGACTGCAGTTACATACAACATGGAAGACCCTTATAAACATTATCAAGCAAAGAGCAGTAAAACTGCATAAAGAGTAATTCTATGAAATTCAGAAACAGGCACAACTAAATTACATATACTTATGTAGTAAAACTATGGAGAAAAACAAAGGAGTGATTATCATAAAAGTCAGGATAGTGATTACCTCTGAAGAAAGGGAAGGAGGGACCTCTGGAGTACCAGCTAAGCCCAGCTCCATTTAAAGGGCCTATCAAGGGTACAAAGACCCAAAGATCATGTGACTAAATTTGTAAATACTGTATCTAAAAGATATAAAACAAGTTTACAGGCTGTTAAGTATGTTTTATCCTACCATGACAAATACACCTTTACAACTAACTCGAAGGCCTGATTCCTGGTGAGCAGTTTTTGATTTCTCGTAGTTCCATGCACAAAAGTGGGCTAGGGATTTGGGTTAGGAATTTGGAGATCCTGGGAACTCACAGCATAGTTTAAGATATAAGAGTTTAGGGTCTGAGTACATATGTCCTGCAGATCCAGAGATTCCTTTACACAAGGAAAAGGGGCACAGTCAGAACAGGGCCAAAGTAAGGCCTCCTGAGATATAGGACCAGAACAGGAGTCCTCGTTGGCAGAACTAACACTGCTATAGAATCAGGCAACATCATAATTCTTAGCATGGATAGTAGTAACATAGCCACTCATTTTATACTTATTTGTTAAACCAAAGGTTTTATGTACTTTTTCCACAAATAATGGGACAGCTACCATGTGCTTACTGATACAATGCACTGAGAAGGACACAAATCATTTTTAAGAAATTTCTGCTGAAAACACACACCCTGAACTTAATCATGAAGATACAACTGACAGATACAAATCCAGGGGCTTTCTCTAAAAAAGACCTAAATTCTTCAAAAACATATCACAGAAGAAAAATAAAGTGACAAACTATTCTAAACTGAAAGAAATTAAATAGATATAAAAAGGAATGGATTACCTAATTCTGAAATGGATTCTGGATCAGAAGGGAAAAGACTATAAAGGACATTACTGGGAGAGTTGATTAAATTTAAATATGGACAAATGACATTGTATCAACTTTAAAATTTCTGATTTTAATAAATGGACTAGGGTTATTTAAGAAGATGTACTCATTCTTTTTTTCCCCCCTCTTTAGTTTGTTTGAGACAGGGTCTCACTACATAGTACAAGCTAGCCTTGAGCTCATTTATGTAGCCCAGGCTGGCCTCGAACTCACAGAGATCCTTCTGCCTCCACCTCCAAAATGCCAGGATTACAGGCATGAGCCACCATGCACTGCTTTGCTTAGAAGAAATATCCTGAAATATTAAGGCGTAAAGGCCAGCCAATAATGTCTGCAACTTGTTCTTTAATTGGTTTAGCAGCCTGGGGCAGAGGGGCAGTTGACAAAGCATGTGTGTGTGGCAAAAAAGCAACAGTAAGAAGCCAGGTGTGGTGGTACATGCCTGTGATCTCAGCACTCTGGGAGGGTGGGGCAGGAAGACTGAAAGTTCAAGCCCAGCCTAGGCAATTTAGTTTATAAGCAAGACCTTATCTCAAAATTAAAAAATAAAAATGGCTAGCGATGTAGCTCAGCACAGAGGCCCTATGTTCAATCCCCAGTACCACCAGAAAAAAAAACAAGTGAGAATTAGTGAATCTACAGAAAGGATATATGCACTAAACTGTTCTTAAAGCTTTTTCTTTCAAACTACTTTCAAAATAAAAAGTTGGGGAAAACCCTAAAGGGTTAAATAAGAAGTATCTGTGGAGAGAGGTGTCAGATGACTCAGATAAGGGAGTAAGATAAAGACTTCATGCATTTCATTCTTCCATCTTGTTTGTGCCTTTCAAATTTTGTTCATATTCAGAAAAATTAATTTTAAGTTTAGAGGAAAATCCTAAGATGTTGACAGGGGGAAATATTAGCAATAGTAGAGGTCAGAACATTTTTGTTCTTGAATTTATCTGACAAATCACAGCTGTCACCAAATGGTTATTTGGTAAAGTCAACCCATGGAGGAGCTGCTACACATACACACCTGGTTAACAGGTACAGTACTTCTACATTGAGTGTTCCTGCTCTCTGTACACAAGAGGGATATCTTAACCTGGGTATTAACTTTCTACTTCAGGATGAACCACATGTTTGTAATATGTTTCACAGCCTTCCTGAGATAACCCAGCAAGTATAGTTACTCACACTTACTATGAAAGCAAATTCCTTCACTTTGACAAATACTGGTGAGGTTGTGCAAAGCCCTGTAGGCAGCACAAGGAAGCGTACGATGTAGTTATTGCCATCAAGAAGGCAACTTAGAGTGAAAAGGTCTTGAAACGAAAATCCTGGCTATCCCACACAGTTACAAGAACTTCGTAAGTTAGTTCACCTTTCTGAGATTCTATTTTCTCATAGGTATAATAAGGATGCTATTCAATTATCTTTGAGGGTTATATTGTAAGGATCAACAACACAGATGTCCAGCAGGTAGGATAACAAAACAACAGTCAAAGGTAGCTATGTTTATGATTATTGCAGTCTAATTAAAATAACAAAATAGAAAATATGACCAAGTTGTAAAACCAATTAAGGGCATAATAGTCATTAGAATCTTGATTACTCCAAGTTTCTCATTCAACTAAATTACTCTCCCTATACACCAAATAATACGGATAGGTGTCTGGGTGTACAGATCGAGTCTCTTAACACTTGGCAAACTGCGTCACCCTCTTAGGTATCTAGAAGTATACTAGACAATAAGGTTATTTTTCTCATTAACCAAGAAGGTTTTTATGCCAAGAAGTGATATGCACAGCATGCACAAGATACTCTAACCTTATCTAAGACCCAGGAATACATATACAAATTAGTCAAGCTAAAGCCAAAGAAGGTGTTTCCTTCTACAGTACAGTCCCCGATCTTCTCTTACAGCAGATATAAGATTTGCTAAATTGTCCATTTCAAGTATCTCCTTTTAGTTTAGTGGCAGAGAATTTCCTTTCTTTTATTTTATATCCTATAATCTAATTCTAAGCCTTGCTCATTAGCAAGATGACAATGTTTCACACTACAAAGTTGACTTCAAGCATCTGTGACAGATGGAAGACCCTATGATTACAATGAGGAAAGCCATACTTTGACTCAATTCACACTATTCCCTGTGCTTTCATTCTCCATTCTTCTTACGATGATGCAGACATGGGAGGTTGGTGGGGAATATACTTAAAGTTAAGTAACGGTTTATTCACATGATTCATATAATGTCTCACGTACATTTCTATCTCATACAATAAAGAAACACACTGTATTATAATCAAATATGCAAAGTACCTGAAAGAGTGCCACCTGTCCTAGGATAAGCTACTTCCACATAAACTTCAAACGTGGTCTCCGGGTTTTGCCTACAAAAGAAACAGATTATGATTACTGACAAAGACTGAGGCAGCATGATGCACAACATACGGGCTATGGTATATAAGGTAGATCTTTTTTTGGGGTGAGGGGGTTCCAGTACCCGGAATCGAATTCATAACCTTGGGCTTGCCAGACAGGCACTGTGCCACTGAGCTAAATCTCCAGATCCAGTATAAGGTAGATCTTGATTAAAATCATTAGCTCCATAACTCAGTAGCCATGGAATGCTGGACAAGCTACTCAACTTCTGAGTCACAACCTTCCTAATTCTCAAAATAAAAACAGCTAATGAAAAGAATTACTGTGAAACTTAACAAAAACACACACACAAAACAATCTAAGCACATCTGGTACATAACAAGTTACTATGACTAGACAGATGTCATATTTTTTATTTCCATAGCTAGAGCTCCAAAGCCATAGGTTGAATTTTGAGGAAACTCAGACAAAAGCAGTAAAAAACAAAACAGCCATCTCCAACATATTCCAGGATAAAGCACTCATGTAACAAAATTAACCTGCTACTTATAGGTTTCAAATCCTAAAACCGGAGACATACTGCCCTATCTCACTAGACAGGATATTAATTTGAATTTAAGACACTGTTCTCACATACAGGGCTTCACCTATATTGACAATGGAAAGTGTAGAACTATTCACTATTATTTTACTTTTTAATATAATATTCATAAATTTTTAAAAGATCACAGCACTAACAAGATGTTAACAGTTGTTAATTTTGGGTGATAAGAATATTGTGGTTGGGGCTGGGGATTTAGCTCAGCGGCAAAGTGCCTGCCTAGCAAGCGCAAGGTTGTGGGTTCAGTTCCCGGTACCGGAGAAAAAAAAAAAAGAATATTGTGGTTATATTATCTTTGTCTTTTCCTTATAATCTCAAACTACAATAAAAAGATATTTCAGATTAAATGAAAAACCATTTAACAGAGAAAGTATATTTTCAAACGTCTATAACTGAATTCTATTCTGAAATTGACCAAAAGCTCAGAGAAGAAAATATGAGTTGCCTAATACCCAAGGGTTAATTAACTATTCTGAATTTTATAGCAAAACCTGTACTTATCAAAATAATTGTGTTATTTAATCTCATTTCATCTTCATAACACTGTAAGGTAGGTTATGTGGGCTTAATCCCACCATACAGGTAAAGAACCAGAAGGAAATACAAGTCTGACCTATGTATGGTCCCACAGCTAATCAGCAATACAGCCAGGACTAGAATTCATACCTCATGGCCGTCAAATTCTGTGTTTTATTGACTTTAAGATGGACTTTGTTTCCTGCATACTATCATGTCTTACAATCTATAGCACTTTACAATTCTAAGTGGCAACAATTTTTTGTCTTAGTAATACATAATATACAGGTTTGACCTTATAAGTGATGGCATCCTGGGCTCAATATGGTAATACTTTCTCTACTTTCCTAAGATTAGAAATGAAATGAAATGTGTTTTGTGTATCAGGAAACTACTTATTTCTATTGTGGAAGGTCATAATTTTTCATTAAAGAGAAATGTAGGCTTTGCTTTAAATGAAGGTCTAGGTAGAAAGAGTTGAGTGCTCTAAAATTCAAGGCATTTAAATATACCTCGTGAAAGTTATTTTTTTTAAAAATGTCTAATTTAGTGTCTACTAAATGTAAGCATCTTGGTTTTTTTTTGTTTTTTTTTTTGGTTTTTCTCCGGTACCAGGAACCGAACTCACGACCTTGCACTTGCCAGGCAGGCACTTTGCCGCTGAGCTAAATCCCCAGCCCCTAAGCATCTTGTTTTTAAAAATATTCTGAAATAACCCCAAGTTTCAAGAAGGCCTTTTAAAAATCTTATTTTTTTTTTCCTCTGAAGAGGATACAAAATGATCTACAAAGGTAGTACCATTTGGCACCAATTATTTATGGAAAATACCTTAGGGAACATCCTTTTATTCAAAAGATTTCAAGGTAGAGCATCTGATGAAAGAAAGTAAGGCCATCTTTCATGAATAGTATATAATCTGAAAAGCATCAGGAAGATTCCTCCAAACCTGGAAGTATCACTTTAAAAGAACATTTTGCAACAGGTGGAATTTCATCTTGGAATTCCATTCCTCTGGATTAGGAAAAGGTTTGTCTTTCTGTAAAATTAATTTTATTGGTACATTTTTGATATACATAGTGATCGTATTCATCATGGAGTACTGGTACATCATAGAGTACCTGTACATAATACGCCTTAATTCTTTTCTCCCCCCATTGCCCTCCTCTCCCTTCAATCTTTTTCCCCTCTTTATTTACAAAAGTTTTGTTTCCATTTTTTTCCTTCTATTCCCTTTTATTTTCCTTTCCCTTTCCCTCCCTTAACCCTCCCACCTCCCTTGTTCCCCTTCCCATCTAAGTATTTTCTTCCTACTTCCCAATATCCATCATCTATTTTGGTCCTTATTTATTTTCCCCTTTTGGTTTCTCAAACAAGAGACACAACACAATATTTAAACATGTGTGTCTAATCTATTTGACTTAAAAGTATGATCCAAGATACATCTATTTCCCTAAAAATATTTCAAGTTTACCTTAGAATACAGTTTTTAAAATGTGTTCTATAAAGTCCCTAGGACTTCATATAGGTTATTCAGACCTTCCACACATTTTTTTTACTCAAGCTCCTATTTTTAAAATTTATTTTTACACACTATAAAAACTGAAATTGGAACATGGGCATGTGAGCCTGTTACAAGTCAAATTTTAAAATGCACCAACCTGCATCACAAGGTGCTTTGTACAAACCTGCTGTCTCTCAAAGTGAAGAACATCCTAGCCTTACATTGATTATCTCTTCTTTTCTCTTTCTCTAACACACTTCAAACCAGACTTCTAAACTTGTAATACCACTGAAACAGCTTGCCACAGTCACCAAAGACCTCCATGTTGATAAAATATGCTAAAATACACAATTTTCAGCAGCTGTCTTGGCTTCTCAGGAGCTTTTTACACAGCTGGTCAATTTGCTGTAGTCCTTGAAATACTTTTGTCTCTTTCCTTCCAGCACTTCACTCTTGGTACTTTTCATTCCTTACCACTTCTCTTTGCCAATTCCTTTTTTTGTAAACTTTTCTGCTCTCACACTTAGCCAAGGATTCTCCCTTCTTGCACTCTTTACTTAGATGATCTCATTCAGTCTCATGGCTATAACTATCATGCATATGCTGACAAGCCCCAAAGTCATGTTCCCTACCTGACTTGAGATCTCTTTAGCTTACTCAACATCCCCACTTGGACATCTACAAAGCATGTCAAATTAAACATATCAAACCAGCATCTCCTGAACTCTATCAATTATCTGAACTAACAAAATTCAAATCCTAAATCCTCTCTTTGCTTTATAAGCCATGATCATTTATATGCCATGATCAACCCATCAGCAAATTCTACTGATTCTACCATCAAAATTTACCCAGAATCTCAATGCTTCTAAGCACCCTCAATATTATCAACCTCAGCAGATCACTATCATCTCATCTCAATTACTATACTATTCTTCTGACTGGTCTCCCTGTTCCCACCCTTTGCCCCACACCATTACACTCAATTTAGCAGCCAATAATCCTTTTATTCTTAAATGCAGGTGATGTCAGTCCTGTGCTCAAAGCTTCTTCAGTGTTCACATACTCAGCATCAGTCAAACTTCTGCTTCTGGAGATGGATAATGGTGATGGCAGTACAACAAGCCACTGAACCATACACTTTAAAAATGGCTAAAATGGAAAATTTTATACATGTAATTTACCACAATTTAAAAAATGGGGGAGGAAAATAAGTCCATACACAACCTGCATGATCTGGCCTCTACCTAACTGTTCAACCTTATTTCAGACCTCTCTCCCATGCCCACTGAACCCCAGCTACACTGGCTTTTCTGCTTCCCAAACCTAACTCATTCCTTTCTGACTGCCCTTTACTTTTCTCACATCAGCAATTCAAAACTCAGTCCATACTTGGTAGTCTCAAAAAATTCTTCTCCAAAAGGATTTAATTTTAAGACCCACTAATCTAGTTAAATAGAATTCTTCCAAATAAGTTAATACATACAAGATAAAACAAACATAGGGTATATCTCAATGTCATACTTTCAACAATGCTTTCTATTACCTAATTTCAATTTTCTACATTATACCTATTCCAACTTTGGTTGTAGGCATTCTTCTTTTCTAAATGTAAGGTGTTGGAGAGCCAGGATTTTGTCTGCCATCCCAAGCATTATTTTCCTGGTACCTGATCATGCAAATATTGGGTAGAAGGCATAAAGACACAGTACAGACTAGCCTTCCCAAGGGCTGTAAGATTTCAATAAGTGACAGGTATGATCATATAGCTCCATGACTCTCAAACTTTGGTGTGGATTACTATCACCAGGGGAAATAGTTAAATGATACATTTCCAAATTTTGTCAGGTAGTTGCTTCAGAAATGGTTCACTAATCAAAAGTATTCCAGGTCCTTCTTGCCTAGAACAAAGAACTGGACAAGACAAGCCAAAAACAGCACCAAAGTTTATTGAAAAGTGAGGGATGAAGGAGTAAGAGAAGAATTAGCTCTGTAGAGTAAACTTGGGTCCAACAAAAGAAAGTATAAAAACAAAAATAAAAGCATGCCCCACACCTAAGACATGCAGGGTGGGCTTCTATGCTATCCACCTCTCCTGGGAGCCTGTGAGAAGTTTCACATACAGAGTCCTGGGAATTATTGGACATGGTCCTGGAACCTTGTAATTGACAGGTCCTGCTTATTTCCCCAGCCAGCTTTGCCACACCCTACCTCCTACATCACAACTCCACCTCCGGAATTTCTGGAGTAGGGTCCCCAGTTTAGCACTCCTAACAATCACCAACCTCAGACATTTCTAACACATACTGATGCTGCTGGACTGGTGACAACACTTTTAAGACCCACTAATCCAGTTAAATAGAATTCTTCCAAATAAGTTAGTACAGACAAGATGAAACAAACATAGGGTATATCTCAACAAGTCATACTTTCAAGAGTGCTTCTGCAATAAAAGATACATTTCAAAGGGCGGGGGGAGGCATTTGTAGAAACAATGAAGCTTACACCTCTTTTCTATTGCTATCCATGGTTTCCGCCTCACTCTACTGAGTAATAAAGAAGTTACCTAAGATTCTTACTCAGTTCAAATAGCTGGCAGAATTCTAGTTCATGGAGCCAAAAATTAAAACAGTCTCTCAAAAAGCAAGCAAGCAAGCAAGCAAGCAAAAAGCTGACTAAAATGCTCAGAACAAATTGGTCTATAATTATAAGTTATAGTCATGCTTATCCATGTTCGTTTACATGTTGCCTTCTGGAAGAAATGGTGACTAATGTTGTGACAAGTTATATAACATACCAACAAATATAATAAGTTATTTTTAAGGGCCAGTGAAGCCTATGCAGATGGAACATTTTCTGTTTCCTTGCAAATCAGAAAATTAAAAAGTGTCTCCTCTAAATGCAAATGGCCAAGCAACCTTTAATATCTTCATTAAGCCTATAAACACTTAAGGCTGTAGCAATTTCCAGAGGATCTTTGAGACTACCTTGAGACTACTCTTCAAGACACCCAACAGTTTTAACTACTTGGCTAAAGGAACTGAAAAACCCTATTTCAGTCCTATTAATACTCACTGCTAATTTAGAACACATAATGCTTCTGAAAATACCATATTGAGCCAATTTTCCAATATGGACCCAAGCTTTCCCAGAACCCTTTGTGATATATCTTAACATATTACCATGGAAATGTCCTGCCTTGATGCCTTATTATTAACTGCCTCATATTCTTATATACTCAAAAGATCTGGAAACCTGCCCACCTGTCAAGCCTGTGTTTTTGCCACCCATCACCACCTTCTGCAGTCTTGCATCCTGAGATCCAGCCACACAGAACCACTTGTCGCTCTCTAAACAAACCATGCTCCAATTGTCTGATAATAATAGCACCACCATATTACTGTCACCACTTACTCAGTGTTTCCTCTGTGCCAGGTATGATCCTAAGCACTTTATATGCATTATCTTGGTTAATCCTCAACACCCGGAGAGAAATATTAGTCCCAACTAGAGATGAGGACTCTAAAGCTCAAAGAGGACAAACTAGCTGAAGACAAAGGTAGGAAGCAACAGAATGAACATGAAACTAACTCCAAAGACACCAACCACTTCCCTGTTCTACATTATTCAGCTGCTTTTCGGCAAGGAACTGTCCTTCCAGACTTTTTCACTAGGTGAGTTCATTCATGAAGCCTCAACTGGGCCATTTCCACCTCACTGGGAAGCTTCTTCTATCCCCTGTCCCACACACACATGGGTTAAGTGCCCCTCCTGCACACCCCCAGGGCACCATGTGCTTCCCACTCTGGAGACTCCAACCACATTCAACCCATGGACAATTATGTTTACCCTGAGAACTTTTAAAAATCCTGATGCTCAGGTTATAACCCAGACCAATTAAGTCAGAATCCCGAGGCACCATTTTTTAAAACTCAATGTACTCCAAAGTACAGACAAGACTGAAAACCAGTGGTGTGTCTCTGATTAAATATATGCCTTCCCTACCAGACTGATAGCTCCTTGAGGGTCCCAATGGTGCTTTCTCTAACCCTGGGCCCACACTTGATACAACACATATGTCATGAGTGAGTTTTCCTCCAGTATCTCTAATACATAGTTTCCAGCTTCTCTTTCTCCGGTGAAAAGTAATTTCCAGAATACACACCACTTTCACCTGTCACTCTCTAAAGATGTTTTCCTTTGGAGTCTGTGTTATCAATAAGTCACACTGCTGACAATAGCTTCAACTGTTAAAAATGGAAAAATGACAGACACAAACAGCTAAAATGTGTTTGAAAGAAGGGAAGTCTGCTCAGTTCTTGCTTCAGGAAGAATGAAGACTGACAATAAGCCAAGAGAGCATTTCTATTCACTACCTCTCTGCTGAACACAATTCTCAACGATTCACTGGAAGGGCCTCACTCAGTGCTTGGGGCTATGTTCTCAAAATGATTAAGTACACTCAGCTTGAAGTCATGAGACAGACAAAGGCTTTGACAATATTCAGGCAGCAGGATAGCTTAATGTTCGTTTTTTTTCCCCAAAGCATCATGCTATTGATCACTCTGCTGGATCATCAGCTTTCAATTAGGATCTACTTTTCTTCAATTACAACATATTAGGAGATTACAAGAAAAATGTGACACTGACTAGTCATAAAATGAATTGGGCTGCATACGGTAACCATGTCACAATGCTAGGCCCTTGTCCTTTTAGTGTAAATCAGAAATTGTTTTGTTATGAAATTTCATTTTTAACAGAAGAGTGCTTTTTTTGTATTTTCTTTATTACTGTCTACATGTAGGACATTAAAATTTTTTTAGAAAGTGTAAGAGCTACAAACCTGAAACACACACAGTATTTGGACCCTGCATTTCACAGCCTTCACCTGAAGCCAGCTTCAGCACAGGGCTCCTTTAGTTACAAACTTAGATGTGGGGGTTGGGGGAACTAAGATATGATGTTTCAAAATTCATACCAGCTACACTGTCTTGAAGTTGATAATACAGTCAACAAAAATTGTATATACTTCAGAACAAGCTAGCAAACACCACCTAATAAACATTGATTCCTTTAAGCTAGACAAACAAGCAGAAAAGGTAGTGTTAATATTTCCAACAAGTCTTCATTTGTTTCGGTGGGCTCTGAAATTAAAGCAGTTTTTCCAGGCTGAAAATGTTGTATCAAAGGGTGCTTTCTAACCCATAACAAGTTAACACCTTCATAGGAGAATGCAGTCTTTGTTAAGACTTGTTAAAAGTGATTAACTTAGTGGTGTAATTATACAAACAAGTTGTTTTAAGACTTTACACTTTACTTTTCATTTCTAATAATGTTCTCAGGATCAGATTAATAAATATACACAGATACTGCTATGAATGGAGTTAAAAGTTTCGCCGTCTGTACACTGCTATGGAATGGCTCTTAGACCACAGTGTGTAGGCAAGGTGACTGGAAGAGGTTCTGCTGCATTTCAAACAAAAGCACAGATGGTTCAGCTCCCTTCAGCAGTGTGCAGTGTTCCAGACAGTTTTAATAATTCTCTGGTAGGACAATCTGCAGCATAAAATCTCGGCTCTTCAATAATAATAAAAGTATTTACAAAGATAGTATTTATGGTTCATTATCAATGACCATGTTTGTCCTTTACAAAAATTATACACCTTTCCCCCTCCCTAATCTGTCCTTCTCACTTTCTGAACAATTTCACTCTAAAGCTGTTATGCTGGTGATGGCCTAGAGTGGGGAGTACCAGAGCAGGTGAGGAAGGGGTGACATGACAAAGGATGTCAGCACACAAGCAGGGTAAGAGGACGCCCGTAAGGAAAACATCCACTCAAAGAACAGCCTGGTGTGGACAGTTGCAGACTGGGCAGTGTGAGAAGGGTATTTACACACCCTTTTCAGCAGCAAGGTCTGGGGTGCTGAAGCTCAGACAGAATGGGGGGGTCTCTCACAAAAGGGCAGACCAACACAAGTTGTCAGAAGCAAAGAGAGTGAGAAGCACATCTAAATACAAGGGTGCCTCTGAACAGCTGTGGACGCTCAAACAGACAAGAGGGAATTTTCCAAGGAATGCGGGCAGGGTTGTCCCAAATGATTCTCACAACTAGGGTAGTGGGAGGAGAGGCACTTCAGAAACACCAGCACTTTCACTGTAATCTCAAGAAAGCAAAGTGAAAGAAAAGTGCACCTACATGGGCTGTGGATGAAGGAACACTGTGCCTAATCTATATCCAAGGTATGTAAGGAAGGCATGTGGAAGCCTGACTTCACAGATGAAGTTAACAGAAAATTAGCACAGCTTCTATGGATTTGGACCTGAGATAGAGACACAACTGTGCTCAAGGCTTTCAATTATACAGATTAATAGGGAAATAAAACGTAATTGCTTCTTGCACACATATAGTTCCTTGCTTGTCTACTGAAAGGGTCGGGGAGCAACAATACCCTAATAGCAATGAACACACCTAGCATGCAAACCTTAGCTTCCAAATACAGTCATACCTTGGCACTCAATTACTCTGAAACTCACGGAATTTGGTACTTGAAGATTTTGTCTTGCTACTCTTCATTTGTTTGGTACTCACTGTGTGAGCTACACTTTATCAGTGTCAACTGCCTCGTGACTCAATACCCTTCCCAGACAAAACCATTTGTTTGGTACTCATCCTTTTTGGCCCTCATCCTACCTCCCCGAACCAATTAATGACAGTACTCAGTTATCACTGTACAATTCTCCTCTAAAAACAACCAGGGCTTCTTGGAGAAAAAGTTAACCGAGAAGTTAGTTAACCAAGTTAACTGGCTGACCAGAGAAAGTACAAAATGGGCTTGGCAAACCTTCTTATTCTAGAAGGCAGAGAAGTGTTCAAATCAGGCGTGGTGGCGCACACCTGTAATCCCAGCACTCGAGAGACTGAGGCAGGAGAATCGTTGCAAGTTTGAGGCCAGCCTGGGCTACAAAGTGAGCTCAAGGCCAGCCTGAACTGCATAATGAGACCCTGTCTCAAAAAAAGGCAAAAAAAGAAAAAAAAAGTGTTCAAAGAATGATGAGGTCATGTCAAAAGGACACAGGAGATAACCTGAAGGGGCTTCACTGGCCAAATCTAGGATAATCTGAGCATCAAAATTAATAATGAGCCAGGCGTAGTGGTGCATGCCTGTAAAATCCCAGCACTTGGGAAACTGAGGCAGGACGATTGCCAGGAGTTGAAGGCCAGCCCAAACTACACAGCAAGACCCTGTCCAAAAAATATAAGAATAATAATAATAATATTAACAGATTCTGACCAATAAATAAAACAGAAGACCATGAGTCCATATTTATCAGTATGGACCATAATTAACTGAACAACCCACTCATATTCATAGCTACATGTGCTATTAGGAGGTAGGGCCCAGTTGAAGGAAGTAGGTGAATGTCCTTGGCTGCCACTCTTCCCCTCTTCTCTGCTTTCTGACTGCCAAAAAGTGAGCGGCTTTGCTCTGCACTTCTACCATGTTCCTGCCTTAAACCATGGACCGAAACTTCTGAAACTATGAGCCAAGTAAATCTCTCCTCCTTTCAGTTGTGGGTGTCAAGTATTCCTGCCCCAGCAACACCAAAGGTGACCAATACAACTGAGTATGATTATATTTTCAAAGTATCACCCCAGAAAACACTTCCTAAACATAAGGAAGAGAAAAGTAACTTTTCAGTGAAGTTTGGCAAAACCTAACTGAATCAAGTCATCAAAATGATCACCATCAGTACTGGGACAAACTTCTAGAATGCAACGGGAACAGCACAGCATCACTCCTGCAACACCCTAGCATCTGTCAGAGATGGTTAATCTGAGAAAACAAACTCAAACAGGAGGGACCTTCCAAAAAATATCTGGCTTTTATCTTCAAAGTGTCATGGTCTTAAAAAACATAAAGAGTGAAGATCTCTTCCAGACTGAAGGAAAGTAAAGCAACCATAACAACTAAAAACAATGTGTGAATCTGAACTGGATCCTTTGGCTATCAAGGATGTTATTGAGACTATACTGAAATTTGAATTGCTTCTGAGGATTATATGTAGTAACAAAACAATGTTAAATTCCCCACTTTGATGGCTGTACTTATATGTAGGAGAATGCCCTTGTTTACAGGAAAAGCAATCTGAAATGTTCAGGAGGTGGTAGGGCATTGGGTCAGCATGCCACTTTAAACTGGTACTTTTTTCTTTCAAAAAGTTCTTTATACCATACTGTCAACTTTTCTGTATGATCCTGGTTTTTTTTAAATCATTAATACTAATTTCCCTGACCTGCCCTTTACCAGGATATCTTCACAGGAATGATGAGTGTTTTATCCAATGAACCCCTGACTAAACATCAGAAGGTTGAGGTTCAAATTCCAGTTAGATCCCTTACTTAGTATGAGATTAGAACAAGTATTTAACTGTTCATAGATGAGCTTCTTCCCCTCTCAAGAGGTAACACCTGCCCTACTCATCTGAAAAGTTCCTTCCAAGGTCAAATGAGAGAAAGTGTTTTAAAAACAAACAGGTACTAAGCCCATATAGAAGCTATTCCTATTTATTACAAAACCTAAAATGTCTTCACTTTACCAATGATAAGCCTTGCAAGTAACCTACATTTATCGTATATTTCAAAGAATAAAAAATATTAAGCTTGTAAATACTGTTACTAAGAGCAAATCAGGAATTATTAAAAAGGAAACCATTTGGGGAAATAAGTAAAGGGATTTTAGGAAAAGAAGGTAAGCTGTACAGCCAGAAAAAAAATTCACATACACCAAAATTAAAGACAAGAAGGTCTCTCCTCTACAAAGCAAAACATATTCATAAGTGAAATAAATCAGATTCACATGTGTAAATATCATATTGTCTCCCTAGGGTAAGAAACTGAAAGAGTAAATAAGATCCAAAAAGTATAATAGATATTATGAAAGGAAAACAAACTGCTCAAAAGGAAAGAACAACTGAAATGCAGGAAAGGAGAAAAGAAGGAAGGAAAACAAAACAAAACAAAAGCAAAAAAAAATATACATATATATAAAAAATACGATAGCTAAGATAAATGTGACTAATTTCTACTAGTTGACTGAAAGGAACAGTCAGTGTTTATATTGTCTGATCCATCCTACATGCCTATATCTGGTAAGCTGAGCAACTACTTTGAGGATAACAATATGCAATACAATAACCGTTATTAATTTCCTATCATCTTGTTTTGAAATTCTGTATTGTTTTTATTGGGTTTTTTTATTCTCTTTAAAATAAAAAAATACTAAGTAACACTAATGTATGAAAATCAAGTGTGTAGATATACAACTTAGAGCCCTCAGTCAGTAACAATGTAAATATCTGTGTAATACTGTATGGCCAACTGGAAGTCTCCTAAGTTTCTGAAGCTGATTATCAAAACTTCATTAGACAGTGGGACATTTTCCGTATGGTATAGTAACGGAAACTGAGGCTAGGAAGTAAGGACTCCAGCTGAATACTAACTCTAAAATTCCAAAACCTATGCCTTTCCATCACGTTCCTGTCTAAGAATTACTCGTGATTGTTTTGAATACAGTGGTACTTTGGTTCACCAACTTAATTCTTTCCATGATCCTGGGCCACCATATCAAGAGGAATTGCAGGATGGGGTAGACTCCTCTGAAGACAGAAAACGTCGCTACCTCCCCAGAAAAATGCATCGAAATTACACTGAAATTTTTTACATATAAATTTTAGGGGGTTCATGAGCTATGTATGGCTACAAGAATATGCAGCAAAACTCCTGTATCATAGCTGACTTACTTTTATGTTGCTCCTCATTTGATCATCACCCCAAGTCTATGAGAGGAAAGTTATTACTATTATTCCATTTAATAAAAGTGGATACTCTGCATAAGAACAAGGAGTTTCTAAACCTTGTTAAGCAATGAACACTTAACTACCTATCAGGTATTGTTCTAAGAACTTCTCATGTATTCTCTCACTAACTCTTCCCAAAATCCTATAAAAGAATTTACAGAGCAGGAAACAAATATAAGGAAGTTAAGATGTGAGCTAAGGTCACACAGCTTGTGAGAGCGGCAGATGAAATTGGAACCCAGGCAGTAAATGTTCCACAGTCCATCCTCTTTTATCTTTTAAATCAATTTAATGACTACAATATATAATTGTGTCCACACAATTTTATGTACTCTAGCCATGTGTGGTGGCGCACACCTATCATCCCAGCACTCAGGAAGCTGAGGCAGAGGGATCATTGCAAGTTTGAGGCCAGCCTGGGCTACAAAGTGAGTTCAAGACCAGCCTGAACTGCATAGTGAGACCCTGTCTCCAAAAAAAATTGATGTACTCTAGTAAACATACACTAGAATGCACTCATTATATTAGGTGTGACAGAAAAATAGGTAAATATTTAAATTTTAAACATTTAATTAGAGTGAAAGACACATTTGCTAATAATCCCCCTCAAAGTAGTCCCCCTCTTGCTTTGAACACACTTCTCCCAGTGTTCTTGCCACTTTCTGAAGCGGTTCTCAAAGTCCTATTTCATAAGTATCTTTGTGTTGTGGTTGCCTCAATGTCTAAATCAACTCAAAACATTTACCTTTCATGGATATTTTGACTTTGAGAAAAGGCCAACAGTCACATAGAGCCAGATTTGGTGAATAAGGTGAATGAGGATGCACCATGCTTTTACAAGCTTGCCTTTCCTTTAGATAGCACTTGGCAGCAGCATTTGCTGTACTGTATTTACATTCGTTGTATTTTTTTATCACATCCCATAAAGATAATCATGAAAGAAGACTTCCAGAACTGCTTCACAAAGTGGCAAGAACAATGGGATAAGTGCATTCAAAATAAAGAGAATATTCTGAGGGGAGTTGACAGCAATGTGTCTTTCACTGTAATAAATTTTTTAATTTAAACATTCATTGTATATTTTGATCACTTCATGTGTATCACTCTATGAGTTTTGGCAACTGTGTATACCCATATAATACCTACCGCACTGATTTTTTTTTAATGAAACATACTATAGGCCCAATTATTTTTCTTCTGCATACCCTCTTCAAAAACCATACTGTCTGGCCACTATATTACCAGCTCGGAGCAACTGTAAAAGCCTTCACAATAGTGGGCTCAGGTTCCAGGCATTCCTTGAGCAGTCTTCTGAGCCTCCCAGAAAGCTGAGCACCCAAGATCAGGAAAACCCAGGGTGGATCTGCCTTCCTTATATTCTATTCCCACCCTGGAAACATTTGAGCTTCCAGTCTCCTTCATGGTCCTAAGTTTCATTTTCTAAAATGAACTTGCCTC
>NW_004955419.1:4110930-4127464 GCF_000276665.1 Chinchilla lanigera | reverse complement strand
AATGGTAACTAAATCAGATACTACCTTTTTACAGACAATGAACAGCAAGCATGAAAAGCTTAAACTTACGGCAATTTAATGGATCTCTACTTCCAACCAAGATGGAATAACAGGGACCACTTTTATCCTTCCTCCTAAAACAACCAAAAAACTATCTACCTATCTATCCATCTATCAAATAATGTTTTTCAAGCTACTCTAGGTCAGACAGCAAAGCACAGTGATCCCTTAAGAGATGGAAAACAAATGAGGTGAATCTCTGATTGCCTCAGATTATTGAATAAGCCCAAGAATGATTATAAAATACAAAAACACCAAGCATCCAACAAGGTAAAATATACAGTGTCTGGCATTCAATGAAAACTCACCAGGCATGCAAAGAATCAGGAAAATATGATTCATAATGAGAATACATATTAGAATCAGCAGAAAGGACACTGTATAACATTGTTCTAGGTGTTCAAAAAGTTAGTTATGGAAGATTCAAAGATGACCAAAAGTAGACAGACGTGGTGGCATATGCCTATAATCCCAGCATTTAGGAGGCTGAGGCAGGAAGATTGCTTTGAGTTTGAGGCCATTCTGGGCTAAGTAGTGACTTTTGTTCAAGGGCTACCTGGAATACACAGTGAAACCCTCTCTCCAAAACAAAACAGAACTGAATTTCTAGATATTAAAGACTACACCATAAAAAATACACTACATGAGACTAATAACAGATTAAATACTACAGAAAAAAAAGACTAGTGAACTTGAAGATATAACTGATATGATCGGGCTGAGACCCACAGAGAAGCAGATCAGACCTTCTGACACAAGAGGAGTCTTTATTGGGGGGAGCGACATGGTGGGCTGCCCAGCGGACTAGGACAGCCCTGAGCTGAGCAAAGCATGGGGTTTTAAAGCTGTCTTTTGGGGAGGGTGACTGTGAGCCAGAACATTTTCTGGGAGGGGGTGTCCATGGGCCAGAACATTTTCTGGGAAGTGGGTGTCCGTGGGCCAGAACAGCCCGAGGAGGGTGGGTTGTTTGTAAGAATTGAACATCTGGTTCTGCCAAGGTGGATGAGGGTGAGGTTGGCTTTTGTCGAGGGGAAATGGAGGGGAACAGGTGACGAGGAAGGAGTTTTTATTAACTCCTTAATAAAAGAGCTTAAATTTCCCACGGGGGGGGGGGGTTGCCTTGTGACTTATCAATAACCACAAAAAGTATTCAAAATGAAACAGGACAAAAGGAGGGAGGACCAGCAACAAAACAAAGCAGAGCATCAGTGACCTGTGGGACAACTTCATGGAGCATAATGTATTGATAATTAGAATCTCCAAACAGGGAAGGGAAGGCAGAAAAAAAGTATCTGAAAGAAGTAATTAGCAAAAACTTTCTAAATTTGATAAAAGCTATGAATGCAGAGGTCCAAAAGTTCAATTCCAAGAGAAACAAGGAGAAAACTAAGACATATCACACACAAATTGTTCAAACCTAGTGATAAGGTTACATCTTAAAAACAGCCATATACACACACAAAAAAAAATTACATTAAGAGGATCAAAGATTAGAATGACAGCAGATTTTTCATCAGAAACACAGCAGTTGAGAAGCCAGCAGAGAAACATCTTTCAACCACTGAAAGAATATGACAACCTAGAATGTCTACAGAGTATTTCAAAAGTGAAAGCAAAACAGATTTTTCAGACATTACATATATTGAAAGAACTTATCACCACCAGACCTGTGCCACAAGAAATAGTAAAGGAAGTTGTTCAGGCAAGAAGAAAATGATGCCAGGTAGAAATATGGATCTACAAAAGGAGACTACACAGACTAAATAAGAGAAGTCTAATGATCATCTCAACAGATAGATATGGTTTTACTGGAGAATTCTAAACATTTAAATGTCAGAATTAATAGTAATAATATCAATTAGAATTAATACCAATTCTATAGGAAATCTTCCAGAAAAAAGAGGAAATAACTGCCAGTATATTTTATGACCAATTTTACCCTCAATCCCAAACCAGTCACAAACAATAGTTCCCCCAAAAAATATACATGTATATAAAATACAGGTATACACTATAGACCAATGTCCCTCACATATACATACAAAATTCCTTAAGAAAATTTTTAGCAAATACAATTCAATAACGTTGACCATGACCAGGTGGGATTTATTCTAGAGACACCAAGTTGGCTCAATATTTGAAAATCAATCAATATAATTTACTGTATTAAAGGACTAAAGAAGAAAAATCAGTAACTTGAACTAATACAGAAAAAGTATCCGCCAAATTCCATACACATTCATGAAAAAAATGCAGAAAACCAAAAATAAGGAGGACTGTCCTCAAGTTGATAGTGGACATCCATAAAACAGCTTACAGTTATCATATGTCCTTACTGGTAAAAGACTGAATACATTCCCTCTAAGATTGGGAATAGAACAAGGAAAATAAACACTCCTCTAAGGAGGAAGGTGATGAAAGGGGAAAAAAAAAAAAAAAAAGCAAATGGATTAAAAAGGAAGAAATAAAACCGTCTTTATTAGCCAGGCATAGTGGCTCACACCTGCAAGCCCAGCACTCAGGATGCTGAGGCAGGAGGATTGCTGAGCTTGAGGCCAGCCTAAGCTACATAGTGAGTGCAAGGCCAGCCTCAACTCATAGCAAGACCCTGTTTCAAAAAACCAAAAAAACAAAAAAATTATCTCTATTTACAGACAACATGACCGCCTACGGAGACTCTGGAATTAAAATTGAGGTTATTCTATTTTCCTTCATTTGTCTGCAATTACTTCTATTTCCATCTAATCTCCTAGGAGTTTCTTGTACTCCTTCCCTATGGTGTCCAAACCTAAACCATCAACTTGGATTGCCAAGGATACAAGACTTCAAAAGCATATGCCATCATATGAAAAATTGGTATACTGTGTCAAAATTAAGAATTTCTGTTCAACAAAAATTGACTAAAGTTGAGCTATTTTATCTTAAATCTTATTTTTTCTGTGACTTGGAGCAAACTATCCAACATTATTCAATTTTGACAACTCTTGGAACACCTGCAGGAACATAGATTGACAATTACTAAAAGCCAGGCATGGTGGCACACGCCTGTAATCCCAGCACTTGGGAGGCTGAGGCAAGGGGATTGTTTCGAGTTCGAGACCAGCCTGGACTACAAAGTGAGCTCAAGGCCAACCTGAACCGCATAGCAAGACCCTGTCTCAAAAAAAAAAAAGAGAGAGAGAGAATTGCTATAAATTCATCCATCATTAAAAAAAAAACTTAATTACTTAAAAAAATATCAGGAGTAGAGGGCCGGGGATATAGCTCAGTGGCGTAAGTGCCTGCCTGGCAAGTGCAAGGTCCTGAGTTCAATTCCCAGTACCAAAAAAAAAAAAATCACGAGTAGACATCTGACAAGCCAAATGAATCAGATTTTTCTCTTCTTCAAGAATCCAGAACTGTAAAAAAAAAAAAAATCCAGAACTGTGTCATGGAGCTCAAGCCGATTATGGGCCTGTTCTGAAGTATATGTCTCTGAGCTCTTTCATCAGCATTACCTAAGACATTTTTTTGAAGTAAGAGATTGCCAGGTCCCAGGGATTCTGACTCAGAAGATCTGGGTGGGGCCTAGACAAAGTTAGTCATCCCTCTGCCCAGATTCTGACATGTAACAAGGCAGGTTTGGGAGTCATTTAAGTAGCAATACTTTTAACTGACAAGGGACCCATGTTAGGCCATGTGCAAGTAGGAAGAGCAATTGAGAGAAAGGAGGGAGACAGGAAAGCCAACACCACGCTCCTGAGAGAACAGAAGAGCCCAGCGGTTGTGAGGTGCCCAAGTGACCTGCAGCCTCACTGCCGAGAGATCAGGGCTAGCCTCTCAGAGACTTGTCACGGATGCCCACTTGAGTAACTGCTGTCTCGTTTGTTAACCCAAGATTATTCATGAACAGGAAAACATGGAAAGTTCAGCTATAGTAGGTCTGCTTACCTACCCAGGTAAATTATAAACCACCCACTTTTAACCTGAAACATCTATACATTTCATGTAGATCCCCTGCTCTACATTTTACTGATAGATGGTACTTAATTAATCACAGCTATTAAAACCTATAAGAATGTGAAAAGCTTTTTTAGAATAAGAGAAGTTCAGTCCAGTCCAGGCCCTCAGACGCTCACAGAGACCTTCAAGAGAACAAAAAAAGAATCTATCAACTCACCAAGTAACCCCTCAGAGCAGAGTCAAAAGGAAAGCCAAAACGCCACACTGTAAAATAGCAAAAAGGTGTAGTTGAAAGAGCACAGTCCTAGAATGGTGAAAACTGTCTGCTTGCCTGCCCTGGTTCTGGCACAGAACTGGCTGTGTGGCTTTGAGCAAAAAAGAAGAGACAATAGTGGGCAAGGAGGTCTGAAATGTGAGCAGGCGCTGTCTACGCCATGACCCTAAAAGACCTCCCTCTCTAGAAATCAATTTCCTCATCTCTACACAGAGCACTAAGAAAGATCTCTCCAGTTCTGACATCTATGTGTCACTTACAATGACATCATTCTCTTTACCCCTATTTGCAAAATACTAAGTTATATTTTAGGTATTATTATGAAGGTTCAGGATTTCTGCATCAAAACATAGATTTAGATCATTACAAATGCTAATTTCCCAAGTTCCCAACTGATAAAAGTTCTTTGTCTTTTGTTTCTTTTGTTTTTGTTTTTGTTTCTTTGGTTTTTTTTGTTGTTTTTCTTCCAGTACCAGGAATCGAACTCACAACCTTGCGTTTGCCAGGCAGGCGCTGTGCCGCTGAGTTAAATCCCCAGCCCCCAAAGTCCTTTGTCTTGAACATCAATTCAACAAATGACATATATGAAAGACTTTGTCACCAGCTTTAGGGCAGTGCTATTTACCATGGGGTAGCACAGAAGGGAAATGAAAGTGGTCTCTCAAACAGACCTCCTTTTATTGTTCTCTATATCTGAATTTCAAATAAGATTTACTCTGACAAAATGTTTCACAGCTTTAGAAACAAAAGTTCAAAGAGCACACACACATACAAAACAAAACAAACATATACAATGGATATGGTTACAATCCAGTTTACCAATGAAGAAACTAAGGTACCAGTTGGTTAAAGGTGTAGCCTAAAGTCAGGCACTTAGGAAATGAGGCAGCTGGGACCAGAACCCAGGTCACTGAGATTCACACTCCTAACTACTATGCTAAGCTCAGAATGCCACTGTACAACCTAAAATTTAAGACAAAAACATAACACTGCCCAGGGTTTTCAAACATTTTTTTAAAAAAGTTATTAATATGACATACAAGACTATTTGTAAGTAAGCCTGAGACAGATCCTCCTGGTTCATCTGTCCACTACTGTGACTAACACACATGTATTATGGTTATCTGAGTTTTTCATCAGGGCTCACCCTCCTATATGCCTTGTGTATACATTTACCCCTGAGCTATTTCAGAAGCGCTACACTTAATTTTACTATTCACTGTGCTATTTCACTCAAGCTGTTTCACCATGCTAAGCCTGACTTTACACACTTCACCCTCAAAATATCCACACAACAGTACTCTGAGGTATAGAGTATTTGCAACATTTTACAAAAGTAATTGTCCTGTAGACATTAAAAAAGCAAATATCTTGCCCAAAGGCAAAAGTGTCTAGAGTGCCAGTGTATGAACTCAAACCCAATCTGGTCTTACTTGAAAGGACATGTTCTTGCTCACAATTTCCCTGCCTAAAATGCGTTCCATCTCCTAACAATGCCCTATTCATTCAAGATGCATCTAGACTAGTGCTTGACAAGTAGTTAAGCACTTAAGAGAGATTTTGCTGAATGAACAAATGCCTCCTCCTCTGGAGGTTTCTCTTACTCCCTTATAAAACTCAGTTGCTCTCTCCACATTATCACAAGACTTGTTTCAAAGCTCTATTATGAGGCTTCCCAGGTGGCATGCTATGCTTTCTACCTATATGTACATATTACCCACTAGACTGGCAAGCTTGTTCACTTTATCTCTGTATTCCCAGCCCCAACAAAAGGCCTGGTTTTTAACAAGCACTCAGTAAGTTTGTTAACTGAATGAAATTCCCTGGGGAGGAGAGCGATGAGTAAGGGACTCATGATTCATATTAAAACTTATTTTTTTCCTGGAGAAATAAACAACATTTAGAACTGTGATATACCCAAATGGGTGCTCTATAAATATTTCTAGGTTTCAACAATCATCTGAGGCATCTAAATTTAACTCATTCAACACATATTAGGAGTACTCTAAATATATACAAGATAATGGCTCTCAAGGAGTTTACAACCAAGGCAAGGAGACAAAACATTATAAAACGTAAACAGGCAAAAGAAACCTGTCATAAGAAAATAAATGACTAGATGCCATATAACTAGTAAAGTAAAATGTTGTAGACTTGTAAATTGAAGACATCATTCCAAGCTAAAGCCAAGGTCCAGATTATCTAAGGAATCTAAGGAGTCTCTTTCTGGTCAGCAGCAAATGAAAGAAATAGAGACTGTACAGTGTGTTTTCCACATAAAGATATTTAATTCAACTGTAAAAACCATTCACAATCTCACCCCATGTTTCTACTGCCTTTTTTGGTATAAAAATGTAATTTCCTTCAAAAATTATGCTGTTAGGAGAGAATCACTTTTATGTGGTTCTACAAAATGTATTTTTTTAAAAAAACCTTTTAGTGCTACAAACATGGCAACCGTTTTAGAACCAGTGAACTACAGCAGTCAGGAAAGGGATCATGGGGCGGGGGATATAGCTCAGCGGCACAGTATCTGCCTGGCAATGCAAGGTCGTGAGTTTGATTCCCAGTACCAAAAAAACAAACAACAAAAACAAAAACAAAACCACCTCAAAACACAGAGAGCTGTAAATTTGTTTCGCCAGGTGTGGTGGCACACGCCTGTAATCCCAGCAGTAAGGATGCTGAGGAAGGAGGATCATTGGGAGTTCGGGGCCAGCCTGGGCTACAAAGTGAGCTCAAGGACAGCCTGAACTGCATAGCGAGACTCTGTCTCAAAAAGACAGAAAAAAAGAGGGATCATGAATTTGGCACTGAGAAGAAAAAGGAATATGAAGTGAACTGTGGGACAAACAGAATATGGTGGGTAGAGAAGAAACTGTAAGCAGGGGAAATAGCTTGACCAAAGCAAAGAGGTGGTGGAAGAATGGTACCTAAACCAGCCTGACTGAAATCTGGAAAAACTGTAGCTGCAAATTCCATTCTGGCAATATACCAGGCTCAGCACACTTCTGATCCTCCATTGAAAACAACTATAGAGAATGGATTCTCCCATCTTCTCAAATACACTGACGTGCCTGCAAGAAAATAAGGAAGGTTCAGAAGAACCAAGTAAGGATAGGAAGCTAGCAGAACACCAATGCGTACAAATTAGCTTCCTCCTTTAGTCATTTACTTAGTCCAAATGCAAATTTCATTCTCCCAGTCTAACAGCACTCAAGGAACACTAGGAAAAAACTAAGGGTCAGGGTAATGTGGAGAAGGTAAAAGATATCCTCTCCCTACCATTTAAACTGTAACTACAAAAGTGATCAGAAAACTCACACACACACACACACACACACACACACACACACACACACATCTCAGGAAATGGAATAACTGCTGGTTTCAAAATTTGGTGCTGGGAAGAAAAGTAAATATTCCTGCAAGTTCAACCACAAAATAACCCTAGCAGGATTGCTACTAAATTGTCCCCAAAAAAGAGAAAAACTTAACTCAGAAATTTAAGTTTAAATGTTTCCAAACTAGAAGTGGCCACAGGACACTAACCAAAGTGTAAATCTTCTCTTAGAAATTTCATTTGAACCTCAGCCTCAAAAATTTTCTCACAGAAAGTTCCAAGAAATGTGAGCTCATGGGCAAAAATCAGAAAAACCTTTGAAGAAGCAAGACCATGAAAATGGGCTCAGAAATAAAGATCAGCAGAATCAGACCTTCAAAGATTTCAGATACTGGAATTATCAGATAGGATAAGAAATAAATACTTGAGTTTAAAGAAATAAAAGAGATTGAGTAATGAATAAGAAACTATCACATGATCAAGCAAAAATTTAGAACAAAAAAAAAAACACTTCTTAAAGTAACAATGTAACTCAATGAATAGCTTTAAAAGTAGAAAAGATATAACCAGAGAGAAAAGTAGTGAATTTTTAAAAACTACATAAAAGAGTGGTCAGAGAGGAAGTACAAAAATAAAAGTCTAAAAAGCAGATATGGAAAGTGTAAGACTAATCAATATTCCAAAAGAGAAGGGGACACAACCAAAAGCTAGTTTTAGAAAGTTACTTTTAATGCTGTGTACCTTTCAGGGTACCCACCTTCCCGTAGTCCTTAGTCTGCAAATAGCTGAGCATTTTCCAGAGCAGAACACACATATTCAAGCAGTCCAGAGCAAGATAAATAAAAAGAAATCTAGAAGTTCTGGTTCCAAGTAAAATATAATAGGCACACTCTACCCTATCTCTCCACAACTATAAAATATATCTATAAAACCACAGCAGAATGCATGGAGTGCTAGTTAATGAATCTAGTATAGAAGATACAAGTCAAAGTACCACCAAACCAGTGCTAAGTTTACCACTGTTTTCTTCCATTATCACTCAGCACGGTCTCAAAGTTAGCATGAACTCAGCAAGGCCGCTCCAAAACTGAAGTGGGCATAACATGGATTGAGTCAGTTCTAAGAGAAGCCACACGGTTCAGACTTAAGGAGGGGGAAAGAAGCAGTGTTCTACAGGCACCCAATGCATTCAGGGAAGGTCCGTTTTTCTCCAGAGAAGGTGCAGCCTTAAGAGGAAGAGAAAAAAAACGTTACTTTCATTTCCTGGCTTCCCACTGAGAGGCCTGCGCTACTGATGCAGTCATGAAAATGCACAGTGAAGCAGGTGAAGAAAAGCTCCAACATTCTGGTTAGCAGAACAAAAAGGTAGGGGCTAGAGACATGAAAAGGTGGTAGAGAGGACAGCTCAGGAAAATGACTGTACAGGTTGTTTTTGAACACCAGGGCTCAACTCTGAGCCTACCAGCAATGTAAGAGAATGTACTAGCACTTGTTTTACATCCTCACCAATACTTAATATTATCTTTCTTTTTAATTTTAGGCATTCTATTCACAATGCAGGGCCTTTCTCACATTTATAATTTTCATTTCCCTCATGCCTAATGATGCTGAGCAGTTTTGTGTTTATTTGCCACCAATGTATCTTCTTTGATAACATGTCTTTTCAAATCTTTTGCCCATTTTCTTTACTGAATGATTTGTCTTACTGAGTTATAAGGGTCACACCTATATAGTAAATATCATATATACAAACATATGTATGTTTCATTTGAAGGCACCAATGGAAATTGAAAGAATTTTTTTAGAAGTCTGGCTTATCTTTTCAGCTGGCACATTTTGAAGAGGAGATTTTCATTTGAGAAGGTGAATTCACTATTCTTTTATCATTTGTTCTTTGTGTCCTACATAAAAGGGTAGATTTGACAGCACTGTATCAATAGACTGGAGGGATAAAATTACATGAGAGGTATCAAAGATAACTCCTAGATTTCTGCTCTGGATGAATAAATAAATGAAGCAACATACCCCAAAATTATCTCCTGAAAGAACACCCATCATCCACTGTTAAAGCAATTCACCTTTTCTGCACTTCCACTTCCACTGACCTCCCAACAGCATTCTCTACACTGCTTAACTATGTCTCTCTCTACTTTTCCCCTTGGTTCAAACCTTAAACCTCATTTTGCTATATTCCACCTAAAAAATAATAATAGTATTTATAGATTCATTTTTCTCACCCATGCCAATGATTTCCAAATCTTCCTGGTAATAGTGATAGCCAACATGTATTGACAGCTGTACTATGTAAAAGACATTAAGCCCATCTTATAACTGCCTGCTCAATGTTTCTCCTCAGCCTACCATTAGTTACACTTACCAAATTCATCATTCTTGACCTCAAGGACAGTTCTCCTCCTGACACATCCATTTCTATGAATGGTACTTTAACACCACCAAACTGGAACCCTCTATTCTCTTCTCTATATGCAGTTAAGGTAATGGTTCTCCAACTATGCTACTCAAAATGTTGGAGGTTTGGGAGTGAGACGAAAGCCCAAAAATAACCTTTTCCCAATTTGCATGAAAAATGAGATAATATAATTTTAAGTTTTCCTACCGTAAGTTTTTCTTAACCTTTCCTCACTTGCTACTGTCTACTCTGGAATGTATATAAAATAGTATCTGATTTAGTAAGGAAAGTAGTTTGAAGCTTAATATATAAATATTTCATAGTGTTCCACAGAATACCATGACTTTTAGGTATTCCATCACCTGCACATGTTTAAGCACCACTGAACTAATAATTTGCAACTTATATTCCCGCTAAATTGTTCGTTCCTGTGCAGTGTGAAACTTTTCCTCTGAGAACATCAGACCAAGGTGGTAAAGGTCAGACCAATTTGCCTGAGAAAATATTGAGAAGTAGGCCATCAGGACACTATAAATTTCTTCCTCTTAATTCCAGGCTATAACTACCTATCCTGTGACACCAACAAGAATAACCAGCTTATTGGTAAAGTAGCAACAACTTTCAATGAGGAGTACAAGAATGAATGACTTTATATTCTAGTCACAGCAAGACACCCTAGGCTGCATTCTCCAGCTAAACCAGCACATTCTGGATAGTTATTCTCTGCTGATTATCAGCATTTACTCCACAGATAGAGCATAACAACATCAGCCTAAGAAAAACAATAGAAATATAAATATTTATAATCCCAAAGGGAATTGCTAAAGCCACAAGATTATGGTATTAACAGTCATGTAATACCAAAACAAACATAAATAGGAGAAGTTAAATTTATGATTACTGATCATGCTCTCTAAAGCATGAAAGCCGATCAACATCAAACTTCTTCACTTAGTTAAAGAGTTATTCAGGAACCTACTAAGTTCCTACTATGTGACACATATGCAAGTCACCCAAGGTTTGGCAGTAAGACTCACACAATATCCCACTTTCTGAAGCCCACAGACTATGAGAAAGAAAATCAAAGAATGGTAACAACTAGGTCTGAAGGCCACAGTGCCTCCAAATACATCAGGAAGGGTCAGGGGTTGCTCAGAAAACACTTCTCAGCTACAGCTCTATTTCAGCTGAACCCTAAACAATGAGAAGTCACCAAGAGTGGGGTTCTCAGAGGTGAGAGGTAAGGGTTGTTACAAATGAAACTACAGTCAGACTAGCATGGAGGAGGGCACACTCAAGAGAGACACGGAGGGCAATTCCAGTTCTCCCTGTATATAACCTATATGCCCCTGAGCAAACAACCTAACATCTCTAACTTTAGTCACTTCATTTGTAAAAGGCAGTAATAATAATTCTCACCTCATAGGATTATAGTGAGGATCACATAATATAATACATACAAAGTTATGAGCTCTCCACTTGTTAGCTCTATGACCCTGGGCACCTGGGAAACCTATGTCTTTCTCATCTCTAAAATAGAGACCATAACAGTGCCAACTCCATAGAGTTGTTAACGAGAATATACTGAAAAAGTAAGTGGGAAGCTTTAACAAGGTAACAAATGTGAAGTACTTTAAATAAGTACTAATGTTTGAAAGAGCGCAATATATGTTAGCCATTGTTTATATTAACAGAGTTGAGGTCTCAAAGGGTCTAAGAGCTAAGAGTATATTCAGTGGTAGAGTGTGTGCTTAGTATGTACAAGACCCTGTGTCAATTCCATCACCAAATAAGTAAACAAATGAATGAACGAATGACTTGCTGTGTCATGTTTTATATATGGAATTTAACCTGGAAAACACAGGAAGCTACTGAAGAATTTTAAGAGCTAAATTGACATGATACTATTTGGCCTCTGGAAGCCTCATCCTGGACCCTCTAGAGACTGGACTAGAGAGAGGCAAGAATGACAGAGTGCAGTCAGGAGGCAGTCTAGCCTTCCTGGAGAGGAGAGGACAGTGACCTGGACCAAGAGGACAGCAGTCAAAGAGACCAATGTATAAGTTAAACAAGATGTTTGTATTAAGATGTGGCCTGTCCCCTGCGTCTTACTGATCCTACCCTTTGTTCCGCACCCTACCTTCCAACTAACAACTCATAAATTTTGTTTAGTTCTACTCCACATTACTTTGGAAGTAATCCCCAAATGTTATCTTTACATCCCTTCCATGAGCTTCAGGTCCAAATTTCAACAGGCCCTGAAAGCTCTCCACAGATAGTAACTTCACATTTAATATAATCCAAATCAAACCAATCATTTTTTCCCCAGAGAATCTCAATTTCCTTATTTTTAATCCTAGCTCCAACATGTTCTCTCAGTCACCTAGGATACAAATTTGGAGTGATCATTTATCTGGATGTCAAGACCTTTCTAGTCTTCCGATACTATTTCTTGACAATTCTCATTGATACCAGGATTCTTGAAATAAAGGCAGTATCATGCAAAAGAAAACACCCAAATATCAGCCCCCATTACCTCTATTTTATTATAGCAAATTAATTCATCTTCCCTCTTCATTTTGCCCTTCAGTCCTGCTTGTACTCATGGGTCATACATGAATGAGTATTACAGACTGAAGCCAGGGCCTTCACACTTAGCTACATCCTCTGCGCCCCTCCTTTGGAGCAGGTTCTCACTAAATGACTAAGTTTCTCAGGCTGGATTAGAACTTGTGATCCTCCTACCTCAGGATCCCTGAGTGCTGGGATTATAGACATGTGCCCCAACATCTAGCTTGAATTATTTTCAAAATGATGTAGTTATATTGGGAGCCAAGCCTGGTGGTACATACTTATAATCCCTCCAAGAGGCTGAGAAAGGAAATCACGAATTCAACAACCCCAGCCTGGTCAATTTAGCGACTTAGCAAGAACCCCATCTCAAAATAAAAAAATTAAAAGTGGGCTGAGAATATTGCTCAATGGGAAGATGCTGGATTCAATCCGTATGGTACGGGGGGGAAATGTTATATTAGTTATAATAATTATACACAGAATGTAGCTAAAGTCAAGAACAACTCTATTGGAAAATAACGTAAAATTTTAGTTTCCATTATGTGTTGTTAATTTAAAATATGACCATATTAAGCAGAGAGAAAATGAAATTTTATCTTAGTGAAAACATCTGCTAGTCACTAGGAATTCAACTGGGAAAAATGAGCACAAACCAGTTGTTTCGCTACAGATCTGAGAAGGGATTGTGGCTATCACCCACAGGCTCAAAACACAGTGCCCATAGTAACTCATTAACCCACCCAAGGCAAACAAAATCCACATAGAATTCTGCTTATTCAAAGGCATTTGAATACGAGACCTGATAAAACTAATGCACATGATAAGAAGAAATATCTCTTGGAAGAATATATCTTTGAAAAAGATTGAGAAATGTGATTTTAAAAACTGGTATCCTTAAATAGAACAGAAACAACACTGCCTCCCCCAAACAGGAACAGAAAGCTACAAGGGAGAGGAAAGAGGAAAACAAGACAACAAAGAGCTTTTATTTTTATAAAAGAGCCCAGCATGACCTTGATATCAAAATCTGACATGGACAGTACAAAAAAGGAAATTATAGCCAAAATCTCCTCCATATATAGGTACAAACATAAGATAAACAAAATATCAGAAAATGAAATATAGCAATATTCAAAAAAATAACATGACCACATGCAAGGTTGATTTAATATATGAAAATTAAAACTCATTACATTCACAGGAGAAAAAGGAAAAATGATATAATCATCTCAAGAAGTACAGAAAAAGAATATGATAAAATTCAACACAGGAATGGACAAAAACTTTTCAACCTGACCAAAGGCATCTAATAAAACTTACAGTAACTGAAGATTAGCAGTTTTCCCTTGAATTCAGATACAGAACCATTATGTCTGTATTTACTGTACAAATTTATCATCATAGCAGATGTCTTACCAGAAAAATGAGGCAAGAAATAAAAGATACAAAGATCAGAAAGCAGGAATAAAATTATCACTATTCACAGAATATAGCAATGTGTACATAAAGAGTACAAAAGAATATACCAACGCATTATTAAAATAAAATAAACATCAAGATGTGGGATAGAAGGTCAATATATAAACAAGTAATATATTTCCACATATTCGTGACAATTAGAAAGTAAAATTTTAAAAGAAATACCATTTAAAACAGCATTTTTAAAAAGCCTATGAATAAAACCAACAAAAAATGTTCAGGACCATACATTAAAAACTATAAAACACTACTGAAAGAAATTAAAGAAGATATATAAGGAGAGAGGTTATCATCTTAATGGACTAAAAGACTCAATATTGTTAATATCAATTCTCTACAAATTACCCTAGAGATACAATGCAATTCTAGTCAAAACTGTGGAAATTCACAAGGTGATTGTAAAAGTCAAAAAAATCTGCAGAACATTAAAACTGAAGAACTTACAAGGAACTAACAGAATGGTTTTCTTCTTTTTTTTTTTTTTTTTTTTTGGTCTTTTTGAGACACGGTCTCGCTATGCAGTTCAGGTTGGCTTTGAACTCACTTTGTAGCCCAAGCTGGTCTCAAACTCTCAATGATCCTCCTGCCTCAGCCTACCGAGTGCTGGGATTACAGGCATGCACCACCATGCCTGGCATGCAGAATGGTTTTAAAGGTTTAGTAATTAAGATAACATGGTATTGGCCCAATGGCAAGAATAAAATCCAAGAGAGATATGAAAGGAATAAGAATAGGAAAGGAAGAAGTGAAATTATCATTATTTGCAGATGACATGATACTCTACATGGAAGACCCCAAAAACTGCACCAAAAGACTCCTAGAATTAATCAACAAAATTCAGTAGCGTAGCTGGATACAAAGTCAATACTCAAAAATCAACAGCATTCCTATACACAGACAACAAACATGCTGAGAGAGAAATTAAGGAAATTATACCTTTCACAATAGCATCCAAAAAACTGAAATACTTAGGAATTGATCTAGCAAAAGAAATGAAAGATCCTTACAATGAAAACTACTGTACTCTGAAAAAGGAGGTTGAAGATTTCAGAAAATGGATAGATATTCCTTGCTCATGGATAGGAAGAACCAACATTGTGAAAATGGCCATACTCCCAAAACTGTTGTACAGATTCAATGCAATCCCAATTAAAATACCATTAGTATACCTCACAGATCTACAGAACACATTCCTAAAATTCATCTGGAACCAGAAGAGACCTAGAATAGCATCCTGGGCAACAAGGACAAGTCAGGTGGCATCAAAATCCCTGACTTGAAATTATACTACAAGGCCACTGTGATAAAATCAGCATGATACTGGCAAAAAAAAAAAAAACAGACCCAAGGATCAATGGAACAGACTGGAAGGTGCAGCCACAACCACAAACACACTCAGCCAACTTTTTCTGACAAAGGGGCCAAACAAGGTCACTGGCAGAAAGACAGCCTTTTTAAGAAACGGTGCTGGAAAAACTGGTTCATCACATGCCCAAGACTGAATCTAGACCCATGTCTATCACCATGCCCCAAACTCAAGTCAAAATTGATCAAAGATTTAAATATTAAAACAGAAACACTAAATCTACTGGAAGAGACAGCAGACAAAAATCTTAAAGACATAGGGCAGGCAAAGAGTTCATGAACAAAAACCAAACTGCATGGGAAATACTTCAAAGAATCAACAACTGGGATCTCATCGTATTGAAAAGTTTTTGCACATCTAGAGAAATCACCAACAGAATAAAAAGAAAACCCACAAATTGGGAAAAAATTTTAGCTGACTGTCCCTCAGACAAAGGCCTATCTAGAACATATAAAGAACTAAAAAAAAAAAAAAAAACAAAACCAGCCCCCCCCCCAAATTTAAAGACGCAATCCAAAAATGGGCATCTGAGATAAATATACACTGCTCAGATGAAGAAATACAAATGGCAGACAAATAAAAAATGTTCAGTATCATTAGTCATTCAAGAAATGGAAATTAAAACAACACTGAGATTTCATCTTACCCCAGAGAGAATGGCTATCATCAAGAAATCAACCAATAACAAATGCTGGCGAGGCCATGGGGAAAAAAGGAACCCTCCTCCACTGTTGGTGGGAGTGCAGACTGGTGCAACCCCTGTGGAAACCAGTCTGGAGATTACTCAGTAAACTAGGACCTGAGGTCCCATTTAACCCAGCTATTTCCCTTTCAGGTATTTTTCCACAAGAACTACAAACATCATACCACAGCAATATATATGCACCCGTGCACCCATATTTATAGCCGTGCAATTTGTAATAGCTAAACTGTGGAAGCAACCCAAATGCCCATCAACTGAGGAATGGATAAAAAAGATGTGGCATTTTTACATAATGGAATATTATTCAGCTATAAAGAAAGATAAACTTAAGGCTTTCATAGGTAAATGGATGCAACCAGAGTCCATACTCATAAGTGAAATAA
>NW_004955419.1:4098894-4109758 GCF_000276665.1 Chinchilla lanigera | reverse complement strand
AGGCGCTTTTGCCGCTGAGCTAAATCCCCAGCCCCTAGGCGAGGATTTCTTAAACAGTACACTTATTAAAAAAAAGCAAAGCAAAAATTGATAAATTAAACTTAACTTCTGTTAATCAAAAGTCACCATTAAAGGGGCTGGGGGTGTGGCTCAGTGGAAGAGCTCTTGCCTGGCAAGCATAAGGCCCTGGGTTTGCTCCCCAGCACCACACACACAAAAAAAGTCACCATTAAATAAGAGGCTAGATGTACACGGGTAAAGGTTTGTAATATATTCTGACAAAGTACTCACATTTGGTTATATAAAAGATGTCTGCCAAATAGTAAAAAAGGGACAACAACAGTTGTTGACAGTTAAATGTGAGGAAAGACCTAAAGTGCACTCCACAAAAAAACTATCCAAATGGCCAAATGCAAGGTGCTCAACATCACTGGTCATCACAGAAAAACAGATTAAAACCACAGTGAGCTACTAATACATCCCAGTAATGGCTGGTTGTCTAAAAAGAAAAGGACAGTATGAAGTGTTGGATATAAAACATGTGGATCTGTCATGTATAGCTGATGGGACATAAACTGACATACCATTCTGGAAAATTATCAACATCTACTAAAGCAAACAGTTATGAAGTCCAAAAAACCCAATCCCAATCCTGAGTATAAACCTAACCGAAAGGTACACTTCTGTTAACTATCAGATATGTATAAGAACGTGCAGGCCGGGGATATAGCTCAGTGGCACACACACTTGCCTGGCAAGTCCAAGGTCCTGAGTTCGATTCTCCGTACAAAAAAAAAAAAATTTGGCAACTTTATTCATAATAGCCAAAAATGGGAACCTACCTAAATGCCTATGAATAATAGAGAAAAAACAAATTGTGACATATTAGTATAATGAAGCACTACATAGCAATGAAAAAAGAACATACAATGCAACATAAATTCTAGAGACAGAATATTGACCAAAAGAAGCCTGACACTTGACTGAAAGATTGTTTGAGCCAAGAAGTTCAATAATATGCAAAACTGTTACAGCAACAGAAATCAAAAGTGATTTTTTTTGTGAATGAAATTTTTATTTACACATTGTATCTAGAAGCAGATACATAAATTCTTATATAATTAACTTCCAAAAATGTGTAAGAAATTACTATAATTTGTTTACAAACCAAAAACATATATTACAATCAATGGACTTTGTTTTTTTTGTTTTTTTGTTTTTTTTGTACTGGTAATTGAACTTGCGACCTCATGCTTGCAAGGCAGATGCTGTGCCGCTGAGCTAAATCCCTAGCCAATCAATGGACTTTGGATAGTTCATTCTATGGTGTTCTCAGTACAAATGGTATACACCTGACTTAAAACATAGATTAAAAAGTGTAAACTACAGCAATCTGGATTGCAAGTACTAATTTCATGGCACTCCAACTATGAAATTTCTTTAACTCAACATATATGCTATTCAGAAACTGCAACTACATACTTTTGCCATGTTATGACTCATCAATAAAAAGGATGTTAATAAAAAAACCAGGGGGCTAGGGATTTAGCTCAGCACCACAGCACCTGCCTGGCAAGCACAAGGTTGTAAGTTCAATTCCTGGTACCAAAAAAAACCCAAAAAACAAAAACAAAAAATAAAAAAACCTTACAGGACTAAAGTATTAAAAGAAACCAAATTTGTGATTACTATCATACCAATACCTTTAGAATTTTAGTTATTTATGGAACTGGCTATTGTTCCTTAGTATTCAACAAAATTGTCTATTGCTGGTAGTATAATTTCATTTTCAAATTAATACTTGATGTACAATGAAAAGCAATTAAGATATAAATCAAAATATATTATTTTGAAGTTATTTCTCAATAGGTATTGACTGAACAGCTTGAAGAGCCTTACAATGTGCTAAAGATATCTACAACTTGATCTGGGTGGTGATGGGTATATAACTATTAAAAATGTGTCAAGTGTCATGCTTAAAATCTGTGCATAAAACAGTTGTGGCACAGGCCCCAAGCACTCTGGGAGGCTGAGGCAGAAAGATCACATGTTCAAGGCCAGCCTGAGCAACTTTAACAATTTAGCGAGATCCTACATCAAAACTTAAAAAAAAAAATTTTTTTACATGACTGGTGGGTAGCTGAGTGTGAAAGTCCTGGGTTCAACCCCCAGTACCACTTAATCAATTAAATCTGTGCATGTTGCTATATAAGTAAATAAAACTATAAAAATATACAAATATACAAGTTTGAAAAATATACAATAGCGAAGTTGGAGCTAAAGAGTTGGCAACTTGAAAACACCAAGTGATTCAGACGCAAAAAACACCATTAACAAAAAGCTGCTTTCACTAGCCAAAGACCAAGAATAAAGGCAGCCAACAAGGCAGAAAACCTGCAAAGTGACCACTAAGTGTCACAGAAAAATGTGAAAGAACAAGCAGAGAGTCTGGATTTCCAGCCTGCCATCAGGCACCCTATCTATCCAACTCCTACTGGGGAGGTATTAGAAAGCAGGGTAGGAGCTGGACTTGCAGCATCCGCAAGGAGCAGTAATGAGGATACTCCCTCTCCTACAAGGTTTCAGTGGAGACTCTGCGGAGCCTAGACTTTCATCCTTCCTAAGCAGGTACTGGGTTCCCCTCCCGATCCGCACTGGTAGGGTGTCAAGGAGGCCTTATGGAGATGGAGGGTTTTCATCACCTCCAAAACCACTGCCCTTCACTCTACGGTGTCCACCGAGGCCAAAGTGGATTCTGTGGCATTATCCCGCCCAGTCACAGATTCCAAGGAGGCATCCGTGAGGCACCTGGAGCCAGAACTCCCACCCCCACCCTGTGCAAAAGGGAATCCCCACCCTGGATGTCAACAGAAGCTCAGTACGGAACCTGGACATAAAACCCCACCCTGGCAATAACAAGGCAGAGTATACCTCTCTCTCCAGAACAGTGTGAGAGGAAGCCCGTCAAAGACAGGAGAAAAGTATCTTTGGAGTTCAGTGGGAAATGTTGTCAACCTAATACTCTACGCCCATATGAGCCATCAATCAAGGTTGAAAAAAAAAGACAGTTCTAAGTCATGTTCATGAACTCAAAGTTTACTTTTTAGGCATCATTTCTGCAGGTCCACTATTGTGATTGTCTCCCATGAGGGCCTGAATATATATTTCAGCAAACAAATTAAAACAAAATGATAACCCAGGGAGCAGGAAATAATGAAATCAACCCAAGAAAGTGGTGAAAGGCCATTCCAGGATAGTAAGTAATACAGCTGATTTTATGGAGGGGAACAGGAAGGTGTGAGGGAACCATGCCGGGGCGGGGCAGGGGAAGGGGATCTGGCTAGAACAGCAAGTATGATTTCAAGTTTGGAAAAAATTAAGGATTTAATTAACTCCAGATATGATTCTTTCTTTCCCAATCTCAGGCCCACTCTGCACTGCAGGTAGCACTGTATATATGCCCAAGTCCAAGAATCACACCAAAAACCACCTGTTCCTTAGTGGCACAGAAATGCCATTGATAGTGCCTGATCACAAACATAACTTTTAAGTGGTAGAACCTAAGTTCCTAAAACCCAGGCCCAGACTCCAGCTCCAAAAGGTGTCCAGGCTCCCACTATCGCCAACATGAGGAGAGAAATACCTGTATGATCCCTTAGGCTGTTCCCTATACAAGGCTGGTGCCCACCTTTGTTATTTTAAACAAAGAAATAAAGTTTTTTAAAATCCAGATACAGGCTAGGGGTCTGGCTCAGTGGTAGTGCTCTTGCCTTGCATACACAAGGCCCTGGATTCCATCCTCAGCACCAAAAAAAAAAAAAAAAAATCCAGCTATGAAAAATCTCATGTAAAATGCTGGTAAGAAAAAGTTCATAGGGCTGTGATGTTAATTAAGGACATTCTTCTTTAAATGGGAAAAGTTTTATTCTGGCACCCAATCTGGCCTAGTGGAATTAAATACTTACATTTATATATTCATATATAACACCCTATTATGAGAGTTAACCTAAGGAAAATTCATGAAAGATACTTGAAGGTGAGCTGCTGCCATGGACATAAGGGGGTTTATGTGCGAGGAACTGGCACAACTAGTCATTTCTATCCTGGAGATGATGGTTACTTTTGGATTCCAAATATTGTCTTTCACATAAAGTGTTACAGTATTAAGATATGTAAACAGAAAATTAAACCTGGATTCTAGCCTTTTAGCACAGTAAACTTAAGTTTTAACAAAACCAGAATCCCAAATTGTAGGCAGGAATAAAACAGACTCCATCACTATCATAGTACCAGAATACAAATTTTTGGAGTTTATAAAAATTGTGTACTCATAAGTGCTTCTCAGGTTAGATTTATGAGCCCTTCTCTGAATTTTTAAAATAAAATCTGATACAAGTTCTAAAAAAAAAAAAAAAAAAGCTCATGAAAGATAGTTCTGGTCACAGATCAAAATGTAAACGACCACATCAAAGTATAGTTTAGAGAAGATAAAGGACGAGTTCGAGACCAGCCTGGGCTACAAAGTGTGCTCAAGGCCAGCTTGAACTGCATAGCAAGACCCTGTCTCAAAAAGACAAAAAAAAAAAAAAAAAAGATAAAGGTGATAGCTAGAGTAATATGCCCCCCCCAAAAAAAGTGTGCAGTCAAGAGGTCCTGTTGTAAACTAATAGAACAAAACAATAAAAAGGCTTAAGTTAGAGAACAATCACTACAAGAACTAAAATAATACAAACATGTATAAAACACTGGCCAGGTACTAAGGATAGTGATAGTTCAGTGCTTGCCTAGGACATCCAAGACCCTGAGTTTGGTCCCAAGGAAAGGGCAGGGGAGAGACACCACTGGGCAAAGAGATGAGAGAAGTACTACAAAGGTGCACAATTTCATTTCAGGTAATCAACAAGATAACATGTAAATGAACTAATACAGAGAGAGTTATCTAGGGTTGTGGGTGAATCACCAAAAGAAATGAAAATAGGATCAGTTAACAGAGTTTGTCTCCAAAGAGCAATACTGGGGGAGACCAGGGTAGAGGATTGTTGCTATTCATCACAAGTTCTTATAAGCTATGTGATTTGTTAATCTGTATGTTTACAACTTTGATTAAAATCATGTCTAAAGTTTAACAAACACACTTTTGATTAAGCTGTGAGGCAACAATCTCATGTGAGAATACGAATTGACACAATTCCTATGGTGCAGAATTTGACAGTACTTAGCAAAATTACATATAAACTGACCCTCTGATCCAGCAATCCTTAGGAGTGTTATAACCCTATCACTGGTATAATGGTAAAAATACAAAAAGCACATATGCAAGATTATTCATTACTGTAATAATAACTTGTAATAATAAAATACTGGGAGCAACCTAAATGTCCATTAATACAAGAATGGTTGAATAAAGTATGGTCTATTTATCCAAAGAACTAATCTGTCCTACAGAAATTATCAGTCTTTTTTTTTTTTTGGTTTTTCTCCGGTACCGGGAACCGAACTCACGACCTTGCGCTTGCAAGGCAAGCGCTTTTGCCGCTGAGCTAAATCCCCAGCCCCTGTCTTACAGAAAAATGAAGATGATTTCTATATATTGCTAAAAGTGATTTCTTTACAGGATTTATTATAAAATGAGAAAAGTCAAAGGGAAAAAAGTGCACAAAGAATTCTACCATTTACCTGAAGGCCTGACAAAAGGAGGTATGACTATACCTATGTATTTGCCCGTTGTTTTTAGTAGATGGGCAAGTGAAAATCTAGAAACAAACAAGTTACCTATGGAAGAGGGAAAGGATAGGATGGTGGGCAGAGACACAGGTTAGATTTTAGTCAGGTGTGGTGGCACTCTGGAAAGTTAAGGCAGGAAGACAAGTGTGAGCCCACTTTGGGCAACTTAGTGACTTAGTGAGAGTTTGTCTCAAAATGTAAAAAACAAAGGTGGGGGCGGGCCGGTAATGGATGCACAGGGATGTAGCGCATTGCAAAGACCCTGGGTTCAATTCCAGTACTAGTGGGGAAAAAAAACTTAAGACTTTTATGATTACACCTGTTTTGTATATTTGGCTTTGGAAAAATATAAATATTTCATGTAATTACAGAATAAAATTAATTACTTTAAAAAAGTAATCCCAAAAGATTAAAAGAAAAAAATTTAAGAATTTAAATGTATAGTGTACACTGAGTTGATGACACAACCACAGAGAAAGAAACTATTTCTAGTAGTTTTTAAATAGTAATTTGATTATATATTCCTAATGAGATATACCCTTGGGATAAGAACTACCAAATTAAAAACACAGTACCTGTTCAGTAATCATGTCATTGGTGGTAATGTTTGTACCGTTATGAGCAACCTGGGCATTGTGGGATAAACCTAAAGAATAATTATCAGTATTGTTGCAAATCAAGACTTTTGTTATGGCTATGGAAGAGTCACATGTAAAGGTAATGAAGTTAAATGAAGCTGCTATAGTCTTGATATTAGAAATATCAACATGAACATAACAGGTAGCTTAAATATATACATATGCAATCTCTCCCCACCACCACTACCATTCTGACCCCAGGAGAAGCCTAGATGTAACTCCCAGTAACAAACATCTCCCCACCACAAAATAAAAATAAAAATCCTAAAACTTCCCAAGCTGTGATCACTAATATTTCCCTCAAAAGGAACCCAGTTGTGTTTAAAAAAAAAACAGTGGGATACAGGTCTGGAATAGGAAACAGTGGAATACAGGTCTAGAATAGGAAGCAGTAAATGACTCTGGAACATCTTGTCATACCAAAAGGTATGACATATTAAGAATCTATTGGGATCCTCCCAAAAGGACTTAGAAGTGTATTTGAAGACATTCCCACTATCAAGGATAGGACAAATTAAACATCAATATGGATAAAACCTATAGTAGATTAAAAAACAGCAAATAAAATTAAATGTATGCATTTAGAGTGACACACTTTCCAAAAACATCAATTATATACCTTTGCCAAGTATTAGGAAACTATCTGAAAAACTAATAAGGGAAATCAAGCATTTATCCTGATTTTCCTATATGAACTATACCCCAGTGCAATCAAGTAGTTAACACGGTAAAGTTTTTCTTTATACAAGTATCCAAGCTAACATGAAGAAAAACTGACAGACAAGAAATAGCACCATTTTACCACCTCTAATAAATTAATGGATCAAAGAGAAAAAAAGACATAATGTACCTCCTCATTGAAGTATTCATTACCATTTCTTAAGTCTTCTTGCCAAGAAAATGAACTTGAATCTGATCAAGTCACTTAATCTAATCATCAATTTATAGAAAATAAAAAGGACAGAAAAACACATTAAATAAACCATGTCGACTGGAAACTACATAGGACCAATGATCCATTTCTTTAAAAAATAAATTGCCGGGAGGCAGGGGACAAAGAGATTTATGAGCTACATATCAACCATCTGCAATGTATGACCTAAGCTGATTCAAACAAATCCTGTTTCCAAAAACATTTGTTGGTAAAACTGTTAAACACTGGATATTTAATAATATGAAGGGATTTTTGTGAATTTTTTAGGTGTGATATTGATGTGTGTTCTTTATAAAAAGTATATCTTTTAGAGACACATATGGAAATACAGATTTGTTTCAAAATAATACTAAACTGGAAAGTAAGAGAAGAGGGACATAATCAGTTACCTATAAATGAAATTAGGTAACCCATATATTAAGTATCTTTATGTTTTTTGTTTTGTTTTTTGTTTTTTTTCCCAGTACCAGGAATTGAACTCACGACCTCACACTTGCCAGGCAGGCACTGTGCCACTGAGCTAAATACCCAGCCCCCCCATATATTAAGTATTAAAACTGGGTGATGGACATTTGGGGGCTGACTGTACATTCTATTTTTATAGATGTTTAAATTTTTTCAAGATAAAATAGTTTAAAATTATTCTAAGCACTACAGAAAAAATGAAAAATTATGTTAAAAAGAGTAAACAGTGGTATCCACCAGATAGAAATAAATTATTAGTATAAACCTTTTATAAAAATGAATAAAAATTTCCAATATTTATGAGAGGGGGCATAAAGTCATAAAATTATAGGGGGTCCTAGGGACTGAACAGGGACTTGTATAAGTGCTACACCACTGACCTGCAGCTCTAGCTGCAACCCTTTGTTTTTGAGATAGAAGTCTCACTACGTTGCCCAACCAAGGCTAGAACTTGTCATCACCCTGCCTCAGCCTTCTGAGTAGCTGAGACTGTAAGTGTGCATGTGTGCCACACATCCTGCAAATATTGCACTTCTACTTATGGGCAAGCTTACCTTATCTCTCTTAGACTATAGGCTTCCTCTCTCCCCAACCAGCAAGAAGAACACTGTCATATCAGGATCTCAATCCTTCAAGTAAATTCAATAAAACATACTATACATCACTCTAACATCCTCCCCAAAGGAAGCAAATACTTTATAGTAAAAGAAAAAAAACTACAAAAAGATATGCATTTATTTCCTTTTTACTTTTTTTAAACTTCAGGGTTTCAGACCATTGACTGTTTCATTCTCTGCAAGCAATAATCAGGATAGCTTCCATTTATACTAAACGGCCAATCTCTGCTGAGGGCGAGACAGGAGCTCTCTTTTAATACTCAAAACAACCCTTCAGGTAAATTTACTGCCTTCCTCTTAAAAAACAAAATAAAAACAAAAAACAGAGGCTCAGAAATTTAGAACTCAGAAGGGAAACTGTGTGTGGTTCCAGAGACTCAAAGCTCAACACCCACATCCCCCATCCTACCTCCTCTCACTCCCTGGAGTACAAGAACTGCCTGCTTGGAGACCAACAGCATCTTTTCTTGATTCACTTCCTTCCTTCCATTTATTCATACAGCCCAGCCAAGATCAATGCAACACCCCCAAAACCTTTCCTGTAGCTAAAGTGAGTTCAAAAGTTGTTTTGTTTTTTCCCCTCTAAATCTACCATGGACAGATTTCCCTGCAGCAACTTGGTTCATTCCTCCTGAAGTTGTAGTTACTATCAAAAACACACATTCTCTACTGAGCCCTTAAAGATTCCTTCCTTTCTCACTGCAGACCAAAATGACTTTTCCCAATTGTAACTTCTTCCCTTCAAAAAAGAGCACTGTATAAGGAGTCCTCACCTCACAAATACCATATTTATAACTTTGCTAACTCTGTCAGGTCATCTTTGATTCTTCTCTTGACTCCTGCATGTAATTTGTCACCAAGACTTGTCAATTCTACCTCAATCTATCTTAAATCCATCACTTTTCTTTCCACTGCCAAAATCTTACTTCAAGCCTTAATCTTCTGCAGTATAAACTATTACATAGTTCCATAATCTCAGAACCTTTTCCCCTATACATTCCTTAAAAAAAAGGAGCATACATCTAATCTATATGCCCTTTTAAATTATAACATTTTATCATGCTAATATATACACTAAAAACAAATTTTGAAGGTTGATCTAAAAATCAGTGTAAGATCTTACATATTTTCTCACACTCCAATAGATCATCTTACACAAATCAAGAGTATCATTGCTCTGAACTACTGCTGCCAGGGTAATCCTCCTAAAAACCCAAACCCAACTGCATTACATCCTTAACCCAACCCTTCAATACAGACTGTCCCAATGGCACAAACCTATTTTTTTCAAATTAATTTCCTATAATCTGAGTTCACATATCCTGTATCTCAGCTATATTTTTTAATTCACCCAGCACTTCATGCAGAGTCCCCTTTGTCTGAACTTCCGTTGTTCTTGACAGCTGCTGATTCATACTTAACAGTATCTCTAAAAGAAAAGTACATTCTACATCCCATAACCAATTTACAAATAAACTCTTGGAATGCTGTCTGTCTTTTCAATAGGACATACATACTTTGAACATACTTTGAATCTTTTATTACTTTCTTTATCCTGGTCCTTCTTAAGTCCTAAATACGGTCATGCATCACTTAACAATGGAGACACATTCTGAGAAACATACCATTAGGCTACTTTACCACGTGAGCATCAGAGTTTACTTAAACTAAGGTCACTAAATCACTAGGCAATATAACTTTATGGAACCAGTTATACATTGGTCCACTGTTGATCAAAGTGTCATTAGGTGACACATAGCTGTATCTGCAAAGAATGGATATAGGTTTCAATAAAAAGAGAGGAAATCAACTTTATTTTGGTCTCCTTTGCTTATTTTTCTTCTTTGTTCATCTTCTCACGCCCAGTTAGGTCCTTTTAAGCAAAAAGGATGTTGCAAACCTAGAGGTTAATTCTCCTTGGGGCCCGGAAAGAGGTTGAACCTTTCCAATTGCAAACAGCATTCCAAAAACCAAGACCTTACACACAGATTTCATATTCTGAATCTAAACATTTCCCTAGAGTGATATTCTAGGTTTTACATTCTCTGTGTCAAACTTCCTATCTGCCATATAAGCCTCTCCAAATTGACTGCAGAGACTAAGAGTAGAATGATGGAATAGCATGAATATTTTCCAGAAAAGCCATGAAACTTTAAGTGGCTGATTCTGGGAACTAATAGTGGAGAACCTGGTCTCTGAGGAGACTTATTCCACCACCCCAAAATCTTTCTAAATTCTCCTATGGAGATCAGAAGGGAGCATTGTGCTGGAAAGAGGAAGGGAAGAGAAACTAGAAGGAGGTCTGAAGAGGAAGTCACACTTCAACTCCTCCTTTTATCACAAAGCAGATAGGAATCATTTTTGTTACACAAGAGGCCACAAGAACCAACAGATCTGCCCCACATATTGGAAATGGAAATCCTTTAAAAAGCAGTCCCAAAGCAGACAAAGAAAAAATTGCCAATGTTAAGAAGCCGAAAAAAAAA
>NW_004955419.1:4092986-4098794 GCF_000276665.1 Chinchilla lanigera | reverse complement strand
AAAAAAAAAAAAAAAGAAGCCCAATGCTCAGGTCCAGTGTGGTGGCACACACACCTGCAATCCCTGCACTCAGACCCTGAGGCAGTAGGACTGCTGCAAGTTCAAGGCTGGCCTGGGCTACAAAGTGAGTTCATGACCAGCCTGAACTATAAAGCGGAACCCTGTCTCAAAAAACAAAACAAAACAAATGAAAAAAAAAAACCCAAGAAGCCACGGTTGTATCTCTGTAATTGAAAACAATGAAATGAGTTTATCTTCACTTTCAAACCATGTAGCTCTCATTACTCTTTCTTTGGGACTCCCTCCTCCCTTCTCCAGGTCTCTTTTCTTTCAGTTCAAGTCCTACCTTCTTCTGAAAAGTCTATTATTGTCTATTCTAATTTTATGTCTCTTACACAACTCATTTGGGACAAATGAGAGCCATAATGAAATGTCACTTTTGGTGCAGCTGCTTTGGTAACCAATTTTAATAGTTCCTCAAAATGTTTAGAGTGGGGTGGGCATGGTGTCACATGCCTGCAATTCCAGGATGAGGCAGGAGGATTGCCAGGCAAGCCCAGGCGACGTAGTAAGTTCAAGGCCAGCCTGGATTACAGAGTGAAACCCTATTCCAAAGAAAAAGTTTACATAGTTACCAAATAATCCAGCAATTCTACTCTTAGGTATATAACCCCCCAAAATGAAAATGTGTCCACACAAAATGTTAACAGCAACACTATTCATAATAGTGGAAAAGTAGAAACAACCCTAACACCTAACAACTGATGAATGGGTAAGTAAAATATGGTATCTCCACACAATGGTATATTTCCCAGCAATAAAAAGTAATAAACCAGGCATGGTGGTGCACGCCTGGAATCCCAGCACTTGGAAAGCTAAAGCAGGAGGATCACCAAGTTTGAGACCAGCTTGGGCTACACAGTGAGTTCAAGGCTAGTCTGAACTACATAGCAAGACCGTGTCTCAAAAAAAAAAAAAAAAGTGATGAAACACTTGTACAGGTTGCAACATGGTTAAACCTTGAAACCATTACACTAAGTGACAAGACACATGAAGGGTTACGTATCACTCCACTTATATGAAATACCCAGGATAGGTAAATCTACAGCAAGTGTAAGTAGTGATTGCCTAGGGTTAGGAGGGTTTAGCGGTATGAAATTTCTTACTGGGGTAAAGAAAATGTTCTGGAATTCAATAGTGGTGGTCAGTCACACTTCTGTGAACATAGTGAAAACCATTTACTTTAAGAGTAAATTTCATAGCATGTGAACTACATCCAAAGGCAGTCCTCAGATTACAACTTACAAAACCCAGCTTAAGCTCTCTGACCTTACCTCAAGCCTCTTTGCCTCTGTGATTCACTACTCAAGTCTATCAGTTCCTGAAATGTGCCCAGCGTTCCTTTACCTCCAGACCTTTGTGTATGCTCTACCCTCCACCTTGAGTAGAAGTCTCACTCAGTCTCTTGACATGACTAATACTTCTTCATCCTTTAAGTCTCAGCTCAGATGTCATCTCCACAGTGAGGCCATCCTTACCACTCCAAAACAGAACAGCCACTCCCATCATTCTCTCTCAGCATCTTGTTTCCTTTATAATACATCCATACAGCTTTATGGGAATTTACTGAGTTCACCAGGTCCACTGGTGACTGAGTTCTACCAGGCACCAGACTATAAGCACTCTAGGACAGTAGGGGCGAATCTGTACTGTTCACCATAACTCCTGATGCCCAACACACTTCCTGGCATGTAAGTGCTATTAAATGGCAGCATTTTTATTTCCCTAATACTGCCACTCTTGTAGAAACTATCACTGCTAATGCCACCTTCACCACTTCTACCCCCTCTACCCACCACCCTTAATCCCTTCACACTCTCACTCATCCCTCAGCTTAAATATTACCTCCTGGATGAAGACTTCTTTTCCTGACTCCTCAAGGTGGACAATCTCTCCTAAACTCTATTACCTATTCATTCACATCAGCAATTACTTTATTGTACTGTACTTGAGGTTTGGGTAAGGCTTAAGAAGCCTGGGGAGGGAGTATTTTGGTTTTACATTTATGTCTACAACTTCAGAAAGTGTTAAAGCAAAGAAAAACTTTTTCATTTTTGTGTACCTAGAACTTAGCACACAGCAAGGCACATCCTAATTATGATAATAATGGCTAATATTTATTAAATGCTTACTCTGTGTTTGACACTTAGTTCTGTAATAAAGAAATGAATGAATAAATGGGTAAATTTCTATGGCACCAATGTCAAAGAGGCCACAGTCTGACAGGGAAAGAAGACAAGTATACAGGTTAATGCAGAACAAATACCACTAGGCCAAATCAGTTGCCCTGTTCTGTCCCCATGACTTTAAATGTTATAGTATGCTTTTCTCTGAGGCCATAAATGTCAGGTCTCTTCAAACTCACTTAGAATACTTCCTTCGATTACTTACAATCCACTTCCTGTACTTAGTGCCTGGAAGCAATTTCTAGGATGTCACCACAAGCAATATTAAACTGCCACACAGTTTCCTGCTGTGTGTCTGCATTATCAGTTAAATTGCTTCATATTAACCACATTCTGGTCCACCGGGATCACTCAAACACTAAATAAGATTTAAACATACCTGTCGAAGATTGTCAGTTACCACTGCTCCTTTCATCCATCCAGATAAACGCCTGCTCAGACTTAAGATTTAGGTTTCCAGGATGCTATCTGCATATTGGTGACCTTCCTTCATCAACTAGAGTTTGGCTTGAGGAAAGACAATGTCCCTTTATTAAAAACAGACTAAATAAACACTCTTTGGTAAAAGGACATTCTGCTTAGATCAGGGCAATTTGGCTTAAACTTGTTAGAAACTCTTCTTCCTCAAAGGTTCAAATACCAATTCTTTTAATTTTGTGTATATTCAAATCAAAGAACCCAGTCTTACGTAGGACCTTATTTCAGATCCTAACATGTTTCTTAAACGTATCCCATAAACTCTTTCTAAATAACCATGTGCCAGTCATTGAAATTTATTATACGTGCTGCTAAAGCAAGCACCAGTCATTGAGTTTGACACAATGAAATCAGGTAATATTGTCTCCGCCCTTATAAGTTTGTATCCAACTTAGTATGACAGACAAGAAGCTAGATATGGCCCAATGGCAATGATAAACACAGAGGCCAGAGAAATGTAGACAGGGGCACCTGGTCTAAGCTGGGGTTAGACTGCTGAGGGGCAGAGTAGCAATGGAGAACAGGCATCAAGGTAGGCTTCCTGGGGATGGCGTCTGATCCTAGGCCTTGACATGCTCATTTGAGAAAGGCAGTTAACAAATAACACACTGCACAGTTGTGAGGATTTGATATTGTGCTCAACCAGCCTTGGCTTGAAAGTCTGACCAAGCACTAAATCTCACCACCTGTGCCTAGCAACTCACATGCTTTACCACTGGTTATACAACAGACACGAGCTTCACAATTACACACAGTATTGTTTTTATTCAACTTTTATTTATTAATAATGTGACAAAGTCCTGCTCTGCACATTAACAGTCTTAATTCCTTGACCATTAATTTTTTTCTCCATTGCTTAAACATAACTTTCTCTACAATTCTAGCATGAAATATATGTTTTCAGTCTTTTGATAAGAATGTATTTTAAAAACCCTAACAATTACTGAGTTTTTAATATGGGCCCAACATTCCTGTTGATGCTGTGCCTATTGCCCATAATAATCCTGCAACCTGGACACAAGTGACCCCCTTTTGGCCCCCAGAAAGCCCAGATCTACAGGTAGTCTGTGCAGTTGTACAGTTGGCCCCAAACAGAGCTGGAATTTGAACCCAGATCTGATTCCACTGTTCTTGTGACACCGCAAGCATCAGAGATAAGAGAAAAAACACAGGCAGCTGTAGTGTTCTACTGCTTGGTGACCCCTGCTGTGTGCCCCATCTCCCACAGTCCTACCGGAACCTGAACACTGAGCTTCCATCTTAGCCAGGTAAACACCTTGAGCCAACATCTATTCTGTCCTGCCAGGCAGAAATGGCCAGGAGTAGCCCAAGCTCTATTTTCTCCAAAGACTAGGCTGGCTTAGTAAGTGGTTTCCTCACCACCTGACTATCCCCATTCCTAGCATCAGGAGGAAGTTGCACAATCAGCAGTCACTATAAATCACAACTACTTTTCATAACTTCTCTTTTCATGTTCGCTTTAAGTCTCACCACAAGCTAACACATTTCCCAAACCTAAAATCTTACCACAGAACAGTCTAGTTTTAAGATCAATAAAGCCATTCTTCATACTAATTTCACGCTTCATACAATTTCATGCCTTAGTGAATTCCCTTGCCCAGGCGCTCAGACATTAGTGATGGGTTCCACAAAACATACTTGAGAAATGTATTTGTCAACCTGCTACTGTCAAGAACAAAAGAGAGACCTGACAGGTAGTCATCTAAACTTCTGTTTGTAGGAGTTTAACGTTGGTTCTGACATTCATGTCATTCAAGTTCCTGAACTCTTCCACAACAAGAAAAGTAAGCATCCTCATGCATACTCTGCAACTCTAAGATGGCTTTTGGAAAGTGTTTCTAAGTGCTATTGAAATTCAAGTTTACAATTCTTACTTGGAAGCAAGAACTATAGTTGAAGTGCCTTTTTAATCCCAATACTTCACAAATTACATCTCCAACCTCCCTAGCCTTTCAAGCTCTTATTTGGAGCATGCTTCTAACCTTTTCCCCCTCATTTCCACAAAAATAAACAGCATGCTCCTCTAACACTTCCAAGTTCCATATAAGCAAACTTTTATTTCATTTACTAAATGTCTCAGAGTTACTGCAGCACATATTAGACACAGTTTGTAAATGAGAAGCCTAACCACTCAGGGGACCACAGGTTGGGCAAGGGTCACACTGAACAGGCTTCACCTAGACACGAGATGCAATGTTTGAATAATTATTAGGTTTTGCCTTAAAGGCCCTTCCCCTTTCAAACTTCCCTAGTACAATTCTTAAAATGCTGAAATAAACACATTCCACAGACTTTCCTACAAGAGGGTTTAAAGTGTCTTGTGAAAGCTGTTTTACCAAAAAGCCTGCGCTGTCAAGTTTGTTTTTAAATACCCTTAAACAATTCTATTAGTCATAGAGAAAAAGCGAACATTTGTTAGTGATTAGAGATAAAGCATCTCATGTTCTGAGGCTGAGGAAGGGAGAGGCCAGAAGAGGACTTGGCTGGGAGGGGAGATAGAGTCAAAGGCAACACACCCAAATTGGACCACATAAAAGTTGTACTTTCCAAAGTCAACTTCTATGTTTAAAGGAAGGCAACAATATTCTAACAGATTCTAAAATGAGGTGTATCAACATCTCCCTGGAAAACTAACACCCACTGGGGACCACAGGTGAATGAATGAGACAATCTGCCAGATTGGGTTACAGATTATAGAGATCAGGTGCTCAGTTACAACAGAGGAATCTTCCTTCCAGCCTTTGGCCCTTGCTGTGTGGGGACTTTCACAGATAAGAAGGGGCAATGGGAGGAGAGGGGAAGGGCCTTCCTCCAGAGGCCATCCAGACCTGAAGTCCACCAGGACCTCGCTCCCTCTAAGAACCTCACACCACTTCTGTGGGGGCCTCAGGCCTCCAGTAACTATGATGCACCCTCTCGGAACCTGCCAACTCTCGGGGGCGCCCCAAACACACCCATTTGGGGACTTGCTCCCGAAGGTTTCCCACTCCCCCTCCCATTTTCAAAGGCTCTCGGCAAACCCCGCGGAGGGGGCTACGTAACCTCAGCTGTTCCCGCCATCAGG
>NW_004955419.1:4087711-4092669 GCF_000276665.1 Chinchilla lanigera | reverse complement strand
CCGACCGGCCTCCCTCTGGCGCTCTCCCCGCCCCTTCCTCCCTTCCCTCAGGCTGGGGCCCGCCCGCTTGAGGCTCGCTTGCTCCCTCGCCGCCGCCGCCTCCCGGGGTTAATGTACTCGCTCCAGCCGGGCAAACGCCATGGTCGCCGGCGCGCGTGCCCGGAGCGCACCGCCCCCTCCACCTCTCACAGGCCGCCCCCTCCCGCCCGCGCTGCCGCCGCCGCCGCCGCCGCCCCGCGAGGGATGCTGGGAAGTGTAGTCCACTCTCGGGAGGCGGGGCCGCGGGGGCGGGACCCAAGCATCCACCCGCACATCTCCCGGAGCACGTGCCCTCGAGGAATTGGACTGGCCGGTGTGGGCACCTGTTGACCTGCACAGGCTGATGTCCCTCAGAAACCTCCACCTACAACCTCCTAAAGAGGTTCTGATTATAGCATGGAGACCCGTCCCCCAAGGCCACTGAAGAAACTTCCCCTGTGGCGTCCTCTCACTTTGGCATAGCCATGTCACTCTGGCCTCCATGAAAATATACATTTTCCTTTTGAAAATCTCATGTCTTCCAGTAAAGTTCTTACAACCCTCTTCTCTATCACACAATCACTTTCCCACATGCTCCTAAAGGAAGGACCATTTCTCTAAAGAGACCCCACATAGCCACTGGGAAACCACCTGGGGACGTCATAGGACCCATAAGATGGCTCAGCTCTGCCATACCGTTCAGGATCTCTGGTTTCTTTACCAGCCATTTTGGAGGCTCCAATACAGAAACCTCATGTGACCAGCAGAACCTCTGACTGAGATTAACGCAAAGCAAATGAAGATGCTGCATTTGAGAGCCAAGATCATCAACTTGCTGTTTTACCCCGTACCCCCTGTGGCTCGCTGTTCTGCACACCCCAATTTCATCCCCTGTAGGCCTGTAGGAATCAAAGTAAGCAATCAAGACAGCTACCACTAGCTAACTTTTTTTTTTCCACTAGCGAACTTTTACTGAAAGGTAAGTGCCTGGCCTCTCTGAATCAGACATTGTTTCCTATGCCTGGTTAGTGCCAGCTTTAGTAATACTCGTGTAGTTTATGTTCCCATTTTATAAAGAGTAAACTGAGGGATATTCCCAAGGTGACATAAACTAGCAACTGGTGAGCCAAGATTAACATCCAGTCTGAATAATTCCAAGCATATACGGCAGATGTAGTCATGCTTTAGGGTGGAACCTTTGACCATAACTCAGAAGACCTTATAGACTCAAGGGGTCACCTTTGATATTAGACTTTTCTTTCTTCTGCTACTGTTTAGTTGTTGTTTTTTTTTTGTTTTTCGTTGTTGTTGTTGTTGTTGTTTCTAATTTTCTGCTCTGAAATCCTTTCTTACATTTTAGCTCTCATGAATTCATAGAATGAGGGGGGCCACCCCACCCCTTAGTCAGGAAGGAAACTTATCATAGGCCCCTGACCGGGCAGGAGGCAAAGAAAGCAAGAAGATAAATAGAAAAGACTCCTTCCTTTGGAGTTACCTTCTGGATAAAGATAATTTCTTTCTTTGGCTTTGCCTTGAGCATTGTTGATGGTAAAGAATGAACTTTTTTGAATTAAAACAACAACACAAATAAAAATGTGCAAGCTACCATTTTGAATTCAAAGTCTTTTGGGCCCAGACACCAACACCGACTTATAAACACCCCCAGGAGCAAAGCTCTGCTAGACAGTCAGAGGCTCTGTGGTGTTTATTCACCTTGTTTCCTATGAACCCTCTCCAAGGAACAGTTGTTATCAAGATCTTCCCTGGAATAAGCAGCCAGTTCAAAAGCTCAGAGCAGGAGACTATAAATAAAACAAAGTTATTTGGTGGAGGGCAAAAGCTGGCTGTTTTTCAAAGGAGGTTGTAGCCATCCTGGCCACAAAAATGTCTAGGTGCCTGCTGGGTGGCTGCGTTTGTGTGTGTGTGTGTGTGTGTGTGTGTGTGTGTGTGTGTGTTGGAAAGGCAGAGGATGGAGGTATGTTTCTGCCCAGGTGGCCTCTGAGACAGCAGGGTGGTCTGGAGAGAGAACACGGATTAGGAGTCTGCTTCTAATACCAAATGGGGTTCAATTCTCAGCTCTACCTCTTTCTATGTGTACACACATATGTGATCTTGGGCAAGTTATTCAGTCTTCTGTGCCTTGGGTTCTTCATCTGCAAAATGGAAATGATGATAATAGACCTATTTGGGGGGATCAGTAACAGAGCACTTGTCTAGCATAGATGAGGCCTGCGTTCAACCCCCCCAGCATTGCCAAAATAACAATAGGCCATTTTACTGAAATTGGCATGTGAATTAAATGAGTTAATGATATTTAAAGTATTTAGTGACTAGCATATAGTAAAATTGCCAGCAGCTATTATATACAAAACACTTAGCATGGCTTGACATTTATGCTTATTTGTTTGTTTGTTTGTTTGCAGTGCTGGTAGTCAAACCCAGAACCTCACACTTTCAAGTGCTCTGTCATTAAGCTATATCTCAGCCTGTGACATTTATTATTAATAAACATAGAACCAAGTTGTTTTATGCTTGGATTCAGAGACCTAAGTTCTCAACTCAGCTTTATTATTTATATTTGCATCCATTAAAATTCAACTGTGACAGAAGACTGAAATAACAGAGGCTGACAAAAATAGACATCTATTTCTCTTCACATAAGGTGTGGAGGTGAACATCCTAGGGCTGGTATGACAATTACATAATCGTCAGAGACCCAGAACACTCTTATGGCTCTCTTCTGTTACAAACTTGACTTCTACTTCATAGCCCAGGATGGCTGCTTGAACTCCACTTATCTAATCTGCAACTCACCCAGCCAGAAGGAAGAATGATGTGTCCCACCCCAACCTCTGACCTTTAAGTGTACTCCCAGGAGTTGTTCATAGTACTTCCAAGTCCATCCCACTGATCACAACTTAAGTCATACAACCATGTCTCACTAGAAAATGTGGCCTTTATTACACATAATCATGCGCCCAGCTGAAGGGGGCAACTGGCATTTCTAGGAAAGAAAAGGAAGACAGGTATTGCAAAACAGCCAGTAGTATCAGCCGTGTGATGTTGGGCAAGCCAGCGCATTCCTCTGGGCCTCAGTATCCCCATAGCCAAAGTAAGAGAATCAGGCCAGGTGATAACCTCCCAAAGTTCTTTTCAGTTCTAAAGTTCTATAATTCAATATTTCATTGTTTTTATAATTCCTTTAAAACTAAGGTGACTCTGATATCATCCAAATAAAATGAAACCCATCTGCCAAGTACATGTCATAATCAGTCATTAGAATTGATGTCTTCTGGGGAAGAGGAAAGGTTTAGGAACTTTGCCTTCCCAACTGCTGTCAAAATAAGCAGACGGAGCAGATAAAACTCCAGTGGAGGCTGTAATACCAGCTGCGCTGATGCCAGGTGCTGCTTTGGCTCTGAGCTTGTCCTCATGCCACTGTACCTGTCTGGGTTCACTGCTTAGGGCTGATGGGCCTGTGTTAAGGAAGGAGGGTAGTGCCCCCAAGCAGCTTTAATGACCCCCTGATTATGAAGTATAAAATGGCTCAACACATGGCCTGTGAACCAGGATTCAATGGCCTGTTGATCCTAGCACATTAAACTGCGATTATATTCTTTTTTTTAAAGTTGTGACATAAATCAGGTATAGTGGCACACGACTATAATCCCAGCTACTTGGGAGGCTGAAACAGGAAGACTACACATTTTTGAAGCCAGCCTGGGCAACTGAGCAAGACCCTATCTCAAAACAAATATAGGGCTTGAGATGTAGCTCAAAGGAAGAGTACCTACTAACATGTGTAAATCCCTGGGTTCAATTAATATTACTGGAGAGAGAGAGAAAGAAAAAGAGAGAATCACTCACATAAAATTTGCCACCTTAACTTGCACACCTCAGTGATTTTTACTTAGTCAGTCACCACTAATCCAGAACACTTTCATCATCCCCAAAAGAAACCCACACCCACCGACAGCCACTTATCTTTTCTCCCTTCCACCTAGCCATGAGCTAACTTCCTGTTTATGGATTTGCCTATTACAAAGATTTTAAGTGGAATCATGTAACATGTGACCTTTATGTCTGATTTGTTTCACTTAGATAATGTTGTCAGGGTCTATTTGTGGTGTAGCATGCACGAGTACTTCATTCTTCTTTGTTACCACATAGCATTCTATGGGATGTCTGCACCACATATTGTTGGTCCACCATTGATAGACATTTGAGTTGTTTTCTCTTTTTGGATATTATGGATAATTAATGCTGCTGTGAACATTTCTGTATACCTTTTTGTATGGATATATGTTTTCAGTTCTCTTGGGTATTGTGGTTATATTCCATAGAAATAAGGGGACTGCCTCTATCTCCCTGCAAATAGGGGTAATATAATTGCATAAGTTGAGGATGTGCAGATTCATATTAAGTGAAACAGGATTTTTGTTTGTTTGTTTGTTTTGTCTTTTTGAGACAGGGTCTCACTATGCAGTTCAGGCTGGCCTTAAGCTCACTTTGTAGCCCAGGCTGCTCTTGAACTCAAAACGATCCTCCTGCCTCAGCCTCCCAAGTGCTGGGATTATAGGGGTGCGCCACCACACCCAGCTCAGGATTCTTAACTGTAGAACTTCTCACTGCCTTTCCATTTTAGCAAAGTGCATTGTACAAAGAGAATGCAGACAGGATATAGCAGTCGCTCAGGGAATAGCACACCCAGGCTGCTAGTTGAGTGAAAATTATATAACTTCTCTGAGCCTTAGTTTCTTCTTTAATGACGAGATGCTAATCCCCACCTCAGGAAGATGAAATGAAATGAAGACTATAAGCCTGTTGCTATATATTTGTTATTCAGTACATAGGTACTGGGTAAATAAGAATACTATTCTGCTAAATTATCAGCTGATGGAGACAGAAACCATATCAGGTTTGTCCATACCTAGATCACA
>NW_004955419.1:4062624-4087496 GCF_000276665.1 Chinchilla lanigera | reverse complement strand
GACCTTGTGTTTGCCAGGCAGGCACTTTTGCCGCTGAGCTAAATCCCCAGCCCTTGGAACGATTATTTAATCCTCCGGCCTCAGCCTCCTCAGTAGCTGGGATTACAGGTATGTGCCACCACACCCAGCTCAGGAAATGGTTTCCTAAACTTGAACTTGGTATACTGAGTTAATGTATTTATCTTCTATTTTTATACCTTTGTTTTTAAATTGTGCCAAAATAGACATAGCATAAAATGGACCACCTTTTAAAACTGCACAGCTTGGTGGCGTATCGTAACTTCACAGTGTTGTGAAACCGTCACCACCGTCCATCTCCAGAGCTTTTTCCGTATTCCCAGACCAAAACTCTACACCCATTAAACCAGATGTGCCCAACCTGTGTCCCCTGGGTGACCTAAGACTCTGGACAGCCGCTAATGTGGCCTCATCAGTTCATCAACTTTTAACACTGTCGCGTGATTTTGTGTGGCATTTTGCATGACTCACTGGCACAGTGCTCCAGCTTCGACTGCATAGGCGGAGGCAACGGAGAAGGAGAGGGCCCAGCGCAGTGTAACTCTGCCCCCCTTGCCCACCATCCACGGCCGGCTAAAGGGAAACCGTGAGTAGCAAAGGTACCTGTGTTCATGCGACTTGTGATCATAATTTTTGTACCCGTGAAGACAGATGTTGATTGTTATTAAACAGACATGTAAGTTTTCTTTTTTAAACATTTTGGTATATTTATAACCATAAATACATTCCCTGCAGATTTTCAAATAGAATGCACAGAGTTTCGATCAAATATTAAACTCAAAGAAAAATTTGATTATGACCCTTGCTTCTCAACCATGCCTTATTCCTATCATTGTTTTTAGCAGTACATACATTTATGGAAAACTTTTTTTTTCCTGTACTGGAGATGGAAGCCAGGGCCTTCACACTGAACTGTATCCCCAGCCCTTTTTAGTTTTAATTAAGTAATTTATTTATTTTTATTAGTTGTTCATCTTGAGACGGTCTTACTAGGTTGCCTAGTTATCCAGGCTAATCTTGAACCTGTGATCCTCCTGCCTCAGTCTCCCAAAGTGTAGGACTTACAGGTGTATACTACTACGTGATGAAAAACTATTTTCAGTGCTGAAGCACATGAAGAGTAAAGTTAGATCCAAAATTTCTGAAGAGCACCTTGAGAACTCGCTAAGAACTGCAAGCACTTCCATTGACCCAAACAATGATACGTTAAGTTTGCAAAACAGGACCCTATGTTCCACTAGTCTTATGTTTATATTGCTCCCTTTTAAAACTATAATAAAAAATACAAAAAAAGATGTTTTGTTACTTCTGTATATTAACTATATTATATATTTCACGTGCAGCCCAAACCATTGCCTCTTCACTCAGTGCAGCCCAGGCAAGCAAGGTTGAACATTCACACATTAAACAATACAGTAACTTCCCTCCCCTCCCTCCTTGGCAACTCCTGGCAACATTTTTCTACTTTGTGTCTTGATGAGTTGAACTACTCTCACATAAATTCACATAAGTGGAATCATACAGTCTTTGTACTCTTGTGACTGGTTTATTTCACTTAGCATATTGTCTTTGAGGTTCATTCATCTTGAAGCCTGTGTCAGAATGCCCTTCATTTTAAAGGGTGGGTGCTATTTCATGTATGCATGTGCATTTTGATGATCTATTTATCTGTTGATGGACTCTTGAGTTGTTTCCACCTTCTGGCACTTGTGAATAATGCTGCTATGAACATGAATGCACTAGTATCTATCTCTTCAGGAGTTTGATTTCAGGTCTTTATTCTGTTTTGCTGGAGCTGGGGGTTGAATCCGTGGTCTCACACATGCCAGGCAATGCTCCACCACTGAAATTCATCCTAGTCTGTTTTGTTTCTTTGTGTGTTGTGCTACTGGGGTTAAACCCAGGGAATTCTACCACTGACCTACATCCCCAGTCTTTTTTTTTTTTTTTTTTTTTTTGAGGCACGATCTCACTATGCAGTTCAGGCTGGCCTTGAACTCACTTTGTAGCCCAGGCTGGTCTCGAACTCACAGTGATCCTCCTGCCTCAGCCTCCCAAGTGCTAGGATTACAGGCATGCGCCACAATGCCCAGCTCAACCTTTTTTTAAAAAACACTCTTGATAAATTGGCCAGGGTGGACTCAAGCTTGAATCCTCCTGCCTCAGTTTCCAGAAGAATAGGATTACAGGTATACAGTACAGCTACTTGTAGTCTTTTGGTTATATACCCAGAAGTAAAATTCCTGGATTATATAGTAATTCTATTTTTAATTGTTTAAGGAACTATACTCTTTTCCATAACAGTTGAACCATTTTACATTCCCTCCCACTCCTAGTATACCAGGGTTCCAAATTCTCCGCATCCTTTCCAATACAGTCCTTGTCATTTTCCTGGCTTTTGTTGTATTTTGTTGCTTTTGTTTTGCTTTTGGTTTATTTGTTTTACATAAAATCCATCCTCATGACTATGAGGTGGTATCTCATTGTGGTTTTGATTTGCATTTCCTTAATGGTTAGCAATGCTGTCATCATATTGTGTGGGGTTTTTGTTCTTTTACTGTTTGTATATTCTCTTGGAGAAATGTTTACTCATGTCCTTTGCCCATTTGTAAACTAGGTTTTTTTGTTTCTTGAGTTGTAGGAATCACTTATATATTCTGGATATTAGCCTTTCATAAGATATATGATTTGCTTATTATGAAGCTTATTATCAAAAAAATATTTTCTTTGAGGATTGTTTTTCCCCTTGGTTGACAGCATCCTTTATGCAGAAAAGTTTTTCTTTCTTTTTTAAGTGTAGTCCAATTCATTTCTTCATTTGTTGCGTGTGCCTTCAGTATCACATTCAAGGAATCATAACCGGCTCTAATGCATGAATCTTCTTCCTCATTTTGTCTTCTAATTATTTCACAGTTTTTAACTCTTACATGTAGCTATTTGGTCCGTTTTGAGTAAATATTCATATTAAGTGTAAGTTGAGGATCTTTATGTTCTTTATGTTCTTTTGAGGGCCAGGCATAAGCATGCTTGAGCTCTTCCTCCCATGTGGTTGGTTGTGTCTCCCTGCTGTATAGTCCATTATCTCATCATTGTTAATAACACAACTTTGCAAACATTTAATCCTTTATATATTTTTCCAACCATCCAATAATCAGGGAGAGCTGTTGTCCTAGATTTAAAACGGAAGTTTCTGATACACAGAGGGCTTGAGTGATTTACCTGGGATGGAAAAGCCAGACAGTAACCAAACTTATCCCCGGTGTCCTGGCTCCTATTTATGGGATCATTTGTTATATCCCTAAGATACAATGTTTTATCTTGTTGTGGATTTCCCCCTTTGACCGCTGTTCTTAATTTAGCTCCCTCAATGGAGATAGATACTGTTCGTATTAGAATGAGATGAGGATAAATTATATCTGTACATACTGAGAGACCAGTGGTAATGTATATTTGATAAATAAATGATTATCATGGGAACAATTAGTGACTACTATAGTATTTACTATCTCCATTCTTTTTTTTTTTTTAACCTTTGTTTGTTTGTTTTGGGTTTTTTTGTCTTTTTGAAACAGGGTCTCACTATCCAGTTCAGGCTGACCTTGAGCTCACTTTGTAGCCCAGGCTGGTTTTGGACTCACAGTGATCCTCCTGCCTCAGCCTCCCAAGTGCTGGGATTACAGATGTGTGTTACCATGCCCCGCTGTATTTCTTTTATGCTGAATTTATTTCCATGTATTGAGTTATTATTTCTCCAGTTTGTTTTGTACAACCTCCTCTTTTGGTTTAGGAACAGCGCATTCCATTTTGGTGAGGATCATTTCCATGTAACAAGGGTGCTTGTGTAAGGGCTGATCTGACCATGAGCGGCACATCATGAGTGACTTGTTTACCCGGAAATGTTCACTGAGGGAGACTCTACATTTAAACCCAAAAGCTTATTATGAAAGGACTGTGAATTACTGTGCATTTTGAACCATAGTCAGCCAAAATTCTGCAGTCTTTTGATGTCACCAACCCTGTGTCCAGAACACTATTTGGCCTGGGTACTCCTACCAACTCCACCACTGTAACACCAAACAGCAGCTGTTGTTTCTTTAAAGTGATATCTTTCAGCTACTTGGTGTCTTTTCAGACATGTACACCCTTGATTGCCTGGAAAGTTACACATATATTTTTAAAGTGACCAAGAGAATTTGAGCCTCTTGATTTGCATGATGTTGTGGATCAACTGAACAGTGAACCATTTTGACAGATCACTTCAGGCTGCTTACAGGAGGAACTATTTTCCATCTTGATAGCACACCTGCAAGATTGGTACTATAATGCATGCTTTCAGAGAAGGGAGGTGATTTGCAATCCACCCCCCATCACCCAGCCAACAGTGCTAAGAGCTGAAGCCTGTACTAAGGTCTGTCTGATTCTCAAGCTGCCTTCTCCAAAACAATTTATACCAAACTACAAGCTGTCTGTATTTCTGTCTGTCTGTCTCTCTGTCTCTCTCTCTGTCAGTCTCTCTCTCTGTCTTTGCCTCTCTCTCTCCCGTTCTCTCTCTCTCCCTCTCTCTCTCTCTCTCCTCTCTCCTTGGCTAAAAATAACCTGAACAGCATCCTCATTAGCTAATATGCATAAATTATTTTTTGCTTTTTGAACATAATTGGTTCATTCAAAGGAAAGGCTTCCACCTACATGAAAGAAGGAGCCAAGCTGCTCAGCGAAGATGCTTCTGAATTCAACAGAGGTGCTGCTGGAGGATGCCCCCTGCTTCTGGGCTCATGTCACTAGCTGGATGGCAGCATAGCAGGGCAGAAAACAAACTCCCTGCATCCACACACACCGGCCACATTTGAGCCAGAGGACTTTGGGCAAGTCCTCTCCTGTTTCCCAAGAATCTGTCTCTTTGCTGTTAAATCAAGATAACAGAAGCACTGGACGTACAGGGTTGTGATGAAGACTGAATGAACTCATCTGTGGGGCCCCATATGGAATATGTGATCCCTCAAAATCTGGGAGCTGCCATGAGCTAGGCTATGTGCAGGAGAGGAAGGAGAGCCGGTGGGTAGGGTACAGGATTTAGAGCCAGAGGATCATGGTTCCAACCCCAGCACGTCCTGGGCTCTAGCTGTTTGACAGGTTCCTGCTCTCTCTCTCTAAGTCTGTTTTCTTGTAATAAAAAGGATATAATGCATGTAAAGAACTCAATAATGAACAGTGGCTGCATTCACAGCAAGCCTCTTCAACCAGATCATCTCTCTAATAGCAGCTGGAGTAATTGATTTCTGCTTCTAGGAAAAAATGAGCAAGGACACCACAGAGGGTTCATCTTGGGCAGACCACGTGTGCTCCAGGCAACGAAAGCCAAACTGTCTGCCCCAACTTCTCCTGCTGGTTATGTGGCCCATGACAACTAAATGGACTCTTTACCCTTCACTGCTAAGGGGAAACAACTCATGGTGTTATACCATATGAATGTGATGTGAGGTTTTTTTTTTTTTTTCTTGAGCAATAAAGACAGAACCAAAAACATATGTAAGCTTCAGTCTGCAATCTGAACTTCCCTTTTCCTGGCCCTGTCTGTGTGAGGGATGAACTTAGCCATTGCAATTACCCAAGTCATTCGTGTTTGTAAAGTATAGCCATGTCAGAGTGTGTGTTGTCCAGGGCAATCTAAGACTAACAAAACAGAATTTGTAGTGTATAGAAAGCTTGTTATGAGAGGACTGTGAACGGCCCTAGGTTATTGATTTTTCTAAGGATGATCAGGTTTCTCTTGGAACAAATAGATGGAAGTATACACACATGCACACACACACACATTCTTTGCTGTTTTGGGGAAGTTGGTTGAAGATCTACTCACAGTTTATTTTATTTAATTTTTATATTATCAGTACATGTTTGCAGTATGTACTGAGTACATTCATCATGGGTACATGTCCATAACACACCTTAATTCTTTTTCTATCTCTTTCCCCTCCCTCCTTCCATCTCTTGGTCCTCTTTCCTTTTCCAAAACATTGCCAGGCATGGTGGTGCATGCCTGTAATCCCAGCACTTGAGAAGCTGAGACAGGAGGATCATTGTGAGTTCTAGGCCAGCCTGGGCTACAAAGTGAGCTCAAGGCCAGCCTGAACTGCATAGTGAGACCCTGCCTCAAAAAGACAAAAAAAAAACACATCCTTTTACAAAACATCTGTCATCCTGTTTTCTATTATCTTTTATTTTGCTCTATAATTTATTAATATTTTAGGTTTCTGATATAAGAAAAATGACATGACATTTAAGCCCATTGCATGATTTTTAGAAAGCTGTGTCATCCTGACCAGACAGGGAAGGAACCCCAGGGTCTTCCTCACCACATGGTCTGAGGGAGGAGGCAGTGAGTGGCAGCCAGATACCTCTATTGAATGGCAAGGAGTTGGCAAGGCAGGGCTGAGGGCAAAGAAGCCTGTGGCTGGTGGTGAGGCTGTGGACCTGAAGAGCTAGGCTGATGTGGGTTTGAATGCTTCATCCTCACTTGGGCAAGCCTCTTCCTCAGCCCAGAGCCTCAGTTTCCCTGGCTGTGACACATTCCTTGCATGAGGCTTTGAGGACCATGATAAACAGGTATTTACCAGGGAGAGCATGAGGCACAGGTGCCCCACTTGAGGTGGTGCTGGGCACAAGGTAGCTCTTCGGCCCCAGGAGGAACTCCAGGCCCTTCAGGAGATGTGCAGAGTCCCAGCTCACAGGCAGCGCAAGAATGTCCCTTGCAGCCACCAGGAGCCTCCAGAATAGCAAGCGTGCGGAAGCGCGGCTCTCCATCTGGTTAATGTTCACTTGTGTTTCCTGCTGGAGACCATCACTTTTTTCACCTCACCTGGTTTGTTTACCCAAACAAGCTGCTCATTAACAACACGAATTGCATTTTCTGCAGTTCTGTTGACAGCACAAATGTCTGCAGTCAGCTTGGGAGTTTGGTGGGAACTGTCACAAGATCCCAGCCCAGCCAGCACAGTTTCTGAGGAAGGAAGTCAAGGCTGTCTAGGGTTCCAGGGAGGAGATGAGGGCTGGAGCCAAGCAAGGCCAGCCCAAGGTCTCCAGGCCCAGGGCCCCTGCATGGAGGGAGATGGGGCTGTGGGTCTTCCTGGGAGAGATGCTGTACTTTGCACGAAACAAAGTAGACAGAAAGGGATTTTTCAAGAATGCGGGTGAGGGCTGGGTAGGGATCTACATATGACAGTGTGGCTAAAACCCAAAGGCCCAGCCCCCAGCAGAGTTTCTGAGTGGCTTCCTCCCTGGGCCCCACAAAGCTCATGGTCAGACGCCTTCTGAAACCCCCAGCAATAGGAAGCAAGCAAGGAAAACTATTATTCCTCTTCTTTGGCCCCCAAAGAGCTGAACTTAAACTGGTTCGCCAAAGCTTTGCTCACTCCTTTCAGTTGTTCAAGAGGCAAGGCGAGAGTTTGCTTTTGCAGTACAAGGGATTGAACCCAGGTCTCTCATGCTGAGCTACATCCCTAGTTCTTTGTAATTTTTTTTTTTTTTTAATTGGAGGCAGGATCTCACTAAGTTGCCTAGGCTGGGCTCAAGCTTGCAATCTTCCTGCCTCAGCCTCCCAGAATGTTGATATTTTAGGCATGTAACAGAATGCTCAGCTGTGTTTATCTTGAATTATGGCCTTCAGAAATCTTTCTTTCCTGCCATTTCCTCATTCACTAAATTTCTGTCGAAAGCATTCTAATTGCTAATTTTTTCTTTTTTTTTTTAGGTTTCTTTTGCCGGTACCAGAAATTGAACTCCCAACCTTGTGCTTGCCAGGCAGGCACTGTGCCTCTGAGCTAAATCCCCAGCCCAATGAAAGCAATCTAAGTGCATAGCAACTGGAGCTGAGGGAGATATAAATGCAAAGACTCAGATACTGCCCTCATGGAATTTGCAGTCCGGTAGAGGGAATGATATCAATAACACAACACACAACCACAATATTGCAAAGCAACTAGGCATGGTTGTACATGTCTGTACTCCCAGCACTTAGGAAGCTGAGGCAGGAGGATAGCCACAGTTTGAGGCCAGCCTGGCCTACACAATGAGTTCAAAGCCAGCCTGAACTACATAGCAAGACCTTGTCTCAAAAAACAAAAGAATGAAAGAAAGAAACAAAAATAAAATTGCAAAGCACAATGAGTCAGAGGAGGGAGAAGTCCATGATACTAAGGAACACAACAGAGGGATCTGACTTCCCGAAGAGGCCATCCATGCTGTAGTAGAAGAAAGGAAATATCTTTCCTTGTCATCCCTAGGCTTACGGCTGAGGCACCTGTAACACCAGGCAGACTAATAAGAGAAAAGCATACAGAGTTATTTCATACAAAGTTTTGTGACACAGGACCCCTCATAAAGAAATGGAGACCCAAAGAAAATGGTAAATGTGGGATTTGTTTGTTTCCAAGATGAAGCTCGTTATGTCTCAAGCTCATGGGCTCAAGTGATCTTCCTGCCTCACACTCCAGAGTACCTGGGACTATAAGCCCACACCACTGTGCCCAGCTAGCAAATGTGTAATTTTACGCTTAGCTTTGACGAAGAGTGGACCGTCATAAAGACAATGGAGAATGACCCGATGGTAATGAACTGGGAGGATTGTAGCAGGGCCACTTTGATCAGATTATTCTTGGTGTCTCTGTGTTTTTAGAGATAAGAATATTGCTTTCCTCTGGGCATAGGTAGGAAAGCAACTTTTTGAATGAGACTTATGACTTGCTTCAGGGGAGTAGGACAGGGAAAGGTAAGAGTGACCTTCCTGCTTCTGTTTTCTCAGATGCTGAGGTGCCATAGTTTGGGGTAACATGTCCTGAAGCCCATTAGTGTCTCCTAAAATATGAAAAGTTTGAACTGACACGCCAGTGAAGTAAAGTAATCTACCTGAAAAATGACAAGACACCATGAGTCTATGTGTTTGGCTTCAGATTTCATCAGGACACCAAAGAGAGTGTTTCTATGTCCTCTTCTGTCCAGAGGACAGCTTTCATGGAACCAGGGCCCTTGACATCTTGTGTAAGATCATTTCCAGGAGGCAGAGACCTAGCCAACACAATGGTGCCTGACAAATAGTAGTAGATGCTCAATATGTACACATTTGTTAATTGCAAAAGAAAAGAACAAGGAGTAGGGGTGGAGTGGAGGTTACATGCAGGAAATAGAATGTGCAAAGACAGTATGTGCCCCTGCCTCCCTCCTCTGTACCTGAATGTTAGCAGCAAACCAACATTGTACCTACCAAGGCCTTTTTTAAAATACAGGGTCTCATTATGTAGGCTGGCCTCAGACTCACAGCAATCCTCCAGCCTCAGCCTTCTGAGTGTTGGAATGACAGGCATGTAACATCCTTCCTGGCTACATTTTTTTTTTTTTTTTTTTTTTTTTTTTTTTTTTGCAGAGAAGCAAAATCCTTCCGCTCTTCCATGATATGAACTCACAATTTACCAACGCCTCACTCCCACTCGCCGGCAGGCCTTATATGAAGAACGAGTGATGCCATTCATTAAGTTGAGCCCTATGTGCCCATACCCTCAAGGTGGGACAGAAAATGCTGGGAGACCAGAGGCCAGAGCACTGTTCCTCCCCTTGCTGGGACATCAAACATACCTTGCTGTGACCTTTACTTTTCCCACTCCCCTAGGAAATGACTGATTGAGTCTGTTGGGCCTGCAGATCCAACCCAAGAGCAAAAGTGATAAGGTTCTGTTTGCAGAGATATACCGAGAGCTTAACCCATACCTGCTTAGAACATGTTACTTGTATTAACTCTTTTAATCCTCACAACTCAATAGGAAGGCACTCAACTGACTCCCTTTTATGGATGAGAAAACTGAGGCACCAAGATTTTCAGTGACTGTGGATAAGAGCACCCATCATACCTCCTTTGTACCTCCTCAAGTCTTACTGGCTGTAGCTCAGCAGTTGTTGACACTTTCTACGCACCAGACAGTATGTGCATTGTGCCATGTAATCTTCACATGGGCCACCAGGGTTACCCCCATTTTACAGAGGAAAACACTGAGGCTTAGAAAGAGAGAAGTGAACCATTCAAAGATTCTGAGATCTTGACCCAGGTCTGCTTTTTTCCAAAGCCTGTATGCTCACACCCAATCCAAAGTCACACAAGATTCTAGAGCAAAGAGCACAGAAACCATAGGAAAATTCCCAGATTCTTCTTTTCAGTGCCCTGTTCTTCTATTCTCTGTCTCCTGCCACCCTTACCCAGGAAATTCACCTATATATATTATGTTCCCAGCGGTCCCAGCCCCGTACAAGTGGCAGGAGATGCCCAGGAAGTGTGGTAGAAAAAGTGGCCAGCCAAGATAGACTTCAATCTCCTCACTTAGAAATGGAGAAAAAAGTACCTAAGTTCTAATATTATCTAGCAGATTAAATGAGATAATGTCTGTGGGATCCTGGGTGCAAGAAGGCTCTTCAAAACTCTTTCTTCCTCATTCCCTCAACTCATTCTTCCCAGCCAGGCAGACCTTGTTTTGTATTAGCCCAGCCAGTTCCCATCGGCAGCCTGGAAGGCAGAAACAGTGGCCCCAGTTCCTGCCTCCTCTGGGCATTGTGAGGTGCCATGTACTCCTATGGCCCTGATTTAATCACTTCTCATTGCTGGCACACAACACCTAACACCCACGATTTAAGGGAGGAGAGGTTTCAGGGCGTAATCCGCTAGCTCTAAGGCAAGACAGCATGGCACAGGGCCACGGTGTGACACACAGGAAGCAGGGAGGGAAGAGAGAACTGGGGACAGAGAGATAACCTTCCAGGTCACAACCACAGTGACTCCTCCCTTCTGACCAGGCCCCTCCTCCTAACAGCAAGTCAGCTATTAGCTCCACCAGCCAGCCACCTTCCAATGGTCCTACCTATATTTGCTTGAAGCTTTAGGGGCCATCTAGATATAAACCATAACAGCCCCATACAAATAATGACTAATAAGCTGGGCATGATGGTGCACGCCTGTAATCCCAGCACTCGGTAGGCTGAGGCAGGAGGATTGCTGCGTGTTCAAGGCCAGCCTGGCCTACACAGCGAGATCGAGGCCAGCGTGAACTACATAGCAAGACCCTGTTTCAAAAAAACAAAAAAAAAAAAAGAGCAAATGATCAGTAATAGCAATAATAATAAACCACCCAGCCTTTTTTCGCATATTTTGACACATCTCCCTAGGACTGCAAGCCCATGGCTGGACAGACGTGGGAAGTCATTTTCCAAGTAGACATTTTCTCTGGAAGAACTAATTCAGCCTCATTCAGGAGGCTGCATTCCTGAGGCTTAGGAGTACAGAGGTGCCAACTGTCTGGAGGTTTGTTACGCCCAAGTCTAAGAAAGAAGACCCTCAACTCCAAATAGCCCATATTAGCTGGAGTGCATCACCCAGGTGCGGAAACTGAGGCCCAGAGATGGGAAAACAAAGCAACACTAACAACTGTCCTAGGGATGTTATACCTCAGTGGTAGCACGTCTGCTTAGCATGCTTGAGACCTTGGGTTTAATACCCAGGACCACAATCAATCAATGATCATTCAGCTACCCAGCTAGAGACAACGTTAGAGCCATATTCTGAGAAAGTCTCCTCAAACAGGAGGCGATCAACCACCAGTTAAAACAATCTAATTTGAACCCAAACATTCTCAAGAGTGCTGGTGAACATTTTGCAGCTTTCCTCGAGAGTAACACTGTGTCAAAAACCTTTCAATGGTTCATGTTCTTCAGCCTAGTCATTTCCTAGCTCAGAATCTATCTGACATTAACAATCAAAAATGTGGATAAAATATAAGCACACAAAGACAGGAGCTGCAGCATCGCATATAGGTCTCAAAAATTTTTTTTTCTTTTGTTTTTTTGAGGCAGGGTCTCACTATGCAGTTCAGGCTGGCCTTGAGCTCACTTTGTAGTTCAGGCTGGTCTCAAACTTGCAACGATCCTCCTGCCTCAGCCTCCCAAGTGCTGGGATTACAGGTGTGCACCACCACGTCCGGCTCAAATTTTTATTGAACACCTCTTGTGCATGGCACTGTCCTGTGGTAGTGAGACCTCAGAGTGCCCAGGGTTATTCAGCTCCTTTCCAGCCTCAGTGTGGGGACTAATATGGCAGGGGGGCCAGGAATTAGAAACACCTGGACTTTTAAAGTTTTTTTTTTTTTTTTTTTGATTCTGCGGATAGAATCCAGGGCCTGGTGTATGCTAAGCATCCTCTCTCCCATAGAGCAACAACGTAAATTTTTAAATTTACTCTTTAATTCATTCTTCTTTCTCTCATTTATTCATTCATTCTATAAATGTTTATTAAAGGCCCCATATGTAAACATAGAATTACTTTATTATCTAGCAATTTTACTCCTAGACATATGTGCAAAATAATTGAAAAATAGGTATTCAAGTAAATATGTACAAATGTTCTTATCAGAATTATTCATAAGAGCCAAAAGATGGAAGCAACACATCCATCAATGGATAAATAGATAAACAAAATGTGGAGCATGTATGTGGAATATTAGCCATAAAAAGGAATGAAGTACTATTAATTCTCCATGGCTTAGGAATCTATTTTAAGAATGAGATAAAATCCCCACCTTCCTGGAGCCTGAAGCAGGCAATGAATAAAGAAGGGGGGAAAAAAAAAAAAAAACAGGATCCTTTCAGCATGTGGGAAAGATAAATCAGATAAAGGAACTAGAAGAGGTTTGAGTCATTCCCCAGTATCGTGAAGAAACCAAATAAAATAAAAAATAAAGTCTGGGTAGGGAAAGGATATTTTATGTCAGATGCTCAGGGGAGCCTCTCTGAAGAGGTGGCATTTAACAAAGATCTAAATGAGGCAAGGGAGTCCAGCATGGTGACTCATGCTTGAAATCTCTGGGAGGATGAGGCAGGAGGAACAAAGACTCAAGCCCTGCCTGGGCAACTTAGCGCCTTAGTGAGACCCTGTCTCAGAATGAAAAAGGAATGGGAGTGCTCAGTGCAAAGGCCTTTGGTTTAAACCTCAGTAGCACAAAACACACAAACAAACATATAAATGAAGTGAGGGGATGAATGACATGGGAATCTGGGGGGAGAACATTCCAGGCAGAGGGAAAAGTGGGCACAAAGATGCTGGAGTGAGGAGGGGTTTGACGAGGTCTAACCAAGGAGGCGGCTGGTGCAGTTGTGGCAGAAGCAGAGGGAATGACGGTGGTCTGTGGCCCACCTGGGGCAATTTCCCGGAACTGAATCCCCATTTTAGAAGTGAGACCACAATCTCTACAGCAAAGATCAGTTGCAAGGTTGAGAAAAGGTCCTAGCTTCCCCTGCCTGTCACGAGTGTGTTAGCATCCAGGCACGGTGGCTTTGAGTCTTCTTTCTCTTAATTCAAGAAACCCAGACTTCTGTGGCCCCAAGCAATTTGTCTGGGGTCCCTGGGGAGTGTTTTCATGTGTCCATGTCACAGACCTGGCCCTTGCTAACTGTGTCCCTGGAAGAGTAAGACCTAACAGGGCCCCATACCCGCACAGAGGAACGTCAGGTGGGCCTTTGGGCCTGCCAAAAGCCCGGGAACACTAGGAGTGGGGGCACACAGCTGTAACCCCAGCACTAGGGAGGCTGAGACAGGAGGATCACTGTGAGTTCCAGGCCAGCCTGGGCTACATAGTGAGCTCAAGGCCAGACAGAACTACATAGCAAGAACATTTCCCAAAAACTAAAACAGAAAGAAAGAAAGAAAGAAAGAAAGAAAGAAAGAAAGAAAGAAAGAAAGAAAGAAAGAAAGAAAGAAAGAGCGAGCGAGCCAGGGGAGCTAGAAAGCTGGAAGCCCCCTCATCAACCTTGTAAAGTGAGAACTCACCCCCTGATTTGCTCTGTGGGTGGGGGTGGCTCCCCACGGCAAGGCTTTTGGAGCCCTGCGTGTTACAGTGATGCCCTTGGTTTCTTCCAATTCAAGGACATAGCCCTCTGCTCCCTGGGCACACAAACCTTACCAGGTGGTGGGGTTCAGCATGTGATTCATCAGTACCTACATCATGGACCTGCAACCATGGCTCTGTCCATGGGGCACAGTTGTAAAGTCTTCGTCACTGTACCAAACAGCCTGATGACAAATACCTTCTGATCTTCATCACTACCCATGCAGAGAAGCTTCTTCAGGTCTCTATCACAGCAAGTCCACCTCATCTGGGTGTGTGAGGCTTCACTGTGTGTGTGAGATGTCTCCCAGTGACTCTCCAGATCCTGACACTCTGCCCCGGCCAGGCTCCCATGATGCCCTTGGGCTTTGGTTGGGTTCAGCCGTGGGGAGCATCAGCTGAAGGGTGGGAGGGGAGAGAAGGTGTCTTCCTCCTCTCATCGTGGTTGGGCAGAGGCTGCCTACCCCTCCCTGTGGCCACAACTCCTTCTGGTGGCACCTGTCTCCCCTCAGCTAGGATTCTCATCCAATTCCGGTAATCTCTTGCCTCTTCACACCTAAGGACAGTAAAGGCTCCCAGCTTTGCTAAGCCTGTGGTGCTTTGCCATCCCCTAATCCAGCCTTTCCACCCATTGAAAAATCCCTTCCTTCTGCTCCCAGTTGGCATTATCTTTTCAAACAGCCTTCTTTCCTCCCTGGGACTCCAAGCGACATAGCCTTTCTCCCAGGAGCTCCTCAGCTGCCATGATCTCAGCTGATGCAGCCAGCTATACAGCTCAACCCCATTTTTTGGTCCAGACGGGGTCTTTTCCCTTGTAGAAATGAAGAGTGAGCTCTTTCCGAACCAGGTCAGAGAGGGAGAGAGGCTAAGAATGAGCCCCGGACAGACTGCACTCCCTACACAGCAAGCAGAGCTCTGGGACTGCAGCAAGTTGGGTTAAGACAGGAGAACGCAGCATGGGGCACCGTTCACAGAGCTCTCAGCCTGGCTTCTCAGTCCCATAATTGTGACTTCCACAGGCTTCCTGGATCAGGATGGGGGAGGAGGGGCCAGAATGCCGCTAAAATCCCAGATCTGATTAGGGGAGAAGATGATAGGCTACTAGCATGTTGGAAAGTCTCGAGTTAAATAGTTTGATTTCTTTCAGCTTTTTCACAAAGAGAAAGAAGCAAAGGTGAGATGTTTATTTTCAAAGCAAGCAACATATTTCTTATGACAATATCTCCACTTAATGGCCCTGTCGTGTCTAATAACTTAGAAGATAAAATACGTTTCTTTGATCTGAGCTAGTCAAGAAGAATGACAGCTGGCAGTCTGCACGAAAATTTAGTGCCTTGTCTAATTGTGTTGACTTCTCATTATTGGAAAGTCTCGCAACTAGTAGAGGATTTTTTTTTAAACTTTATCAAATTGTTAACCATTTCCTGGCTCTTACTCACTTTGGGTGGTTATGCCCATTGGAACCTGATAAATCCCCTGGGCTGATTTTTAATCCATTTTGTGATTTTTATCCAGCCAGCAGAGGTTACAGAGCACTTGTGGATCAGACTCAATAGTGAAGGATGGAAAATAAAAACACATCAGTCTAGCTGAGTGTGGTGGTACACATCCATAGTCCCAGTTACTCAGAAAGCAGGAGGGTCAGAAGTTTGAGGCCAGCTTGGGGCAACTTTGCAAGACCCTGTCTCCAAAATAAATAAGAAGGATTAGAGATATAGCTCAGTGGTAGACTGAGCTTAGACTCAATCCTTAGTATCAAAAACAAAACAAAAAAATCACCAGTCTTGCTCCCTATAGTGAAAGACTCATGCTTATCTAGATAAGCTAGAAACCATGAGGGTTTTGTGCAAGGCCATAGGGCCAGGGGAGAGGAGGGACACCCTCCCAGAGGAGGCAGTTTGGTGGCAGACACTTGAAGGAAGTAGACCATACCACTCTTTGGAGACTGGCCAGCCCTCCCCTCTCTAAGGAAGTCTGTTCATATTTCTCTCTCAAGACAGTGGCTTTCAAATTGTGCACTGTGACTCCCTGGAAGAATACATTTCACATCATGACTCTGAATATACAGATACATAGGTTTTGATGAAAAGACAGTACAGACCTTTTCCTAACTCTCTGTGATGCACTCTAAGACCGTCCACATTATTTGGCTTTAAAAATATTGATTGCACAGCTCATTGATATTTGTTCACTTACATAGATTCTATAATACCTTACATACAGTGTGCATCTAAATCACAGTGAGTGGGGAATTAAACTCAGACTTGGGGCTGAGGGAGAGAAGAAACAGAAGCCTTCCTGTAATAGGTAACCCTGTGTGGTGCTTGTTATGGGTCAGGCTCAGTTATAAAATTAAGCTAAATGCTAGATGAATAGATTAAGAGACACATCCATGCATGCACACACATAATCCTCACATCAATTTCCTGAAATTTGACTTTTTTAAATCTTCATACTAAATCTCTGCCATAGATAATACCACCATCATCTTCATCCCCATTTTACAGATGAGGTTAAGGGAACTGCCCAAGCTGGGACTCAAGCCTAAGCTCCCAGCCCCAGGTTCTGTGCTGCCTTTCTTAGCTGAGAGTTCTCAACCCAAAGCTAGAAATCTCCCCATGGAGAACCTTGTTACGGTCCAGTCACTGGGTCAACAGGTACAGGCAGAGGCCTAAGTAAATAAATGGATTCATTTCTTGCTGGAGTACATGTAAATTGCTTAAATTAGTTCATTCACTCACTCGCACATTCGACATATGGTCGTTAGCACCTGCTCTGAGCCCAGCCCTTTGCTGCAGCAGATGCACCTGGGCTCAACTGCCAGGATTTGGGGCCCAGGCAGGATCAGGGTCCTCCCTCAATTTTGCATGCAGCAGGCTGGCTGATCTGCCTAGATCCCTTCCTTTCCCCTGAAGAATCAAACATGAGGGTGCTGTCTGTTTCATGTTTCTCCCTCTCTGGAGCTTGCGCATATAAAATGCCAGGTAAGCAGAATGACTTGTATTATGAAGGCCAAAAATTCCGGGGCTGGTTTTGTTGCAGCTGCTGCACTGTCTGCCCTGGGCAGAGGGAATGGCCAGGAAACTCCAGTTAAGTGAATTCTGGCACGGACTGCAGCCGCATCCTACTGATTCCCTGCGTTTCTCAGGATGCTCGGCAACTGGCTTCGCTGTCAGGGAGTGGCCAGTAGGGCCTGACCCTTTGGAGAAGCCTTTCCGCTGGTGTCTAAGCCAGAGCTTAGCTTGATTCCTTCCCACGACTCCCCAGGTGCGCTCTCGCCAGCGCAAGTCTCTTCTCCCTGAACAGATTACCTGGACTTGGACTGTGGTTCGTGTAGATCATGCCGTGTTAGTATTCTAAAGCTGTAAAGCCAGTTAGCTATGCTTTAGAATTTTCCACCCTGAGCTTCTTACTCTCTGTGTGCTGATCTTATTCAGAACTTTGGATTTCTTCCTGATAATTTCTTTATGAATGGATAAAAAGTCATGGGCTTTGAGTCAGACAGACCTGGTTTGAATTCTAACTCTATCACCTTGCAGTGTGACATTGGCCGGTGACTTAATCCCTGAAACCTGTTTCCTCAATCGTAATGAAGATAGAAGGGTGCATATAAAGATCAGCAGAGGGGTTGGGGGGTAGATTGGTGGCAGAGTGCTTACCTAACTGTGCAAGGCCTTGGGTTTGACCTCTGACAATGAAAAAAAAAAAAATAAATTCAGCAGGCCTGGTGACTAAATGTAGTGTTGCAACCTGGACTGAATCATGAGAGCGAAGAAGGACTTGACTAGAAAAACAGATGAAATAGCTGTGCATGATGACACAGAGAAGTAGAATACTTACCCGAGGTCACACAGCTAGAAGGTCTTAGAGCTCAACTCCAAACCCAGCTACAGTCAATGATGGCAAAACTTTTAGAGCTTTCAATGATATAAACACACGTATGCCGTAGGTTTGCCACCACTGGAGCTCTAACACTCACTCTTTACCTCTACTGTCTCCCACACTGCAGTGCTATCTTTATCCCTATAAAAATGATGATAAATAATAAGGAGGAGAGGGAGCTGGGTGTAAAACAAATGCAGAGTTTAGATCCAGAAAGAGTTGAGTTCAAGAGCTATCTCTGCTGTGGACCCTTGGCAAGTTATTTGAGTCTCAGACCCTTTATTATTATTATTTATTTATTTATTTATTTATTTATTTTTTGCAGTACCGGAGATCGAACTCATGACCTTGCGCTTGCCAGGCAGGCGCTTATGCCACTGAGTGATAACCCCAGCCCCCAAGCCCATTATTATTAACATAGAAATTAATTCTTATGCATAACTAAGACAGGAAAGGGACTCATACATCAGAGGAGCTCAGTTATTACTTGTTTTTCTTCCAGCAATGGATTTGGTCATCTCATGTGACAACTGCCTAACTGTACGAGCATAGCTCAGGGGAACAGGCCCAGATTCCTACCTGGCTCTCAAGTCTCATCCTGCCACTTACTCACTGTGCAGCCTTGAACACGTTGCTTCACATCTCTGAACATCAGGTTTTTCAAGTATAAACTGAAGATAATAGTCCCTGCTTCAGGGGATTGTTGAGGGCATTAAGAGATATCTCCCAAAAAACTCTGGGTAAGACGCAGGCGTGAGATAAGGGCTCAGTGGGTGGAGGGGGTAGATACCATTCAACAAATATTTCTGATTCCTTCCTCTTCTAGATACAGTAGAATTGCACCTACTGGTTTCCTGGTGGTTGCAGAGATCATGTGACATATTCTGACCAATGAGCAAAAGTGACTCATGTCACTTCTCGGCCAGAAAACCTAATTGTCAATAGGAAACCATCCAAATTCCTCTTTCTCACTGGACACAATGACCACAAACAAGATGGTGGCTGCTTTTGTAACCACGATGAGAAGCATCTCCCAGTTAGCCCACGATGGACGTGAAACATGAGAAGTAGACCGTGTGTGTTAAAGCATTGAAGTTATAGGTTGCTTATAATTGTAGAAAAAATTGGCTTCTTCTGACCTACAAAGCAGTTATATTTAACAACTATTATAATTTTTACTTCCTACCATTCTAAAAGAGCTGTTAAATAGTATATTCATCATCCTAGCAAACTTGTGGTTTATCTCCACTCAACAAATACAGACAGTGAGGCCAAGGACACTTATCCAAGGTCACACTGCTGGAAACGAACTGAGTCTGGACTTGAAGCTGGCTTCACATCTTGAAATCTGCCTGTTTATAGGCTGGCTCCCAGCCACAGGCTGTACCATTCAAGATGAAGTCAGATTGGCAAGTTGGACCCTTGAGAGATTTCTGGGGCAGGGAACTGTGCTCAGGAGAAGTGGTGACAAGACTGAACTTACTTTGTTCTCTTTCCATCTCTGCCTCTCACATCTTGCTTTGCTTTTTCATAATTTTAATATCTGAAACCTCACACCAACCGTGTAAGTGATCTGAATGTATTCAGAAAACATGTGCTGGGCATATGATCTCGGCATAAGCACTCATGCTTTGTAATCTCTGTATTTTTTCAATCAGACAGACACCTCTCTGCCCTGTGGCTCCAGCAAATGTTGTGTCTTCTCTGTGAGTCTTACAGTCTTATCCAAGCTCTATATCTTATTCTTTCCACGGCCCCAAATGAGTTATTTATCTTTGCAAATTTCATCTGTGAAGTGGGATCATAAAACCTACCTCTTCTGTCTAACTCAAAAGGCAGGTATAATGAAAAGCATTTTACAAACTCTAAGGAACACTGTCCATATGTTAGCAATTATCTAGCACTTGCTTAGATAAACAATAGTAAACATTTATTGAGCACCTACTGTATACTGCGCTAGGGGCTGGAAATGAGAAGTCAATGTAATGCTGAACACGCCCTCAAGGAGGCAGTAGGACGTTATGATTAAGAGTACAGACTCTGGAGTCAGAAAAATATGGGTTCCATTCTGTATTCTTGCACTGGTTTGCACCTTGAGTCTTTTTCCTTTAACAGTAATGGAGATGGTATTAATATTTACATCAAAGTATTGTTGCTTCAGTTTTAAATGAGATGATGCCTGGAAAGTGCAGTGCTTGATGGGTGGTAGATGTCAATTAGGGATTAACCTGTGTCTGGGAACACAGTGAGAATTGTACAAATGTTCGTTATACAAGGTCTGGGAAAGTGTGAATGAATGAGAAGAGGGCCTGGCTTCCGGGAGGGATCTGTGCAGGCTGAGTTTGATCCAAGTGAAGGTGAGGCTTCTGAGCTGAGAGACCCAGGGAGAGGCTCCAGCTCTTGCAGGAGTTCCTGGGGGTCAGGAGCCCTGGAAACCCCCGAGGCATTTCTGGCCCCATCGTGTTGTGTGAGAAAACCTGTTTTAGCCAGCACTGGCCATGTGGGCAAGGAAGTGTTAACCTCAGCGGAAGTGCAGAACGAACATATGGATTGCCAATGTGATATAGAACCAGGGAGCAGACAAGTCCGTGGCACAGGAGCCGCCAGTGTCTGGCTCCAACACTCTGCTGGGCTCCCTCTTTCCGTGTGTGCGTGCGCGTGTGTGTGTGTGTGTGTGTGTGTGTGTGTGTGTGTGTGTGTATGGAGCGTGTGTATGTGAGTGTGTGTTGGGATTTATTACAGTTCCAGTTTTAGAAAACAAGCTTCTAGGCTGGGGGTGTACTTCAGTGGAAGAGCGCATGCTTAACATGCAGGAGGCCTTGGCTTCTATCCCCAGCACCAAAAAATAAAAAATTGGAAACAGCTTCCATTCAGAGGTGAGGGATAAGTGGGCAATCAAGGTTGGAGCCAGGCAAACCCAGGTTCAAATCCTGGCATGTGACCCCCTCCCCTAAAATACGACGGTAAGCTGCATCACCCCTCTGAGCCTGGATTCCTCATTTGTCAAGTGAGATGATACCTTCATCTCAGTGGATGTGTTATGTTACTATTATTTTTGCAGTGCTGGGGATTGAACTCAAGGCTTCACAAATGTTAGGCAAACACTCTACCACTGGGCTACCTCCTGACCCCCAGCCCTGATTGTATTAGTACTAGTGGTTAGCATTGATTGAGGATTTTTTTAAAAGTGCATTTTTGCATCTATTCAATTAGTCCTGACAGGATTATTATTGTCCCCAGTTGAAAGATTGGGAAACTGAGGCCCGAAGCAGTTATATAACTTGCCCATAGCTGGCAGGAGGTTGAGCTGGCATCTGAACTCTCACATCCATCTAACACCAACACCCTTGTTTTTCCCACTTTGCCATTAGAAGACATTTGGCTCTTATTCCCTCCACTTTAACTACTTCTAAATCTAGGAAGACATGGAGGGGGGAGAGGAAAGAAACCCAATTTTTTAAACCAATTTGAATAATTAAATTTGGCAGCAAAAAGCTCAGTACCGGAAATACATTTCACCACCCCATTGCTGAATCTGTTTAATGTATTTTGAACCAGCTTAGCTCAGCTAGTTAGGAGATAGAGCAGGAGTTAAAATTTTAAATCTAGCAGCAAGGAGTCTCTGTGCTGTTTGTGGAAGTCTGCACTAAACCTTTGCATCCCCCCAAGAATGATGAGGTCACCCTCACCTCTGAACTCATCCTGGACTCTTGGAAGTCAAGAACAGCAGAGAGAAGGCAGGAAGACAAGGAGGCTTGAAGAATGCATTGCTTCTCAAGCCATTTATTTCCATAACACAGACTTTTCATCTTCAAAGCCCTTTACAAGCCATAATTAATCTTCACAACACCTTAGTAAGCTGGGTGCACAGCATTACTAGGGTTTTATAGGCCAAGGTGGCCCAGGGGAAGCTTTTGAACGGTGAGTGACCCCTGGACACCCGCCTCAAAGCGAACGATTAGGCTACCCCACCTTGGCCTGGCAGGCCAGTGTTGTATTTCCCAACCCCAAATCGGCCCACTTGATTAATCTTCAGAAAGTGTTTCCTGGTATGCAGGAAGGCAGGTAGGCAGAGCGCAAGGAAGACGACCTGGGAACACATGCAGAATACAAAGCCTTGGTGTTACTGCATTGAAATCTAGCTCACTTTATTGGAGTCATAAATCATTAATTTTATTTAAATAATGATGAATAATAATAACTCATTTGTACATGCATATTTCCCATTTCCATGACTCTTTCTTATGCAGTATCTCAGGTATTTATACAATACTCATTTAGCCCTAGGTGTGTTTATTGAGAATATACTTTGTGCCAGGCTGAGGATGGAGCTGTGGAGAAGGCAGACAAGAGGCTTCTCTCACTAGGCCCACAGTCTAGTCTGAGAATCCCCTACTGATAAGGTAGAGTTGTTATTACTCTCCATCCCCCACCATACTTTTTTTTTTTTTCTTTTGGTTTTGGTTTTTGGTTTTTTTTCCGGAACCAGGAACCGAACTCATGACCTTGCGCTTGCCAGGCAGGCGCTGTGCCACTGAGCTAAATCCCCAGCAACCCCCCACCATATTTTTAACACATGTTGGAGTAGAGGCTTAAGACCTCACAGTGATCCAGTGTTTGAAGCTGAAGTCTTTCCAGATTCTGTTCATTGTGCAGCTTTTGTTCCAACTGGGAACAAAGATGTTCATTGCAGCATTGTTTAAAATGACAAAGAAATGGAAGCAAACCTGTACTGTGCATCCCTTGGTAGGGAAATGGATAAACCATGGGAAATGCATGAGATGAAATATTATACCCATCAAAGGGAATGACTTACTTCTACTTCCACTGCCAAAAGAAAAAAGCAAGAATTACATGTAGAACATATCACTTCTACAAATTTTAACAAGCACAGTCAAATCAATGCAATGTGCTATATTTCCATATATGTGAATAAAGATATAGAATATGGATCGAAAGTCCACATATTAGACACGTAAGAGTTGATGCCTTGGGAGTAGGACCAATGTTATGAATTAAAGGTAGGAGATCAGAAACCTGGGGGAGCCATGCTGGATGGAGACAGTGAAGTGCCATAAATGAGGACCTAAATGATGGGCTCAATTCGTGGATGTGCCTTTGCAGGGCCTCTCTGAAACTAACACACACACACACACACACACACACACACACACCCTCTGCTCTTTTACAGGCTGTGTTCTCTCCCTTCAATCTCAGTGTTGAAATTGCCTGCCGAACTTGAACCAGCCAAAAATCTAAATGAAAAACAGGAATAAAAAGAGCAAAATTTGAAACCAACTTGAGAAGTGAACAGTGTCTGTTTGGGCTGCACATGGGTGTTGTTGAGTGTGTGTGACAGCCCTTGCAGATCAGAGAGCAGGAGCAGCTGGGCCGCGAGCCCTTCCGCACCCATGCCCGCCTCATGGGCCAGCTCAGCCACGATGCCACAGAAGCCGTGGGACAGCCGTGGAAATTGTGGCTGCGGGTTGCCCACAGAGACTTGTTTACCGACTCCTCAAAGCCACACTTGTCTGCTTCTTTGTTGGTTTCCTGCCACAACATGATCGATTCTTACAGATACATTTTTCTAGAAGTTTAGTTGTGCCAGGCAAACCATGCCAAAGCAGCCTCATTTCCATGTGTGGTCTGGGTGGATTGGGGAAGGCTGTAGGCAGAGCGGTTCTGGGTTTAGACAGGCACCGGAGATGCATCTCACCCACCTGGGTCTCCCTACAGCGCACATTCGACCTGGCCTTTCCCTGCTAAATGTGGGGGCTTCACATCACCTGCAGGACAGACTGGGAGGTCAGCTATCCACGCACGGCCTCAGTGATTTGGTGTCTGCCAAACCTCCCAGCCTGCTCACTCTGTCCCCACCAGCTATACTGATCTATTGCAGTTCTACAACGCAGCTCACTTCTATCCCTTCTTTGCGTGCATGCGTGCGTGCATGCATGTGTGTGTGTGTGTGTGTGTGTGTAGGGCTGGGAATTTAAGCCAGGCGCTCACACATGCTAGGCATGTGCTCTACTACAGAACCACATCCCCTCCCCCTTTTTTCTTTTTCTCTTTCTTTCTTTCCTTCTTTTCATTTTCATTCCTTCACATTCTGCACAGGCAGCTGTAGCCAACCAAAATTCTTCTTGTGGGCCTTATTTCTACCATTCATCTGTAGTATTCAGGTTGGCAACCCAGCTGGATTGTCATTTCACAAAACTTCCCCTTCCCTTGCCCCATCCATACCATAAACTATGATATAGGAACAATATATACTTTATAAACTCTAAAAAATTCTGAATTTCTAGGCATGTCTAGCCCCGAGTTACTTTCTAAGTACTTTGTATCTAAAAAGTCATTCAGTTCTTTTTTTTTTTTTTTTTTTTTTGCTGTACTGGGGATCAAACTCATGACCTTGCACTTGCAAGGCAGGTGCTTATGCCACTGAGCTATATCCCCAGCCCTTAGTCATTCAGCCTTTATATTAAACTTTTTCCTTTTCTTTTCCATGTTGAGGATTGAGTCCAGAGCCTTGAATACAGCTAGACAAGTACTCTACCACTGAGCTACACCCCTAGTCCCAAAAATATTTTTTTTGAGATAAGGTCTCGCTACATAGTCCAGGCTGGCCCCAAAGGTGCAGCAATCCTCCTGCCTCAGCCTCCTGAGCACTGGGATTATAAGCATGTGCCACCATGCTCACTCCCTAAAATCATTTTTAAGTGTACAGTTTAGTATAGTTCAGTGTAAGTACATTCATATTATTGTATAACCAATCTCCACAACTTTTTTCATATTTCAAAATTAAAACTCTACACTCATTAAACAATAATTTTCCCTCTAGTCCCTAGCAACCACAATTCTACTTTCTATGTGTATGAATGTGAGTACTCTATAAATCTCAAATGTATCATATCATACTAATAGTTGTCTTTTTGTGGATTGACAGAAAATCCTGTACCAGAAGCGATGTGTGACATGGAGTACTGTCATGATGGAAGATAAAACCATTTGCCCTCTTCTCAGACCCTTTTTCTATTCACATTATGTCTTTTTTTTTTTTTTTTT
>NW_004955419.1:4059965-4061997 GCF_000276665.1 Chinchilla lanigera | reverse complement strand
CTTGAGCTCACTTTGTAGCCCAGGCTGGTCTCAAACTTGCCACGATCCTCCTGCCTCAGCCTCTCAAGTGCTGGGATTACAGGTGTGTGCCATTCACTGTGGTTTTGACTTGCGGTTCCCTAAAGACTGGTGATGTTGGGCATATCTTCTTGACTTGTTGGCCATTTGTGTATCTTTGGAGCAATGTTTACTCAAGATCTTTGTTCATTTTAAAATCAGGTTCTATTTCTTTTTCAACTAATTTTCATCGAAGTGTGAACATACAGATATCAAATGAACAAATCAGAAATAACAAGGCCAATGACTTTTCCCGGAGCGAACACATTTGCCTAACCATCACCCACATCAACATAATCAAACATTACAAGCACACCAAAGCTCCCTTCACTGTTCTTGCCTTTCCCAAAGGCAACCGCTTTGCTGACCTCTAGCACCATTAATACTTTTGCTTGTTTCTGAACACTATATAAATGGAAGCATTGTGTCTAGCTTCTTTCCCTCAACGTTAGATTTGTAAGACTTTTTCATATTGTTGCTTGCAGTGATAACTCAGGCTTCCTCCTTACAATACATGAATGTAACACAATTTATTTATCCTTTCTAATCCTAGTGGATATTTGGATTATTTCCAGTCGGGCAAATATGAAAAAAGTTGCTAATGAATATTTTTTTCTTTCTTTTGTCATAGTAAGATATACATGAAGTGTACCATTTTACTACTTTTAAGTGAAATGTAGCAGGTAGTTGCTCATACTTATGGAGTACTGCGTGATAGTTTGGTACACACATACAATGCGAAATGATCAAATCAGGGTAATTAGCATTTTCATCACCTCAGACATTCATTATGTCTTTGTGTTGGGAACACTCAACTCTTTGAGCTGTTTTGAAATATTCAGTAAATTGTTGTTAACTAAAATCCTCCTACTGTGCTATAAAACATAAGAACATATTCTTCCTGTCTAACTGTATTTTAGCATCTGCTATCCATCCTTCCCCTCCCACCCCCAGCCTCTGGTAACCTGTCCTACTCTCTACTTCTACAAGATCAAGTTTTTCAGCTTCCACAGGTGAGTGAGAACAGGCAGGATTTATCTTTCTGTGCTTGTCTTATTTCACTTAACACAGCACCCTCCAAGCTCATCCACCTTAACCATTCCTAAGCGTACCGTTCAGTTGCATTACATATATTCACATTGTGCTACCACCCCTGCTATCCATCTTTAGACTTTTTCTTTATCCTAAACAGAAACATTGTACTGATTAAATAATAGCACTCCATTGTCACCTGCTCCAAGCTCCTCGCAACCACAATCCTCCTTCCTATCTCCATGAATCTAGGAACATTCTCATATGTATCTTTTGGTGCTGTTGTACCCATATTTCCATTGGGTGAATGCTTAGGAATAAATGGCTTGGCCAGGTGTGCCTCTGATCAGCTATTAAAGATAATGCCACATGGTTTCCTAAAATGGTTGCATTAGTTTACCCTCCACCAGCAAAATGCAAGTGGTGCATTTCTTCACATGCACACGAAGACTTGGCATTGCCAGGTTGTTAAATCTTACCCATTCCAGGGGCATGAGGTTATATTGTTGTGGATATGATTTCCATTTCCATGAGTCCTACTGGTACTATGTACCTTTTCATGATTTTATCGGTCTTTGGATTTTGCTTTTTGTCAAATGATGGGTTAAGCTTTGGGGCCAGTTTTCAATTGGATTGTCTGGCTTCATTTGTTTTTGTTACAGGATCTTGCTATGCAGTTCCTGCTGGTCTCAAACTCACTATGTAGCCCAGGCTTGCCTCAAACTCCCTGCAATCCTCTTGCCTCAGCCTCCCCAGTGCTGAAATTAGAAGTGTGAAACACCATGCCCAGCTGGGTTGCCTGACTTCTTTTTATGAGATTCCACAGTTCTTTTATATACTGAATGTGAGCCTTGTGTTGAATAAATATATTCCAGTTACTCCCTCATTTTGTGGCTTAACTTTTACTTTCTTCATAATGACTTCTGATGAACAGAAGCTCCTA